>NC_065578.1:160648471-160959423 GCF_024542745.1 Macaca thibetana thibetana
ACCTTCACTGAGGAGGCTGACATAAAACACAAACACTTAAAAATTGAAAAACACAAAAAATAGGTTAGCACTATCAAGCAGCAATCAGAAAAAGCCCAGAGGGTTCCTGGATATGAAAAGGCAGATTCCACAGGGTTTTCAAGAGGCCTAGATTAATTTTTCCACAAATGACAGCACATGGAGGAAGATAATGATAACACTGCTCACACTTGTGATTGCCATACCAGTTTTTGTCCCTATTGGCTTACTGTAGGAGGTGTTCCCTACAGCCACCTAGGAAGTTGATGACCTACACTCTTTCTTCTGCTTGCCAGGAGTAACTGAAAGCAAACATCATAGTCTGTTGTTTATTAGCTTTTAAAGGCTTGTTAACATCCCTTGTTAACAATTTACTTTTGGGTAACCTTTTATAAAATGTGTAGGTGATAAGTGATCCAGCAGACAAGGTGGTAGACAATTTACCTAGATCCAGATATTAGAGAAAACAGAGCTTGCAAGTTAATCCTCGATCTTTCCTCACTACCTCTAATTCCCTCCAGCTTTTACCAGACTTTTGGAGCTATGTGGAATCCTTTTTTTTTTTTTTTTTTTTTTTTTTTAAATATTATTGCCTTCAGGGGCTAACCTTAGCAATGTCCTAGGAAAATCAACCCTACCAATTAAAGGAGAGCATATAAACCTCCTAAAACCTCAGAGATTAGTGAGATTTGGATGCAGCAGAGGAAACACAGTTACCTTAATACAAACAATATTATTTCAAAAAAGGAAGAAAACTGGACTTCTAAGGGTGAATTATTCTCATTGTAATTGAAATGGTTTCCTTTCAGGTTTTTAGCCTAAAAAGAGTAAGGCAAGATAGCTTAAAAGTATATAGGGTTTAATGTTTAATTCCCCCAATTCTGATAAAATGGCTTGGGTTTTTAGATCATACTTCCTAATTTTCACTGGTGGAATACCTCTAGAAACTATTGTTTTGCTTGGCTTCTTGATACCCTAGATAATCCGGGGTTTGATGAAAAACACTAGTTGGATTTAGGGAGAGAGAAGTTGGGGTTTCTTGGGTAAAGAAGCAGAGTGGCTGGATTGATGCAGAAGACTTAACTTTAATTTTTTCTCTTCATCCTCCTGTCATTCAAACTAAGCACAGATCAAATCAACTGTTAGGCTAACACGACTTCATTCAAGAAAGCTGACTGCCAATCCTGCAGGGAGACTACTGAGTAAATCTAGAGGAGATAAGACAGAGTGGGAGTTTGCCTAAGTAATCTCAGGGAACAGTGAGCCAGGAAGTGACATCAGAAGAGGCAAGCATAACATAGGGTAGGGAAATGAACACTGAAGCTTCTCCCAGAGAAGAGGATTCTAAGAGGTCAGCTGAGTGGGCAGGAAATAAGGGGAAGTCCTAGAACACAGGGCCAAGGGACTCCAGCCAAATCAATGATCCTTTAGAGGCTAGGAATGTGGACTCATCTTATCTATGCTCTGGCAATGGTCCCATCCTTCCATTCTCTCTCCTCTGTACACTCCCTCTCTCTTCTCAAAAACAGAAGTTAGTCTACTCTGTAAGTAGAGTCTGAATAGCTTATCTGCACATGATGATATCATATATTTTAGAAAAGGCATGAGTCTTTCTCTAATTGGTAGGTTAATTCACAAATTTATTATGCTGTATGCTCTAATCTGGAAGTCTTAGAACTTCTATAAGTATTTTTGTTAAAGATTGTTTTGCTCTACCTTCTACTGAAGACAAATCATGGCCACTAAAATGAGACTGTCTGGTGTGTCTGAACTAGATAGAAACTGTTCAAAGAAGGAATTACTTTCACAGCTTTTATGGTCCTACTGGGGACAACAGATAATGTGAATGAGACTCTGGAGAAGAAGAGACTAAAAGCTGCTCAGAAACCAATACGAATACAGAGAGTACAGGTAAAAAGAATGATTAGCTAGATAGACCATAGTTTTAAAAATGTCCCAAAACTAAGAAGCAGACTTCTTCCTTTCATACCTCTTGAAATTCTCCCATAATAATCTCATTGCTTGGACCTGTTTCTAATAAAAGAACAGAATGAAGATCATCATTAATTCAGATGGCAATCTTAGAAAGGGACAGAAACCAGACTGGTTTTCATTTGTGAAATGTATAGGGCCCTTAAAACACCAGAGACTGGCTTAGAAAAATCCCCACAAAAGCTTTCAACTTGAAAGTTATCAGGAGTTCAGGAAGGCACATAATTAAAACCAAACTCCTTCTACCAAGTTTAAAATAAAATTGTGGCTCAGGAAAGCTGGGCCCAAGGGAAAGGAATGAGACCAAGTCACATGTCTGCTGCCAAGGCTGAAACTGGTTTAACTCATGTTCCTTTCGGAGTCATGGCTTGACCCCACAGTGATGGGAAAAAACTTCTATTTACATTTTCTCCCAAAGAGGGACTAAGCAGAAGGAACATTTTATATTATGTTCTTGTGTACTAGCTGAGCCAGGGGAAACAATTTGAGCTATTCTGGGACGGCCTACAGAGAACCATCTTCTTTCCCTTCAGTGTTCTCAGAATATTGACTGATGATGAACAAGCCAATGATGTGAGTGTGGCTGCAGCAAGGACCCTTCAAATTTTCAGAGGTACTGCAAACCTAATCACGGTCTGAGTTAATTGCAAAATAGTATAATTTTGTAACTTTTAAGAATCATTCTGGTTTCATACATACGTCCAAGAGAGACTAAAGTTTTCCAGCCTTCTATCTTAAGGGAAAATATTTCTTCATAATTCAAACAGACAAGATTCTTAGGAAACTTGAAATAAAGAGAATCTACCAGTTTCTAACTTTGAAGTGAAGCCTGAACTGTTCTAGTAATTTATCTGGGGATCCTGCATAATCTGGAAATAAATGTGAGGGTGGAACAAGAACTTCCAAGATTTATGCAAAGATGTGACAGTAGAGGACAATGATAATGAGGCCTATGCTGTTTTTCTACATCAAAAAAATTAATACCATCAAATTTTCAATTTCATTAGTTTCCTATTGCTGCCAAAACAAAATTTAGTGGCTTAAAAACCCATTTATTATCTCACAGTTTTGTAGGTCAGAAGTCTGCACAGTTCTGCTGGGTTCCCTCAAGTTCTCAATGGTCTGAAATCAAGGAGTCTGCTGCTGGCTTTTATCAGGAGCATCTAGGGAAGAATCTGCTTCAAGCTCATCCAGGTTGTTGGCAGGAATCCAGTCCTGTGGGGTTTCAGGTACCCACTGCCTTTCAGGGTACTGGCTGCTTACTGCTTGCAGAAGCTCCTACATTCCTTTTCACATGGCCCTTCTGATTTTCAAACCAGCAATGAAGCATTGAGTTCTTTTCGCACTTCACATTTCTCTGGCTTCCCATTCCATCATCTGCTGAGAAGGCTCTCTGCCTTTCCAGGCTCATGTGATTAGCTCAGGCCCACCCAGGAAAACCTCCCTAACTTAAGGTCAACTGTGCTATGTAACATAACAATCATGGGAGAGCTATCTTGTCATACACGTGGGTTATAGAGATTAGGCGAGGACATTTTGGGGAGGCATTTTAGAAATTCCAACTATCACAAGGATCTCCCTTAAAAAAAATGGTCAAATTTATCTGTAACATCCTAAAAGAAACATCCACAGTACACGGCCTCTCAGCTGCACTAGGTGATTGCATACATTCAGAATCAGGGCAATACCAAAAGCACTGTCTTATACAGGGAAAAAACAGGCGTCCATGTGACCTGCTATACATATGTGTAAGAGAGCACACTTCCACGGACACATTAACTTTTAAAAGCAAGTATTAAATCACATATGTCTTCATCATATTATATGTCTTGATTTGTCTTTACCAACTACTTAATACATATAGAACAAAAAGTTAAAATAGTCAAATATAGTACTTACATTCAGTTCATATTATAAATATTTCTGAAAAATCTCATATGCCAGATTGTGACTACCCTATCAATTTAAGGCATGTAAAAATGATATCATGTAATGTCACCTCACATATTGCAGTACATGTCACTATATTTTAAAAGAAAAACCATTAAGTTCATTAAATGATAGAAATAGACTCATCTTTTGTTGTCTCTATTGCGCTACCTAATATTATTAGAATTTTAAAGCTCTCAGCATCTATGCAGACCTGTACCTCCCTTTTGTGAATATTCCCAGCTTCTGAAGAATTTCTGGATCTTTTGGGAACTCATAAAATGCACTCATTGTAGAAGGAAATATATGGATATACTAAGGCCTCCATAAAATATCTAAGGCAAACCATTTTATATTTATAATTTATAAACTCTTGTGATTCATAAACGCATTTGCAGGCTCAGGCATATTTTCCATCTAGCCTTTCACATGCTGTGTACTATACGGGATGAAAATGACCAACAGGGGAATGAGGAGCTCTAAAACTTGTGTGGCTCTAGCACACGGGTCACATTTCTTACATTTAATATCTATATTTACTTTCCGCATAGCTTGGAGTTTCAGGTTCACACAGATGTGTATGGCCATCTGAAACTATGAAATACATTAAGATGGTTTTAAAAAAAAACATAGCCTCAGTGAACACCTGAGAAAAGAAGCCTGATCAGTCCCTCAAAATATTGTTAGAATACAGCATAGAGTGTATCGTACATTTTAAAAGTCCTTATTTAGGCCTTAAATCCCACTGTTTGAGTTTTACTCCATTTCTCTAATTGAGATTCCAGGTCTCTCCCCACTAGTCTGTCAAGGCTCTTCAATAGATGATGTTACGGACCACCATTATACCTCTTTAGGAAGTAAGCTTTCCATGAAGCCTGGGAAGAGATGGATTTTTTCATATGGTAAATGTCACAGTCCAGCAGCCTGTTTGGGTAGCAGTCACTTTAACTTTATTTACTAGGCTGTGAATCAAAACTTTTACAAAGGAATTAGTGAGGCTCTCCAGACCTCACATTTCATGAGGAAATAAATATTAATACTTGGGACCTAAGTAACATAGGGTGGAACTTTTTATTTCTGAGTAGCTTCCACAGGGTTTTTCTCTTTTGATTCCCACAAAAACCAAAATATTAACTCACATATTTTGGAGCGACAGATATACTAGCAAATTGCAATAAACAGGAATCTGAATTGACTTGGGAAGATCTATGGTTAGCCTTCATGTTAGAAATAAGATTCGCAAGTGTGTGGCCTCTCAGTCCTTTCCAGATGGCTAAATGGGATAGGAGCAGAGAGATCAAATCTCAGGCAGCAGCATTTATTCCCTGCATTTACATTAAGCACCTGTATGTGCCCAGCCTTGTGAGTAGTACTTAGAGAAGTAAAATCGACAATTACAGAATCTAAGACATGGCTCTTTGATCTCAAAGAGCTCTTCTTTGTGGAGGTAAAATACGCACACTCATAAAACAAATAAGAGTGTAATTCAAGAAAGTAATTGATTAAATGCAATCAAATGTTAGACCATCTAGTACATGCAGTAAATAAAAAGGGGTAGTTAGGAAAGGGAGAGACCGATACTGACTAGATATTTTCGGCAAGGAGATAATGGAAGGAACAGGAGTTTGAGGCTGCAGTGAGCCATGATGGTGCTACTGCACTCCAGCCTGGGTGACAGAGCGAGACCCTGTCTCCAAAAAAAAAAAAAAAAAGAAAAAGAAAAAGAAAAAATTCTGACTTTTTACTAATCTAGGTTTGTCTGTTCCTGTTATTCTGTTACATTTTTCCTTAAAATAGCTTTTGTTGTCGCCATCTCTCTTTCCAAGTCAGATTCAATAGTCAGGGATACCGGTAACAATCTAGGAGCTATTTAAAGAAAAGACAGTAGTTTCACTGGAACAGCTACATCCCTTACTGGTTAAGGCTGAGGCTCTTGATCCAGACTGCTGGCTCCAACATTTACTATGTGATCTTACATGATTACTTAACTTCTCTGTTCAGTGTCCTTGTCATTAAAATGAGAAAATGGTACTTGGTGTTTATGGTTATCGAATGTATTAAATAAGACAATACATGTACGTGCTTGGTACAGCACTGACGAAGAGTAAATATTCAATAAATGTTAGCTATTGATATTACTACAGTTCTCCCTATTTTTTTCTATTCTCTCTCTTGTCCCTCTTTGGTCTTTTGGTTCTCCCAATGCTTGTTGGCTGCAAGAGGAATAAGCTCAAATAAATTCCTCAGCACTCAAAGGGTTTTGATTATTTGTAGATTTTGATTATCCAGGCTAATTCCTACTTCCCTTTCTAATCTACAAACATTTAAGGTCATTATTTTACTGTCTGGATGGATATATGTCCTTTCAGACAACCAACCATGTAAAGTTGATTTTGGAAATCAACGCAAAACATTTTTAAAAATGCTGTAATACACTCTCACGTATTTTACAATTTTATTCAAATCTAGAATATTTAACTTTTTACAAACAACTTTTAAAATAGCCACTTGCAATTTTATGTACAACTCCCATATGAAAACGCTGCTTTCATAATGAACTATGAAGGGTTAAAGTCCAGACACACTTTCAGTATCTTTATCTAATCATGTCACTGGTAGAACTCTTTCCATGCTGTGTAACCAAAGAAGGCTGTTGGATTTTGGAACTGTTATGAGAACTAACATCCCAGTTGTGGATAACCATCACCAACTGCATGATAACCAGGTCGAGAATAGCATAAAAAAAGAGGCTTAAAAGAAATAAAAAGCTGATGAAAGCTAACTCTGATTGTTTCCCTTTGGTCTTCTTACTGTAATGAATTGCCAGCTCACCCAAATATTATCAGATTAAGGAAAGAAATTAAAAACCAATGCTGAATAGGAACTTTTCCAAACTTTAAAAATAATCTCTTGTCACACAGCTGGTTAGGTACTGAAAACAAAACTAGAACCCAACACAAAACTCATAACCAATTGACCCTTAACTAATCTAAATTTCTGAATCCTTTGAGAACTGAAACTTATCACCGTAACATAAGTTTGACCACAATACCTCTGAACAAAGAAACCAGATACAAGACCTGCTGTTTTCCTGCATGTGATTCCAGTGGTGATGGAATAGGAAAGAACCATTAGAAAAAGAAACGTATCTCTTATCTGCTTGTGGTTACTCCTCTCAAGGTTTACTCTCAGCCCTTCCTTATGTTACATCTACTCCTTAGACAAGCTCACCACTCTTAGGGCTTCAATCACAAATATCAGTATTTTTAGCCCATAATTTTCTAAGTGTCAGACCAACTACTTTCTGGAAATCACTATCTGAATGTCCCAAAGTACCTCTAATTCAACATATCAAAAAGTGAAACCATTTCCCCACTCAACAGCATTTAGCCTCCTGTGTTTGCCAACTCAATTTTGTCACATTATTTTTTTTTTTCTTTTTGAGACAGGGTCTCGTTCTGTTGCCCAGGTTGGAGTACAGTAGTGCAATCATGGCGCACTGAAACCTCGACCTCCTGAGCTCAAGCTATCCTCCCACTTCAGCCTCCCAAGTAGCTGAGAGTATAGGCACATGCCACAATACCTGGCTAGTTTTACAATTTTTTGAAGAGACAAGTCTTACTCCATTGCCCAGGCTGGTCTCAAACTCTTGGGCTTAAGCAATCCTCCCATCTCTGCCTCCCAAAATGCTGGAATTACAGGTGTGAGCCCCTGCACCTGACCCTTATCATACAATTTTCTAACCAGTCACCTAAACCAGAGACCTGGTAGTCACTCCTGACTCTGCCCTATCTCAGGCTCATCCTTATCCCCATTCTATCAGTCCGTGTCTTGTCAATTCTACCTTCTAAACAACTGAATGCTTCTCTGTACTTCCCAGAAAAAAATCTCTGCCCAGGCCCTTAACATTTCTCACCTGGAATACTGCAATCAAGGGCCAATGACCTGATCACATCCTGACCCTCCCTCCCAATCCAGCTTCCACAGCTGCCAAAGTTATTCTCTAATATGCAATTCTGAGCACAGCAACTTTACTTCAAATCTTCATTCCTTTATTCTTTATCCACAGGATAACTCCCCAAATCCTCAAAATTACATACTAAGCCTCACATGACCTGGGTTTGCTAAGCCTCCTGCCTTATTTCTTATTACATTTCTAAATATATCTTTCGTTCTAGCCACACCGATATGCAGCTCTCAGAATAATGCCATTATGTTCTCATATTCTTTTTCTACCTTTGTAATGTACTGTTTCCTTCTTCTTTGTCCATCTAGCTTCTATTGTTCTCCAAATATCAGGCTAGTGTATTAACCACATGGCTGATCTAAAACACCCTGAACCTATGTCTTTATTAGAAAATTCACCTCCCTGGTGTTCTAATTCTTGATTTTCTTAATCTCCCCAATTAGACTGCCAATCCTTTGAGGGCAGGAACTGTGTCTTTCATTTATGAATTCCGGTGTCCAATATAAAGCCTACTACAAAGCAGACACTCATAAAATGTGGGAGGATTCACAATAGGGCAGGTGGCTTTGATACACATTTATCATGAAACTAAAAATTAGAGTAGAAGGGCAGGACACTGCTTGCAGGAAAGGGAGCTGATGCCTTCGAAGCTCCCAGTCTCTCTGGTCAACAAACCAAGACTTCAGATGCCATCTCCTCCAGCTCTATGTAGAATATGAGTGAACTAGGCCACTCTCTACCTAGAATTCGTGTAATGGGTCCAAATGAGAAAGCTACTTTTATTCCCACAGGTTTTACTGTTCTAGGAAGATTCCTTGGGCTGAACAATTACTGCTATTGATTTTCCTTGAGTGAAATAAAAAACCCCCAAAAAGAATACACTCATGGTTTTAAATAGGCAGAAAAAAATGGTTAACAGATTGTACTCCTAATTAGCATTGTTCAACCAAGTGTTTCTCATTCCATGACAATGGATTATAAAGTGGAGTAAAAATGGATTCCAGATTGGTAGTGCATCAGATGTAGTGTTGGATGTATACAGGATACGATAATATGCTAAATAAATGTTTGGTACTTGTCAGAGGAGGACACAAAGCACATGCAAAAAATAATTATCAACACTGACAGTCTGGAAGGCAAAGAGGCAGAATGCCTCCGGCCTACTAACTAAAGTTGCTATGTAGACAAGCTCTCAAGAAGGCAACAATACTTTATCATTCAATTATTTACCAAATGTACCCTAATTAGTTTGTAGGACTGGTTATAAAACAAAGCTAATGGATTAAATGTTCCCTTTATGTACATTAATGGTTGACTGAAAAATATTATGTAAAATCTTTGGGTTTTTTTGGTTTTTCTTTGTCATTTTAAAAAATTGAGATGTTAGAACTGAAGGAATAGCAATCCAGACTAAATGGGAACATGCTACTGATCTTGCTTTATAAATGCAGGTTAAATCCTATTATAACAAATACCAACACAATGAAAATGTGCCTAATTAAAAGATTCCCAGGGTTCATGTGATGACCCACTTACTTCAAGATTTATTCAATATAATAAATATCAGATAAGCACTACAATTTGGACATCCTCTAGTATTTGTTTCCTTTAAATATGCCCTGTATCAAAAAAATTTTAAATTAGCAAATAATAAAAATTTGAGAATATTGACCAAAGATTACCTGGCTCTTACTTTTAGGATGATTTAAAAATGCAAAATCATCTAAATTGAGTAGTTCCTAATTTATAGAATTTATAAACATTAGACCCAATAATATAACACAGTGATTAAAAATCAAGAGCTAGAAGTGTCTACTGTATTTGTAGTTCAGAATTTTTTCTTTAACTACAAAGACTAAGAAAAATAATTTTTTTTAACGTTGTAAAATTACTGTCAAAAGAAAGTTTTACTACTAATTGTATGAACCCAGCATCTTATATTAGGGTTGTTTCACGGTATGAGAAAAGAGACTGAGCTTTCAAATTCTCATCAATATCTACCTGTGTGGTTCCCATTAGAAATGCAAGTGAATCTGGAAGTTTTTCCGCCTTTCCTAACAAATCAGAGATGATCAGAGCTGTTACTAAGGGAACTCCTCAACTTTTAGACACAAAAAAGATGCTGAACTAATGGAAACTTCATATGAAAGCCAAAAGTAGCAGTAAAAAAAAATTATTTCGGCCGGGCGCGGTGGCTCAAGCCTGTAATCCCAGCACTTTGGGAGGCCGAGACGGGCAGATCACGAGGTCAGGAGATCGAGACCATCCTGGCTAACACGGTGAAACCCCGTCTCTACTAAGAAATACAAAAAACTAGCCGGGCGAGGTGGCGGGCGCCTGTAGTCCCAGCTACTTGGGAGGCTGAGGCCGGAGAATGGCGTGAACCCGGGAGGCGGAGCTTGCAGTGAGCTGAGATCCGGCCACTGCACTCCAGCCTGGGCTACAGAGTGAGACTCCGTCTCAAAAAAAAAAAAAAAAAAAAAAAAATTATTTCATTATTTAGGATTAACAGAGACCAAAACAGCAATATTAGGAGCATACCACTTATAATAGTCATTCTTAGTGTCGGTAGAAGCGAGTGAAGGCATGCCAAAGGGATGGATGAAATTCTCTCTAGTGAGGAAGAGGGATGCGTTTGTTTGTTTGTTTATTTATTTATTTATTGATGGAGTTTCGCTCTTGTTGCCCAGGCTGGAATGCAATGGTGCAGTCTTGGCTCACTGCAACCCCTGCCTTCCGAGTTCAAGAGATTCTCCTGCCTCAGCCTCCCGAGAAGCTGGGATAAGGGATAACAGGTGCCCGCCACCATGCCCAGCTAAGTTTTTATGTTTTTAGTAGAGATGGGGTTTCACTATGTTGGCCAGGCTCGTCTCGAACTCCTGACCTCGTAGTCCATAAGGCTTCAGCCTTCCAAAGTGCTGGGATTACAGGTGTGAGCCACTGCGCCCAGCCGGGATGTATATTTTTAAAAACCATGTTTAATAGCATAATTTTGTGTTCAGAGAATTAAAAATATTTATTATTTTCAAAATACAAACTAGAGAAGGTAAACAAAAATCTTCTTGGCTGGTGAGAACATGCATTACCTTCCACATATGAGTGATTTTTCATTAGGGAGTATATTGGTATACTCCCTACACATAATCTCAAGGCAAACATTAGATTTTTATATTATTTAAAAGAGTCATAGGTTTACTGAGTATAGAAACACTGAACTATGAAAAGTATCAGCTGCTGTTACTAGTTTAAAAGTAAAGGTATATGATAAAAGTTTGTTTTCTAGTCACTGAAAAATCATCCTGCCTTTTGTTTTCTCAAGTTAAAAATAATAACCTGTTTGACTTACAGTTTATAGTTTGCCTTTACTACTTCTTGAACATTTGACGAAGGGTATGGTGTCCAAAATATTCTCTCCATGTGAATAGCTATTATTTTAAAATTCTCTCTAAGGATATTTTCCTTATATGGGGGCATTTACTATTTAGCCCTGTTAACAACACTCAAAAAAGAATCAAACTTTTAAATGCTGGCTGAAATTTCAATCCTCTGTTTTGAAGAATGTTGGATCAGGGGCTGTCCCTCTGTAACTCTGTGCCATCTCTAGAAGAAACTGTGTATATGTATACAAACAAGTCAAAGAAGTTTGAAAGAGGACAGTTAAGAGAGCTGTCCTTAACTCTTAAATGCACTGAACTCTGAAATGCACACAGAAACTCCCCAGTATCTCTACTGTAAAGACTCAAGCATTTCCACTTTAAAGAGAAGTATGAAGACCCTGAAGCCCGCAAGATCTCAGGCTCTGAGGGCTCCATGGTCCCAGAGAGTATGACTGGGATTTGAGAAGCAGGCACAGGAGATTCAGTTATGGCCTGTCAATTCCCTCCCTTGGCCTATAAATACAGCTTTCCTCCTTCCTGCAATTTCGGTTTCCTGTGTCTCCATCAAGGATAAATTTTGGACTCCCACAGCTACGTAAGCTTTTAACTGTCATATTTGCCCTAGCATGTTCTTAAACTTGACCTTTAAATATATTTGAGATGTACGCCAATGTTGCTGCGAATATGGGGTTTTAGAGTCACCGAGCGCGGTGCTTTAATCAAGGCTCTGCTGCTTACTAGTTGAGCAATGCTGGGCAAGCCACTTCTCTTCTGTGTATCTCAGTTTCCTCATATGTAAAATAGGGATAGCAATACCCACCTTTCGGGGTGGCTAAGGATCAGCCAGTTACAACCAAGTATCAAAAGGCATATGAGCACAAGAACACCATCACAAAACCAGTTGTTAAAGAACAATCAAAATCAGTTTTTAAAGAGTACCCTAATTAGTTGGACATGAGAGAAAATGAACTAGGCTAGGGAGATCTTAAGAGATGAAATCTTCATTTTATAATTTTATAACCAGTCCTTAGTGTCAGCAGCCACCAAATGAGTCTTGCATATCTTTCATTCTGACGTTAAAGACATAAGCAACATAATGGAACATGAGTGGTATATGAAAATCAACATTCTCTTTAACATAGTCTCAAGCCATTTGGACACTGGAAGTTGGTTAGAGTAAGTTGATGCTATTGTAGGAATCCACATCCAGTGACCACTAATATTGGGAAGCAGTCTCTTATTAAGCCATCTATGTTTTAGTTTCCTATAATTCAGATTTTCTCCCACTGTGACCTCTGTCTAAAAGGCAGGGATGAGGGGTTGTGAAACAAGGGTAGGGAGGTTGGATGGCAGCTGTTAGAAGTGAGACAAGATGAAAGCAGTACCTAACTCTAAGAAAGCAAAGGAAAAACAGAAAGGGAAAATGGGGGAAGGTCACCAAACAGGTAATTGTTGGTTGCTCACCACATTGCTCTGGGAGCTTTGGTTATAGTGGTGAAGAGACATTAATAAGGGGCTCTTTACAACTAAAGGTACTACTGAGTATATAAGGAGCAAAGATAAACACTAACTGAAGTAAAGTGTCCAGTTTTGTGGACCTCGATTGGTAGCCACCAAAGAATACCCAATAGCTAGTGGGGTGAAAGCATTCTGTGGCTCCTTGGGAAAAAAAGGTACCAGTCTACATGTTGAAGAGACACTCCTGGAACTCGATGACAGTAACATATATATTGGAGCCCCTCTTGGTGCTCTCACAAAAACTTGTGAATAAAATAACTTTGTAACAATATCCTTTGGTATTCTCATCCTTAGCTGAGGTCTTAGACCAACAGAATTACAAATTCTACTACATGGTAATTTATACTGGTAAGACAGACATTGAAAATGGATACAAAATAATTGAAAAACAAAACAAACAAACAAAAAAACAACCCCACACTAATCTATCCAGGCTTCTTGCAAATTTTCTCCCTGTAGCTCCCTAAATAAGGAAGCTATGGCCATCCTTCTTCTTACTCTATATATACAGCAAAGCACAATCTAGTTCCCGAAAAAGTAACTGCTATATGGCCTGCTACCTAATATGCCCATCAGAACTTCTCGTCACTTGCTATTGGTAGCAGTTCTTGCTTTTGTCAGCTTCCCACAGGGGAAGACACTAAATTAGATGCAAATGCCCATATGCAAATCACTTCATTGAGACATTCATTAGAGAAAATGGAGAAAAGTCTCAAATGGTTCTACCTACGACATCACAAATACCTCCATAGAAGTAGTTGTCAATGGCCAACAGTTAGTTAGTTCTTGGGCTTTTAAGCAAGAAATTTCCTGAAGGTACTTGGTGATTAAGGAGTAAAGTTTCAAGTGGTCATAACTCCTTGCTCATTTTGGTCTTTCTCACAGACAGACATACAAAATAGGCAAAGGCATACTCTACCTCACATACATACATACACACACAAATACACCACGGAACTTTCACAACTGAAGTTTAATGTATATAGTTTTGTGGCCATTTCGGAGGTTTTTCTCTTGAAACATAGTATTGACCCATAAAACACAAGAAAGGCAGTGACTAAAATAGCCGTAGAAATTAAGAAAAGCCTCGTAAGATAAAGTGATAAGGACTGTAAAATCTTACTGTTAAGCAGTTTACAATTGATAGTTAAAAGCTAAAAGGCAGAAACTGCAGCCTGACATATTTAAGTCTGCTTTTACTTAAGACTGTATTAAGTATTATGAACCACAACCTCTTGCAGAGAAGCTTACAAGGTCTTTACTTGCAAATTTTCTTTTTTCCTGTACCGATTCCCGTATGCTCTGAAATCCCTTTGCTCTAAACCTAACGCCCCAAGTTATATATATATATATATATATATATATATATACACACATACACACACACATCCTCTACCTTTGACCCGTCTATGAACATATGTAAATAAAAAATGCTGCTTACTCGGAGTGTCTTGGCAGTCGGGGAAGGAGATGCTGGGGGAGAATCAGACTGAGATTTCCTATTCCGAGTGAATTCTTTACTTCGGGTATATAAAGAGGACATGGTTCCTCAGGATGCAGATAGACACTCAACCACTGGATTCTTCACACAAAGCTGGGAAATTTCCCCTGTAGGTTACCCTCACAGAATCTCTCCTTTTGAGTTGATGCAAGATGACTTTGGATAGAACTAAATAAAGGATAAAAGCAGCCCTGTAAATTATAGTCTTGAGCTCTGAACCAGTCCCCAGTTCCACAGAGTCTGAGTTCCATCAATATTTTCAATTCAGTTTTGACCACAGGTTCTCAGGACTGGTAGCTTACCGTAGAGGGTATTGTGCTAAGCAACACCTTTTATGCCTAGATTGAGTCCTTGATTCTCCTCAAAGGACACTTCTTATTGAGGCTTGCTCTCCAATAAAACCTGAGTCTAGGTTCCTGATGACACCAGATTAAATTCCAGAGGAAAGACGACCTTGGATCCTGCCGGCAGCGAGTCTGGGAACAACTACTATCACTTTATCCAGAGGGAAGAAATACAAATCCTGTGGAAATCATGCTGTCTTTCCTTAGCTTGACTCCACTGGACTGTAAGACATTTGGAACTACTATGATAAAATCAGGTCAAACAACTTAAAAAACAAAAACAAAAAAAAAGGATAAATAAGGAACCAAGAGTTTATAAGAAGGAAGCAGTCTGAGGAAGTCAAGTTTCCCTAAGTCCTCCCAGACGAAGCTGCTTTTACATATAAACACTCACAGTCATACACACATCTTTTCCCCTCCCCTCTTCTATTTTCTGACATTCCAAATCCCTATTCGCTCAGTGAGGAATGCTGGAGAGGAGCCAAGGGCAAAGATTCACTTTCAACTCAGAATTCGGGTTGCCACTTGTAGGAGGAAAAGAAAGCCTGCCAGCTTCTAGGAATAAAGGGAGGCTCTTTGGGGGCATGCTGAGGGGCAAACTTCACCAACCTTCCAGTGTGCCCTGCCTCAGAGAAGGCAGAAGTCTCTAAAACTGATTGCTCTGAATACTATGAGAAGGGGGATTTTTCAACTTCTAGATCTCTTAAATAACAACGCTCAGACACAAAAATTAGTCAAAGCACCTCCAGGCCTTTAATGTTCCATTTTAATGAGATGCCATTCCTGTTGCACCATGAGGAAGCAAACCGAAGCTCTGGCTCACTGCAAAGAAAGTTCTCTGTCCATTACAGACCTTACTGGCTGGATCTGTAAGTATAAAGCTTACCAGAGTTTCCTAAGATGCCACAATCAGGGAAAATGACAATGGAAAGGGGTATAAAGGTGAGCGAAAAGAAAGAAGGGTCAGAAATGAAGAGAGAAAATAGACAGTAGTGCAACTGCAAGACTACAGGACTCAGAAGTACAGGAAAATGAAATTAAAAAGAGAGGAATTTATTTGCATAGTGTTGAAGGATTTTCGGATTTGACCTGGAAGAAACATCTAAAATTTAATCTTTTGCACTCTGTTGTTACCACTACACTAACCAAAATTTCTAGGCCAAATGCTTTCTAAGCCAACGGGTTTATCCCCAAAGTAACAACTCTCTTTTCTCTGGACTCTTGGAAACTCTATCCTGCTTTCCCTTCTTTCACATGAAATTGATACTTTTTACTTCAAACTTTCTCAACATGCTATTCTTTTCCCTCTAATTGCTTTGACAACTTCTTTATTCCTGTGATCAATTTTGTGAAATTAAATCAAGGGAAGTGATCAGCTACTTGGAAGTTGGTCTGAGGAATATAGGTTGAAAAGAGTTTTACAAACTCATTCTTTTAGGTTGGGAATGAATCAGAACCCCTTTATTAGGGGTCCTGGAAATTATTTAGTCTTCCTTAAGAAGACTGATCAATTCTATCATAAACCAGAATACACTATGTCTCAAAGGCCTACTGTTGCCAGGTGCGGTGGCTCATGCCTATAATCCCAGCACTTTGGGAGGCTCAGGTGGGTGGATCACATGAGGTCAGGATTTCGAGACCAGCCTGACCAACATAGTGAAACCCTGTCTCTACTAAAAATACAAAAATTTAGCCAGGTGTCATGGGGGGCACCTGTAGTCCCAGCTACTCGGGAGGCTGAGGCAGGAGAATTGCTTGAAACATTGAGGCAGAGGTTGCAGTGAGCCGAGATCGTGCCATTGCACTCCAGCCTGGGCAACAAGAACAAAAAAAAAAAAAAAAAAAAAAGGGCCAATTATCTTGGGAATTCAGATCTTATATGATGTATATTAAGGATATAGCTTATATAACTAATCTCATCAGATAAGGTGAGTCTCCATTAGATCTTTTCACTTAAAGAAATACTGTTGTAAACCTAAATACTAACATTCCCATGCTTGGTAGCATGATTGGCTAGGGAAAGCTTAGTGATACTTTTTTGTTATGGTGAATGAAACTCACCGGTTTACATTATTCTTTAAAGACATGGCAAGAACAACTTGATCAGACACAGTTTCCTGACCTGTTTCTGTAAGGTTCATATAGTGATTTCACACTCCCTGGCAATTAGAGAGGGATGTAAACCTCTTTTACTCCAAACTGGCCTCTCTGTCTTTTTTTTACTTCTATCTTACGTCCACTTCTAGAAAGTAGTAACAATAACAAACTCTTTTATATTTTATGAAGTGTTTTAACATATATTATCTCACCTGATCCTCTCAACCACACTGAAAAGTATACCACCATACAGTCATGCCTTATATAACTGATGTTTTGGTCAACAAACCACATATACAATGGTGGCTGCATAAGACTATAATGGAACTGAAAAATTCTTATCACCCGGTATTTACTATACTATATTTTTAGTCATTATTTTAGAGTGTACTTCTCCTTCTACTTATATATATAAAAGTTAACTGTAAAACTGCCTTAGGCAGGTTCTTCAGGAGATATTCTGAAGAAGGCATTGTTATGATAGGAAGTGACAGCTCCATGCATGAAGACCTTCCAATGGGATAAGATATGGAAGTGAAAGACAGTGATACTGATGATTCTGACCCTGCATAGGCCTAAGTTAACATGTGTGTGTCTTAGTTTTTAACAAGAAAGTTTTAAAGTTAAAAAGAAAAAAACAGATACAAGCTTATAGATTAAGAATATAAAGAAATATTTTTGTAGACCTGTATAATGTGTTTGTGTTTTAAGCTAGGCATTACTGCAAAAGGGTCAAAACGTTAAAAAAATTTTAAAAATGTATAAAGTAAAAAAAGTATAGTAAGCTAAGGTTATTTATTATTGAAGAAAGAAAAAACTTTTTTATAACTTTAGTATAACCTAAGTATACAGTGTTAATAGTCTATAGTTGTGCACAGTAATGCCCTAGGCCTTCACTCACCACTTGCTCACTGACTCACCCAAAGCAACTTCCAGTCCTGTAAGGTGCATTCATGGTAAGTGCCCTATACAGGTATATCATTTTTAATCTTTTACACAGTATTTTTATAATACCTTTTCTCCATTTAGACACACAAATACTTATCATGTTCCAGCTCTACAGTACTCAATATAGTAAGTAACATGCTGTACAGGTTTGTAGCCTAGGAGCAATAGGCTCTACCAAATAGCCGAGGTGTGTAGTAGGCTGTACCATCTAGGTTTGTATTAAATTCACTCTTTGATGTTTGCTCAGGGACGAAATTGCCTAACAACTCATTTCTCAGAATGTATCCCTGTCGTTAAGGGACTTGTGACTATATTACTATCTTACAGATGAAGAAAGTGAAGTTCTGAAAGGTAAGTGTCTTGGCCAAAGGCACACAGCCAATAAAAGGGGAGCAAAACACAACTGCCTGAAGAATAAACTTTGGTTGATTAAAGTAAAGTAAAAACAGATCTGAAAAGATTTACCAATTCAAATCCTTCAGTAAAATTCTGGGTATTTGAGACACTTGCAGGAACACATCATATATACAGAGGAACATAGATAAGTTCTCCAGAAAGCTGAATGTAAGCTCTTTTTTTCTTCATTTGTCTTTTTGTAGATTTAATTTTTTTTCAACACAGCCAACAAGCATTTATTGTTCCTTGCTGACTGAAAAGACATTAATTCCCCTGTGAAAACAAGAACTGAATGGAAATATTCTTGACCACAGACTTCTACAGGATGAGCTTTGCAAACAGCCACTTGTTTAGAAAATAACTCATTCCAGATAAGCAGGATAGGATGTTGAGTTCATCTATTTTATTTCTTGTGGGTAAAAAAGAGGGAGGAAAAAAGTCTATAAACTTTAGGGTGTTATTATAACTGAATTAAGAGCCCCAGGTAGTCAGCTCAACAGAGTTTCCAAAAAATATAAGAACTATCAAACAGAAGAACTGCATATGTTTGTTTTTGAGATGGGACACATCTAATGTGTGAATAAGCCAATAAAATGCCTCATGATGTGAATCCTAATCATTGACTCTCATTGATTCAATTCTCCCAAAAGTTAGTAAAGGAAGAAATTAATGAACCAGTTAAGTAATTTCTACTTTTTCCTCTTTTTATTTTTTAAATTGAAAAATCCTAAATGGCATGGTTTAAGGGTGATGTTGGATAAAATGCTCCCCAGTGATGATTTCCAATGTTACCAATATAGCACAGTACAGTACACATGGTTTGGGAAGGGTATGGATTTGAGGTCAGATATCCTGGGTTGAAATTCTAACCCCTGCTTAACTGACTGGTATGATCAAGTTCTTCAGCCTTATTGAATCTTATTTGGTTCATCACCCAAAATAGTGACAAGGATGCTTATTTACAGAATTGTTATATGGTTTAGGACACACATACACACACACACACACACACACACAAAATCATCCATCACAGTACCTAGCATGTGGTCATGTTCAATACATGGTCATTATCACAAAAAATGCTTGGTTAACACGCACATGCATGTATAAAATATATGTAAGAATCTAAATGAAACCCTGAAGCAAAGAGCTTAAATATCAATTTTTATATTCTATGCACTTATTTTCCTTGTGATTATGTAAAAGGTTACTGAAAAAGACATCAGAATCTCCTTTTCAAATGCTTTAAGAAAAAACTTATCTCTACCTATCTTTCTCCTTACCTCTTCCCAACTTTCCTTATTTCTTAGAAGGCAAAGCCCTGGCAATAAGAGGAGGGTACAGTGGTGAGGCAGTAGCCTGGTCTACTTGGGTTTAGTTAGAGGATTGGCTTTACACAAGGGATTGAGCAAATAAGTAAACATATTGAAAATGGCAACTAGGTTTCTCATTGTTGGAGAAGGCAGGCATAAATACAAAAAAAAAAAAAAAAGGAAAGCTAGAAAGAACCCTATGTTGGTATGTAGGAATTGAAGGTATTGGTATGAACTTATGATTTTCAATATAGATAGATAAAGAAATAAAGATGTAAACATACATGTATATTAAGCAAATGCATCCATACATATGTCTTTCCTAGCTCTGTCCACTGAAAGGGGCCTGGGAAGAGCAACACTCCAGCAGCATTTAGCATGCCTAGTGCCCAGATTATTGTTTCTAAATGCCACTTTCTGCTAAGAGGAACAGGGCTCCCTGGAGAAATGGCTAATTCCAGAGCTGGCGCAAGGAAACAAAATGAGCCCGATATCTTGCGCTAGAAGGTGAGAAAGTTCTCAAACAACACTTAAGTGATATGACATAAGGACACAGAAGCCTGCTTAAAAAGCCAAACCTGGGATAATAAGAGCATCAAAATGAATAATGATAGCAACGAATTATAACCCACTGACTAGGAACCCCTGAGTAGACATTGATATAAATAAATGAATGAAAAGAATAAATGGGAGGAGAACAGGTTCTTGCTTACAATAGAATGCCTACTAATAAATATAGAAGGAGTAATAAAGTTAGAAAAATTACCATTTGGCAACCATGACTGTAAAATCAATCCAAGAAAGAAGTATTAATGATATTCAAAGTAGTGGGTAAAAGTAGAGGAGAAATTGGAGTTTACATAATCTCAAAGTATCACATCACACAACATTTACTAATCACAAAGGAGGAAAAACTAACTACCATGGAGAAACCTGGCAGATGTCATCTCAATTCAGCGATCAAAGACAAGACCACTAGTAACATGACAAACTGATAGCATGAAATGAGAAGAATATAGTATCACTTCTATGACATTGTGGCCAAAAATGCATAAACTGGGTCTAATCATGAGAAAACATTGGATAAACCTAAACTGAGGGACATATATGACTGGCCTGCTATCTTCAAAAATACCAAGGTCGGCCAGGCGTGATGGCTCATGTCTGTAATCTCAGCACTTTGGGAGGCTAAGGAAAGCAAATCTCTTGAGCCCAGGCGTTCAAGATTAGCCTGGGCAATGTCACAAAACCCCATCTCTATCAAACAAACAAACAAACAAAACAAAACAAAAAATCCAAAATTAGCAAGGCAAGGTGGCGCCCACCTGTAGTCCCAGCTACTCAAGATGCTGAGGTGGGAGGATCCTCTGAGCACAAGAGGCAGAGGATGCAGTGAACTAAGATCACACTACTGCACTTCAGCCTGGGCAACATAAAACAAAACAAAACAAAACAAAAAAAACAAGGTCATATAAGTCGAGGAAAGTCTAACTAGAGATACACAAAAATTGGGTATAAATAGTGATCCTGGATTGGATCTGTCTGCTCCAATGGACTTTATTAGGACAACTGGTAAAAATGTGAATGTGTCGCGCCTGTAATCCCAGCACTTTGGGAGGCCAAGGCGGGCAGATCACCTGAGGTCGGGAGTTCGAGACCAGCCTGACCAACATGGAGAAACCCCATCTCTACTAAAAATACAAAATTAGTGGGGCGTGGTGGCGCATGCCTATAATACCAGCTACTCAGGAGGCTGAGGCAGGAGAATCGCTTGAACCTGGGAGGCAGAGGTTGCGGTGAGCCGAGATCACGCCATTGCACTCCAGCCTGGAAAACAAGAGTGGAACTCCATCTCAAAAAAAAAAAAAAAGTGAATGTGATCTCTACATAAAGGATATACAGCAATTCTTTAATCTATTCTTGAAATATTTCTATAAGTTTAACAGTGTTTAAAAAAAAAACAGAGTTTTTTCATCTCACTACAGTGAGAAAGGGGCATAAGGAAGTGACTTTCTTTTTTAATTCCTAACAACTTTTGAAAGATAGTCTCTCATTACAGAGGACTCTAAGATTATATGTTCACCAAAGAATTGGGTTTGCTAATGGAAGCAGGTAGTCACTTGAGCTAAAGGTACAATGAAACTCATTGTTAGGTTATGAATCAATTTAGTGGCCACAACCAGATCAATAAAAAGTGAATAAACAGAATAGCAAATGCTGGAATGCATTACACATAGTAGACTAAGGTATAGGTATGTTTTTGTCAAAGGTATTTGAACCAGAGGCACTCCATCTTGAATGGGGGCTGGGTAAATAAGGTTGAGACTTACTAGGCTGCATTCCCAAGAGGTTAAGACATTCTCAGTCACAGGATGAGATAGGAGGTTGGCACAAGATACAGCTCACAAAGACCTTGCTGATAAAACAGGTTGCGATAAAGAAGCCAGCCAAAACCCACCAAAACTAAGATGGTGACGAGAGTGACCTCTGGTCGTCCTCATGACTATTATACACTAATTATAATACATCAGCATGCTAAGAGACACTTCCACCAGTGACAAGACAGTTTACAAATGTCATGGCAACATCAAGAAGTTACCCTATATGGTCTAAAAAGGGGAGGAACCCTCAGTTCTGGAAATTGACCACCTCTCTCCTGGAAAACTCATGAATAATCCATCCCTTGTTTAGCATGTAATCAAGAAGTAACCATAAAACCAGCAGCCCTTTGGGCTGCTCTGTCTATGGAGTAGTCATTCTTTTATTCCTTCACTCTCTAAATAAAGTTGCTTTCACTCTACTCTAGGGACTTGCCCTGAATTCTTTCTCGCGTGAGATCTAAGAACTCTTTCTTGGGGTCCAGACTGAAACTCCCTTCCTGGTAACAAAACCACAAGATCCTTCAAGGCCCAAAGGATATCAATAGTTAGGTGGACATTACCTAGTCTTTCAAAAATGTCTCTGCCTCTTCCTCTAAGCAATTTTTTTGGTAGGTTAGTTTTATAAACTTCTGAGTAGGTACAACACACAGTATTTTAGTTCAGATTTAGGTAAGAAGGTGATGAGTCAAGTATTACCAGTTAAGAAGTACAGTTTAAGTTCTCTGCTCCTCCTTTTGGAACAGGGCAGTCATTTTCAGTCCGTTTATGAATATAAGATCCAAAGAAAATATTTTTATTTTCAACTGATACTTTTCTTCCATCAACTAACAACTATTAAGTTCTTATTCTATGCAAGGTACTATTAGGGATAGGGATATACAAAGTTCTGTTAAGACATGATTGGTGTCTTCAAAGAGATTATAGGAAATCTCAAAATTTGTATCACTACAAAGATCTCCATACTGTTAAAATTAATATCAAGCCCTACTCTTCCATATATTTTTATATAAATAATTTTGATCTCATACTAAACAAACAATTTGTTTTTAAAGGAGACCATCAATAGCACACAGCCAAGTTGGAAGATAGTCTAGAATTCATAACAGCTTCATTTACTACTCTACGCTTTTATAGGGACGTTTTATTACTGGGTACTTAGAAGGGCCACAAATGTTACTTGGGGGCAGGAAATAAGAAGTTCTAAAGGAAATAGGAGGTTCTTAGTCATTTCTTCTCTTTTGATTTTTCCATCTCAATCCTGTTTTAATTTATGTGATGTGAAAATCCTCCCCTTTTGGGGGTGATGGAAAAGACCAATAATGATAACTCACATTTAATGTTGACTCCTGTACAGATGCTCCTGAGTGAGGGAGACATATTAGGGACTTTACCACAAAATGAATCACTTACCATCACTTCTCCTTTTGTGATGGTAATCATCTAAAATGACTTTAAAGAGTCAGCCTTCATTCCACTTGTAAGGAAATGCAGAATACAGAAAAGTCACGCAATTCTTTCAGTGTAATAAAGGGCCTTTGACACTTTGTGAACAAGCAAAAAAAGCTAAAATCAGACCAACAAAATATATCCACTAACGGCTTATGCATACTCTAGTGGGTTGCTAGGAGTAGGGGGAAGAGATGGTGCTATTTTGGAGTACAAGGCAGCAACAGAGAGGCAAAGCAAGACAGGATCTACAAGTTGCACAGCATGGAGCTCACAATAACTTACAAGCCGACAAAATGTTCCCAATCTTGTTCCCATATATTTAAATAATCATGCCCTAGTGTCATGAATGTTTAAGTCTCAGAAACTCATTTAAGGGTAAGAGATTATAAAGGTCCTTTAAGAAAATCATTCTGCAAACCTGTCCTAGAATTGGTTCATGAGTTTAATATTTTGAAATTAAATTTAATTTTAGCAATGGCTTACAAAAAGCAGAAATGAAAACCTACCTCTTTTTAATGTGAACAACATAGCTTCTCCCCCTTCACACTTTTTTTGTAGGCCATATAGGCTAGAAACATCAGTAAAGGTATAAGGGGCAGAGGTTTGTCACAGGGAGGGGAAGGGGCAACACTTATCACAAGAGCTTTTGAAAATATGTGGGGACACTGATTGGCACAATGATTGGAGAGTGCTATTGGTGTTTCAAATGCCAGGCTGAGGGATGCTGAATGCTTGCTATTCTGGAAATAGACCCACATAGTGAAGAATTACCCTGCCAAATGCTCACAGCACCTTGATGAGAAAAAAAAAATGCTTGAACTGATTAGAAGCAGTAACAGGGTATATTATATATTTTTTTGATTAGCTTAAAAGTAGCAAAAGGGTTCTATATAGTGTCAGTTAAACACTGAATAAGTAGCTTTAAAGCATATGATTTATCTGAAATTTTTGTTAAGACTATAAATATTTAGTGCAGTTAACAGTTAGGGAGAATTGGGGAGATAGTTTCCTCAAATTAATCAGATATTACAATTTAAATATGTGTAGTCGTACAGAAATTTTATGTCAAGAAAGGTGTTTTAAAAACTTAAGGAGAAAGGTACAGAGGAGAAAGGTATGGAATTAATTTTAGAATAACTTTTAAAATAAATAAATCCATTCAGTTCTCAAAGGTATCTATGATAGTTAAGTTGTGTTTATAATCTGTATGACAGGCAAAACATATTACTGCCTGGTAGCAACATACTTAAATTTAAGCTCACATGTTTGATAACGATCAGTTTCTTGAAAATGTAACCTATAACTTAAAGAAGGTTCAGAAATTCTATGTAAGTTTTTAAATTGTCATCAACTTGATTTTAAAAAATATTTTGTTAGTTTTCTTTAAAGCCTATAAATGAGGGTGAATGGTCCATCAGGTGTTAAGAAAAATAATTATTTCCCATTTTTAGTTAACTGCAGAGTTTTAAGGAAAAAGCCCTAAGAAAAGCAATCTATGTATGATTCATCTAGAACTTTAAACATTTCAACTAGTCTTCAGAGTTGTGAATTTGCAGTTGATCCAGAAATAAAAGCTGCTCTGTTCATCTGGGTTTACTAAAAATACTCCCAAACTTAACATCTAACTACTTCTTCTTCTTTTTTTTTTTTTTAAATAACATAGATCCTGGAAGAGTATACAAAAGACTCTTCCTGGTCAACAATGAACTGACATGCACCATTTTTGCTTTGCAGATACTTCTGACATATACAGTGTAAATGTTTATTCATTTATCAGTTGTCTATGTGTCATCTATACACACTTTATCTTCATGTTTTCAGGTAAAAATACTTTAAAATAGTTGAAGATGAAAGATGTCATTGTACTACCAGGTTTATCCTCTCATTTCCTTTATCCTCAACTTATTTTCTTTTGTGTCATCTGAATCCTCCAGATATCGAACTTTTCGTTTTTATGCCTTTCACATTTCCACTGGAGATCACTTTGTCCCCTTCATTAGGGTTCTGTCAGGAGAGATTTAAGATTTGGTCCTAGCTAAAAAATATGGCTGTAGCTCTGAAGATGACATAAAAGTTTTTTCCCATGCCTAAGATTTCAAATATATATATACGTTTGAAAGAAAAAACAGGGAGAGCATTATTTTTTTGTCCAGATTATTTTTGCTCACTGTAGGTAAAAAAGTCTGTACATACATGTAAAAAAAAAAAACAACCAAAAAAAAATCAAAAACCTTTCAGTCCCTACATAATAACTCAGAAATAAAGTTTCTTCAGCCAGCTATGGGGATGAGGGAAATAATTCCCAGGGTATACACATTAATGGTCCTATCAACTCTGTCATTCTCACATTGCAATGCCAATGCAATTCCACATAAACACAATTATGCTGAGGCAAACACTGTTGCAGAGTATAAGAACTACATATGCACTGTTCTAAGAAACACAACTTGTGAGGTTCATGAGGCATGGCAATGTTTGTGGCAAACAGGACCAATGTGAGAATCAAATTAATTAGATTCCTAGAGTCTACTGCTTAGCATGCAATACTGTAAACAACTAAGCTCCATGATGACTGAGTTGACTGGCATACAACCACAAATTGTTCTCTTTGAGCACAAAGGGCATGTAAGAGCTAACAGCTGAGTGTCCCAGGCATGGTTCTAAGTAGTTTGTATGATACCACATATGATGTTACTAACTAGGCTGGTCAGTTTGGGTGGTGATAACAGTGTGTTGCTGGAGTTAAAGTTACAGAGTCAACCTCTGTATGCTTAGTTAGCACCATATTAAAACAAAAATTTTTCCATGCCACAGACTATTAGTGACCTAGCTATCTTACAAATATATGCTGTTGGTCATAATACAGACTGAGTGTGTCCAAAACCCATCATTACAACTGGAACTAAAATAACTGGAATCAAAGAGCAAAGCTGATCCACACAGAAGGATGAGTACAAAGTCAAAGGTCCAATCCTTAAAACCTGTACCACCTGGGTATTATCAAATGTATTTTTCTAATGCTGTTTGTGGGAAGTATTCAGACTTTATTTTGGTTTTTCTTTGCCTCAGTTCTTAGCCTCTTTTTGTTGTTACTAAACAAGTTGGAGGCAAAACAATCTAGATTTTGGCTTCCTTCTTTTTATTCTCTGAAGCAGTTTATGTAAGACAAGTATTATTATACTCGTTCCTTGACAGTTTGATGAAATTCATCCCCCAAATTACTCTAGGCTTGGTGTCTTTGGCAGCAGGTTGGGGAGGTGGTGGTGAAGTATGATTAAATTTCTTTAAAGGTTACTGGACTTCTTTGTTTTGCCATTTCTTCCTAAGTCATTTTGATATTTTATATTTTCCCAGAAGAGTATCCACTTAAATCAGGTTTTCAAGCTTATTGTCATAAAGTTGCTCAAAATAATCTTATATTTTAAATACGTTTATCTTAACTTTGTCCCTATTTCTCTTCCTAATACTATTTGTTCACCCCTAGTTTTTTTTGTTTGTTTGTTTTGTTTTGTTTTTGAGACGGAGTCTCGCTGTGTCCCCCAGGCTGGAGTGCAGTGGCGCGATCTCGGCTCACTGCAAGCTCTGCCTCCCGGGTTCACGCCATTCTCCTGCCTCAGCCTCCTGAGTAGCTGGGACTACAGGCGCCCACTACCGCGCCCGGCTAATTTTTTGTATTTTTAGTAGAGATGGGGTTTCACCGTGGTCTCGATCTCCTGACCTTGTGATCCGCCCGCCTCGGCCTCCCAAAGTGCTAGGATTACAGGCGTGAGCCACCGCGCCCGGCCCACACCTAGTTTTTCTCTAGTTCAGCTTGTCAAAGATTTACTGCATCTTAACCTCCCTAATGGGGCTCAGTGTGCAGTGGCTGGAAAAAGTAGATTCCCGGGTTATGTATGCAGCTCAATTGTTATACGTGTTGCTTTAAGGGACCTTGAAGACTTTTCCCTCTCCCTGTTGTTGCCAAAATAACTGCCTCTGATCTGTTTTTGTTTGCATCCCAGGCCCCAGACTAGCATATAAGATGCCTTTGAGTCCTAGAACACTGCAGTCAAGGTGGACATTGCAAAATAAAAAGGTTTATTGAATTTTATATCTTTTCAAAGAATCAGCTTCTGGTATTAACACTATTCTACTGCTATTCTGTTTTCTGTTCATTAATTTCTGCTTTTATCTTTATTTCATTCCTTCTACTTAATTTGGGCTTACTCTGTTTTCAACTTCTTGAGTTTAAAGCTTAGCTCATTTATTTTCACTTATTCAAAATTTTTAACCTTAAACATGTATTTAAGGTTATAGCTTTCTCTCTTTAGCTACTCTACAAGATCTAATGTGAAGTAATCTCATTGTTGTTTAACTCTAAATATTTTGTATTTCTCATTATAATTACCTCCTTACCCATGCAGTATCTACAAGGAAGTTTATACTTTTCAGAAGTGTTCTTTTCTTCTCCAGCTAACTTTTTGTTGCCATTACAAAAAAACTATAACCCCTCCATAATCTCAATTCTGTATCTCCAGATCCCATCTTTCCAGCTTATTCTTTCTACTAGGGTGACCCTGAACTATCATTCAACCTCATGGAATCTCCACTGTCTCTCATGCACTTGATGTTCCTTCACTCTACTCTTTATCGAGCTTACATTCCATGATTTATCATTACTATCATCACTCACCCCTCTCTCCCCTCATAGTGCTTGGCAAAACTACAACCTTGTTTAAATCAAATTTTCTGCCTACTCCACACCTGCACCTGTGCAACTAAATGTGGCTGAAAAAAAAAACAACCATGCTCATTGGTCTCAATTTAAATTCATTACTTTGAACCTTTAGTGGACTCTAATGCACACACAGATACTTCCCTACTCCATTTACTTTCCTAGATAAATACTTCACCCCTTTCCCTTTTAACTCAAACACCTATCACTTCCTTCCTCATATTCTTTCTTGGCTGCTGGTCTTGCTTTCTATTTCACTAAGAAAACTGAAGCAATTAGAAAAGAACTTCCACAGACTATCACCACATTTAACCACCATTTACCATCTTCTCACTTGTTACCATTGATGAACCTAACATGCTTCTATTTGAAGTCAAATCCTTCAACTTGTACTCTAGACCCTACTCAAGGACCTCATTACAGCAGCTCTCCATTCTTCCTCCTACATCATCTTTTGTTGTTGCTGTTGTTCTCCATTGGGATCATTCTCAGGAGCAAACATGTAGCTTAAAAAACACCCTTTTCCGGCACGGTGCAGTAGCTCACCCCTGTGGTCCCAGCACTCTGGAAGGCCGAGGTGGGAGGATTACCCGAGGCCAGGAGTTTGAGATGAGCCTGGTCAACATGGCAAAAGCCTGTCTCTCCTAAAACTACAAAAAATTAGCCAGGTGTGGTGGCGGGCGCCTGTGATCCCAGCTACTCGGGAGACTGAGGCAGGAGAATCACTTGAACCTGGGAGGTGGAGGCTGCAATGAGCCAAGATTGTGCCATTGCACTACTCTAGCCTGAGCAACAGAGCAAGACTCCGTCTCAAAACAAAAAAACACCCTTTTCTTGACTCTATCTCCCCAAAAGCTGCCACTCCATTTCCTTGCCAACTCCCCTTCCTGAAAAACTTATCTTAAAAAAAAAAATAACTTTTCTCAATGTTTCCAATTCCTCTCTTCTCAATGTGGCTTAAAATTACTTCAGTCAGGCTTTCTGTCTCACTATTCCAACAAAACCACTCTTATCAAGGTCATAATGTTATCAAAATCAATGGTCAGTTCTTAGTCTTCATCTTACATGACGCTATCAGCAACATTTAACACTGTTGACAACTATCTCTTTCCTGATACTTTTTTTTTTTTTTTCCACTCACACTGGAAAGGACACCAGATACTTCTTGGGCCCTCTTCCCTTTTCTATATTTTCTTTCTGTTATCTGATACAGTCTCATTGCTTTAAATATCATCTAAATACTCCACAGCAATTTGGCAGATCTGTATAACCAAACTGCCAAAATTTCCAGTTGGAAATCTAATAGGTATCTCAAACCAACATACCTAAAATTGGATTCTGGCTGGGTGCAGTGGCTCACACCTGAATCCCAGCACTTTGGGAGGCCAAGGTGGGCGGATCACTTGAGGTCAGGAGTTCTAGACCAGTCTGGCTAACACCGTGAAACCCCAACTCTACTAAAAATACAAAAATTAGCTGGGTGTGGTGGCGGGCACCTGTAATCCCAGCTACTCGGGAGGCTGAGACAGAGGAATCACTTGAACTCAGGAGGCAGAGGTTGCAGTGAGCCAAGATGGCACCACTGCACTGCAACCTGGGTGACAGAGCAAGACTCCATCCAAAAAAATAAAAAATAAAATTGGATTCCTAAGAAGTCATTATATGAAAAAAATACTTGCACATGCATGTTTACAGCAGCACAATCTGCAATTGCAAAAATTTGGAACCAGCCCAAATGCCCATCAATCAATGAGTGGATAAAGAAACTGTGGTATATATATATATACCGTGGAATACTACTCAACCATAAAAAGGAATGAAATAATGGCATTTGCAGTGACTTGGATGGAACTGGAGACCATTATTCTAAGTGAAGTAACTCAGGAACTGAAAACCAAACATCGTATGTTCTCACTTATAAGAGGGAGCTAAGCTATGAGGATGCAAAGGTGTTAAGAATGATACAATGGACTTTGGGGGCTCAGGGGAAAGGGTGGGAGGGGGGTAAGGGATAAAAGACTACACATTAGGTACGGTGTACACTGCTTGGATGATGGGTGCACCAAAATCTCAGAAATCACACTAAAGAACTTTTTCATATAACCAAAGATTACCTGTTCCTCAAAAACCTATGGAAATAAAAAAAATTAAATAAATAAATAAATAAGACTGGCTTCCTAGTTTTCCTCCTCAACCTGCTTCATTTTTAGCCTCCCCCATGCCAGTTGATGGTAACTCTATCCTATCAGTTGCCTAGGTAAAAAACCCTGGAATCATCTAAAATTCCTCCCTCTGTCTGTCACATCCCACAAGCCCTTCCAGGAAATGTTGGCTCTACCTTCAAATATATCCAGAATCTTACCAATTTTCAACAACTCTATTGCTGCCATGTGATCCAAGCCCCTATCATCATTTCTTGCCTGGATTACTGTAATAGCTGCTCAGCTGCTACCTCTGTCTGAAGTCTAATCTCAACACAGCAGCTTGAATGATTGTTTTAAAACTTAAGTCAGATCACATCACTCCTTTACTCAAAATCCTGCAATGGCTCCTCATTTTGTGCATAGTAAATGGCCTATGATGCTCTACATTCAGATGATCTGATTCTCTTTCCTGCTACTCTCACCTGTCATTTCTTTCATGTGCCAGTACTTTCCCACCATATGGCCTTTGCTCTAGTTGTACCCTCTTGCTAGAGGACCTCACTACAGTACATCTGAAGAAATGTTCTTCCTTCAGATATCTTTGTGGCTAACTCCTTCAGTTTCTTCAAATCTCAACCTGTCAATAAGATTTACTCAGACCCACTGTTTATATTACAACCTGTACTTTCTCCACCCAATCCTCTTTATTCAATTCTCCTTTCTAGTTTTTTTTTTTCCAAACTGCATCAGTGTCTAACATATTATACACTTTATTATGTTTGTTGTTTATGGTCTGCCTTTTCATCTTACTCCCTGCTAGAATGTACACTTCAGCAGGTCAGGATCTTTGTCTACATTGTTGACTAAAGGATTCCAAGAGCCTTGAACAATATCTGGCAAATAATGGACAAATAAGTATTTGTTGAATGAATGAGTGTTGATTTTTTCATTTAGCATGGTCACAATACACATGCCCTACATGTGCTATATATCTGTTACATTAAGCTGGTGTATTATGTTGTTCAACTCCTTTATGTTCTTGAGTATTTTTGTCTGTTCGATATATTGGTTTCTAAGAGAGGTGTGTTAAAATCTGCAACACTGACTGTGGATATGCCATTTCTTGGTAATTCTGTCAGTTTTGTTTTATATATTTTGAGAGTATATTTTCAGTATCTAGAGTCATTTTATATCATCTTCGTGGATTGTTCCCTATTTATAAGTAGGACATATATTTCTGTCATTTGATGTTTTTAAGCAAAAACATGTTCATGTTTCAAATGATATGCATGTTGCCAGCTTTCAATTGGTGGTAACCAAGAGAAAATTTTTCCTATACTTTTATTTTTTGTCTTTCAGTGTTACTCTGAAAACAGCATATGGAAGGATAATCTGAGTATCTCTCTGGCTTTGTAGATTAATTTATATTATGATTACTTACACATTTTATTTTGTATTTCCTATTTCCATGTTTTTCCTTTGCTTCTTTTTATCTTCTTTCCTGCCCTTTATTGAATGGAGTGAAAGCATTTAAAATATTACCTATCTTTTCTCTTTCCTCTACTGATTTAGAATTTGCACCTTCTATTTCTATACTTCTATTACTGTACTGAATATCTTTATATTTAACATACTTAAATATATTTTTTCTTTAAATGTCTATAAAATTAATCTGTGTCTTTTCTACTCCAAACAAGGACTTTAGTACACATTTACATCTTTTAATACCATATTATTGCTAATATTTAGTCCTAACTTTTGAAGCATATTAGCTTTATCTCATATTTTAACACTCTTTGCTTTTGTATTCCACTTCTTTCTGCATTTATTTTTTTCTTTGCTGAAGAACATCCTTTAGTTCTTTTATCACCAAGAGTTTGTGAGTTGAAAACTTAGCTCTGTGTATCTTGAAGATGTGTTTATTTTGGTCCCACTCTGTATATAAACCACTGTATGAAACTATAAGCTCATACTTATTTTTCTACAGCACTTTGAAGATACTAGTCAGTTTTCTAGTATCTACTGTTGCCAGAGCCTACTGCCAATTCAACTACCATTCCATTATTCAGAATTTTTTGTTATATCTGTATTCAGAATTTCAGATTTTCTCTTCATCGTTAATTTCCTACAATTTTATTATCATATATGTAGTTGTGGATTTATCTATCCTGTGTTACACATGGCAGCATTTTCTATTTTGAAGACTCAGCATCACTTCTGAAAAAATTCTTAGCTGCAGTTACTGTTATTACTAATGCCACTTTTTTATTCATTCTTTTTTCTCCTTTGCAACTCTTAGCACATGCATGTTAGAGCTCCTCAGGTCATCTTTCATGTCCATCTTTCTCTTTCATTTTCTTCTAACTTTCTCTAAACTGCATTCTGAAAGATTTTCTCAGTTCTATTTCCTAATTCTCTAATTTTCTCTTAAGCTATATAAAGTATGTACAGTATAACTGTTCTTTTACTTCAATATTGTATTTTTACATTTCAATATATTTTTCACTTCAAGATGTCTAAATGCTCCTTTCTCACAGCTTTCTTTTCTTGTTTCATTATCTGCTCTTCATTCTGTAAAATCTAGTTTCTTCTGTACATATATTGAGACTTTTAACTTATTTTTAAATCTCTTCAGAGTGTTCTTTTTTCCTCAGATATAACTTCTCTCACTTGTTGGGTTCTCTTGACTGCTTTTTCATGATCTTAGGTTTTACTGAGTTCTTTGTAAAGTTTTGAGGGCTCAATTTTTAATGATGACTAAAAAATGTAAGTATCTGTAACTATATATACAGTTTTAAGTATCTATAGGGCAGTTCTAAGTTGCCTCAGCTTAAATCTGATAATGTGGCAACCTTGAACTAGACCTTAAGTTGGTAGCTCTGGGCTTTCTTTCCTCCTAGGTAGCCCAGTTCTGAATTTTTAGCCCAAAAGTATTTTGGGTCCAAGTTCTATCTTGAGTGGTTTCCTGTGCTTGTTTGTGTCTGCCAATTCTTCTTTACTTCTGGTCAGGAACAAGCAGCTTATTCCTGGCTGTGACACTGCTGGGATAAGTTAGACTAACCCAGCTCCCATCTGCATTGTGCTCTTGGGTCCTGGGTTCATGCACAGACAGGATCATTGCAAAAACCCTGGTCCCAATTGCCCATATCCATTCATAGCACCACCCCCTGCCAGTGGCTTTTCTATTACTGGTCCAAAGAGACTTTTTTCTCTTATTTTTAAGAATAACTATGTATTTTTAAAAACCTTTAAAAATATTTATGTATAATTTCTCTGTTTTTGAATGAGAGGAATTAAGATTCAAGAGTATTCACTCTGCCACCCTGACCTAGAAGTCCCAGAGTAGCTTTCACTTTTGAAATAATAGCAGTTCAATTTTCCTTACCTCACCAGTCTGTAAATATTAGCATATATACCCAAAGTTCAAACTTGAATAAGCTGTAGTAGAGACATATTTCCATTATTTGGAATTTGTTTACATTGAAATAAGTAATAGATGTACTAGGAAATCAGAAGTAGAAGGAAGATGATTTTTAAAAGGTTAAGAAATTTGGGACAGCAGCAGACTTTACTGTAAATCTTATGTACAAACTTCGTCACTGCTTCCCATAAATGGAATCAGACTGAGCAAAGAAGAGGGTACTTTCCACAGCACCAGGAAGAGCCACTGCAGCCAGCAGTCCTGTAATAAGCACCAACCTGCACTCCTGCACCTGGAAGACAGCCATCAGCTTAGTGGAAAGAATGTTGGACTGGGAATTCAGAAATATTCTAGTTCATTTTCTAACACTAAGTCATAATACAGCTTAGGCTAAGCCAGGCCCTCTTCTGGGCCCCAGGTTTTCCATCTGTAAAATCAGAGAGTTGGGCTAGAACAACTTCTAATGTACCTTCCAGAAATAATTTTCTGTGACCTTAACAGTTTGGTACTTTATAAGTAGGCTGAGTCCTCCATTCTTCAGCTTGCTCAGTAATAACCTGCCAGGTAAAAGAAGAAAATCATGTATTTCTGAAATCAGTCTTCAAATCAAATGAAAGAATCACTAGATGCATATTTTTGTTTGATCACCACTCTGCAAAGGAACAGCCTAGTAGCTGGATGAAGTTTCTGTGTGGGTGTACACACAATCTAAGTTTTAAATAGAAAAAGCAAACCAACCCAGACCAAAACAAAAACCCTCCACACAAGTCCCAGACACAACAAATGGTGAGAGTTCTTTTCTACAAACACGTCTGTTTCTAATAGCTGAGAAGACCAAAAAAGAAAGTATCACCCTGACCAGATATAAGTGTAGATAAAGAAAAAACTAAGGAGCATGCAGCAAAGTTACAGGATATGAGAGATTTGACTCTGCACACTGCAAAGTCTGTACAATTAGAAATTTCATGTGAACAGAAATGTAGAGAAGACAATGAGAAAGGAAAGGATAAAACTGGAGTTCCACTAAATGGAAGTTAAGAGTGGATTAAGAATTTTTAAATTGAGGCCAGGCACAGTGGTTCATGCCTGTAATCCCAGCACTTTGGGAGGCAGAGGCGGGCGGATCACTTGAGGCCAGGAGTTTGAGATCGGCCTGGCCAACATAGCAAAACCCCATCTTCACTAAAAAAAAAAAAAATTAGCTAGGTGTAGTGGTGAACACCTATAATCCCAGCTACTCAGGAGGTTGAGGCATGAGAATCGCTTGAACTCTAGAGGCAGAGATTGCAGTGAGTCAAGATCACACAACTGTACTCCAGCCCGGGTGACAGAGTGAGACCCTGTCTCAAAAGAAAAAGAAAAAAAAATATTTTAAATTGGGTTAAGTGGCAAGGAAAACTCAAGATTAAATCTCAGAGCTTCCTAGAACCTTAACTATGGGCCACAATAAAAATTTATGTGAATTGTTTAATTTTACCACAATACAGTAAAAAATCAAACTGATTCAGACTTTATAGGTCTGAAGGATGGAAAGTTGGCACACAGCTAGCCATAATCCCGATTCTTCAAGTAACATACTAAAGATATACTGTTTTCTAAAAAAAACAACAAAAAGCATCTTATCATCTACATTGCTATTTGTGAGGCACAGTGTATTGCATCGACATTGCCATATATGTATAGGCAGACTATATTAAGGGTGGGTGTCCAGCAGATTCTATCCACTATTGCATACTTCCACCACAGCTGAAATAGCCCATCAGTCAAAAGAAAGGGATAAAGTTCCCTGACAAAATTCCCACTCAGTTCACAAAATAGCCACTGAGCAGTCTTCACTTTCATGCAAACTTTTTGTAAGTGTGTTATCAAAGCATTTAAGGCAGGAAAAAATTACACAAATAACAAGGCCTCATTAAAGAAAATTTGGGAAATAAAGAAAAGTAGAAAAAAAGTCACATTTAGTCTCATCACAGAAATACAACCACTGCTAACACTTTGCTCACTTTCTCCCTGGTCTCTTTACCTGGGCCTGAGTGACCACTTCGCCCTTATGGTTGTAATCATATGACATATACAATTGTGTATCTAGTTCATTTAGTAATACTATACTATAAGCATTTATCCAAGTTATTATACTATCTTTGTAATTCACTTTTAAATGGCTGCTTTATATTCCACTCTATTTTAAAGAAACACCCTAAATGGCTAGTTGGTGGGGAATGGTAAAGCAAACTATGATTCATAGTGTTCCATTAGATGGATGAATCATAGTTTACTTAACTGCTGCCAGAATACTGGACAGTAGGCTGTTTCCAATAAGTCTGTTTTGTTCAATAGTGCATAATAGCCTTCCACATAGTAGGTACTCAAGTATTTGTTGAATGGATGTTTACAGAGCTGCCTATATATAACATACCTTGTGATAACAATTTCTGTGCATAAACTCCCCCTCCTTCCCATATTTAGAACTGTTTCCCAGAGATACATTTTTATAGGGGGCTATTTTGGGTCAATTTGGGACTTTTGTCAATCTAGCCATTTGCTTCTCAGAAAATAATGACTAATTTGCATTCCCAACAGCAAAATATGGGAAGGCCCATTTCACTACATTCTTAGCTAAATTGGGCATTATCTTTTCAAAGTCTTTGCCTTTGGTAAAAAAAAAATGTTACTTTGGCTGGGTGTGATGGCTTACGCCTGTAATCCCAGCACTTTGGGGGCTGAGGCAGGCAGATCACCCAAGGTCAGGAGTTCAGGACCAGCCTGGTCAACGTGATAAAACCCTGTCTCTACTGAAAATACCAAAATTAGAGGGGCGTGGTGGTAGGCACTTCTAATCCCAGCTACTTGGGAGGCTGAGACAGGAGAACTGCTCACACCTGGGAGGCGGAGGTTGCAGTGAGCTGAGATTACGCCATGGCACTCCAGCCTGGGTGGCAGAGCAAGACTCTGTCTCAAAAAAAAAAAAAAAAAAAAAAAGAGTTACTTCATTATAATTTTAGTTTTGAACACCAGTAAGGTTATACACTTTTTCTTTTTTTTTTTTTTTTGAGACGGAGTCTAGCTCTATTGCCCAGGCTGGAGTGCAGTGGCCGGATCTCAGCTCACTGCAAGCCCCGCCTCCCGGGTTCACGCCATTCTCCTGCCTCAGCCTCCCGAGTAGCTGGGAGTACAGGTGCCCGCCACCTCGCCCGGCTAATTTTTTTTGTATTTTAGTAGAGACGGGGTTTCACCGTGTTAGCCAGGATGGTCTCGATCTCCTGACCTCGTGATCCGCCCGTCTCGGCCTCCCAAAGTGCTGGGATTACAGGCTTGAGCCACCGCGCCCGGCCGGTTATACACTTTTTCTTATGCTTGTTATTGTCTATTTTGAAATAGCTTTCTAATAATCACTTATCTAAATCTAAATTATTCCTGGAAGGTCAGTTGTGGGTTGAAGTAACAACAAAAGCCCCAATATTTTTAGGAAATAAATTCTGGAAGGAACCTAAGGAACTAACATAAATATATAGCTGAGAACAGCTTATTCACAGAGCAAGTCTGGAACACTGTAATGTGCTTTTATTAATAGTAAAGTTGGAGGCTAGAGTTGTCGGTTCCTGATTCTTTCCTCATATTTATCTGTTATACAGTTTGGTTTTACATGTGATATTTGTCTGTGGGTGCTGCTGTAATTTGGGAGGGGAGAGCTGGGAGGAAAAGATTCCTTTAATAATTCTTCTAAAACTTTTCTTTTAGGAAATCATTCTAGATTAACCCAGAAACTCTTAAGAGCCGTTTCCCACAACTGTACTCTGTAAAAACTTCTTTAGCCAAGATAATCTTGGGGTGGCTTAGCAGAACTTTGTCAACCCTGAATTAGGCTTTCTCTATGAAAACATTTTGTAAACAAGTAACTAGACACAGAAAAGGCAGAAGCACATTCAGAGAAAAAATGTAGGTCTGGGCAACATTACCAGTAATGAGAACCTGATGAAGACTGACAATCACACCTCACTGACTAATCCAGTAACTAGCTCTTTTCATAACATGTGAAAAATGCTCCTCTGCAGCAGAAGTATAACTGCCTTTCATTCCTTCAAGATGCTCTTGCAGGAGTAGGCAAGAATGTTGATCTGCCATCTATTCTTAACAAGGAGAGAAAGCAGAAACATGGACTAAGGATTGTTAGGGGAAAGCAATTTAGACGGAATCAGGTACCACAATGTGCCAAATGATATGACAATTAGATCTGTTTGAACCCTGTTTAAGCCTTTATGAAGATTTTTTTTAACGGCAAACTATCTTGGAGCTCTGCTCACAAAGCAAATGGCTACTAACCAACGGCTATTAACTTCCAGAAAATCCATCAAAATTGTTCTCATGCAGATGAGTCACAAAGAGAAGATATCATCCTTTCATGCTCCCTAGCCCCACTCCACCAAACTGCTCTCACAAGTCAGCAACATCTCCTTACTGGCAAACCTACGAGATACTCTTCAGCTCTCAAACTACTGGATGTGATTATAGCGGACTATTGGTAGCTATAATTTATCTTTCCAACCCTTTATCTCTTTCTCTTCTTTTGATAACAGAATCCCTATTTCCTATGGGGAATCTATTCCACGTAGCTGACCCTCTGCTAACCCTACCCCTATAACAAGTGGTAGCTGTTGCTCTTGTTTCTTCTTCATCACTGTAACCAGCACTACCACTATTGTTATCATTATCATCATCATGGTGGCTAAGATTTATTGATAATTTACTATGTGCCAGACACTGTTCTGTCCGCTTTATATGTATTATCTCATTTAAAGAAATGACCTACGTGATAAGTACTATGATTTCTCTCATTTTAAAGTTGAGGAAACTGAGACACAGGGAGTATATAATTTGGCCAAGCTTACACAGTAGGTAGCAGAGGAGGGACTTGAATTAAACTTGGTTTTAGAGTTCAGGCTTCACTGCCTCTCTAGCTAAATCTCATCTAATTTCTGGCTATAGAAATTGGTTCAGGGAAGTTCATCTGATCCAGGAAAGGTCAATCAGATACATGACCACTACGAGGCCAGGTGTGGTGGTGCACACCTGTAATCCCAACATTTTGGAAGGCCAAGGTGGGAGGACAACGTAACCCCAGGAGTTTGAGACCAGCCTAGGCAACACAGTGAGACTCCATCTCTACAAAAAATAAAAAGAATTAGCTGGGCATGGTGGCACACGCCTATCGTCTCAGCTACTTGGGAGGCTGAGGTGGGAGGATCGCTTGAGCCTAGAAGGTAGAAGCTGCAGTGACCCGTGAGCATGCCACGCACTCCAGCCTGGGTAACAGAGCAAAATTATGTTTGCAAAAACCAAAACCAAAAACAAAAAAAAAGATATATGGACACTAGGATAGAGGTCTTTCTTCCTCTGAAGTCTATGCAGAGAAGGCAGTAGGGATCTGGTAAGTTTCAGTTTCCTAGATTTAGCTATGCCTGAAGCTAGGCCAGGCTGAATATGCAGATTTTCTAGCTACATAAACCTTTATGCTTGAGCTATATGAAGTTAAGTTTTTGTCACATTGAGTCTTTGAAAGTTTTCATTCCCTTGTTTGGTTGAATACTACTCTTTTTAAAACAAACAAACAAACACTTTTATTTTAGGTTCCGGGGTACATGTGAAGGTTTGTTACATAGCTAAACTTGTGTCACAGGGGATTGTTGCATAGATTAATCACCCAGGTATTATGCCTAGTACCCAAGAGTCATCTTTTCCACTCTTCTCCCTCCTCCCACCCTCCACCCTCAAGTAGACCCCAGTGTCTGTTGTTTCCTTCTTTGTGTTCATAAGTTCTCATCACTTAGCTCCCACTTATAAGTGACAACATGCGGTATTTGGTTTTCTGTTTCTGCATTAGTTTGCTAAGGATGATGGCTTCCAGCTCCATCCTTGTTCCCACAAAAGACATGATCGCACTCTTTTTTATGGCTGCATAGTATTCTATGGTGTGTATGTACCACATTTTCTTCATCTGATCTGTCACTGATGGGCATTTAGGTTGATTCTATGTCTTTGCTATTGTGAATAGTGGTACAATGAACATTCACATGCATGTGTCTTTACGGTAGACGATTTATATTCCTCTGGGTATATACCCAGCACATAGACCAATGGAATAGAATAGATAGCCCTGAAATAAGGCTGCACACATACAACCATCTGATCTTCGACAAAGCTGACAAAAACAAGCAGTGGGGAAAAGACTCCTGTTCAATAAATGGTGCTGGGATAACCGTCTAGCCATATGCAAAAGACTGAAGCTAGACACCTTCCTTAACCATATACCATATACAAAAATCAACTCAGGATGGATTAAAGACTTAAATGTAAAACCCCAAACTATAAAAACCCTGGAGACAACCTAAGTAATACCATCCTGGACATAGAAATGGGCAAAGATTTCATGACAAGGACACCAAAAGCAATCTCAACAAAAGCAAAAATTGACTAGTAGGATCTAATTAAACATATGAGTTTCTGCACAGCAAAAGAAACTATCAACAGAGTACAGACAACCTACAGAATAGGGGAAAATATTTGCAAACTATGCATCTGACAAAGGTCTAATATCTAGCATCTATAAGAAACTTAAATTTACAAGAGAAAAACAAAACCCCATTAAAACATGGGCAAAGGACAGGAACAGAGACTTTTCAAAAGAAGACATATATGCAGTCAACAAGCATATGAAAAAAAGCTCAATAGGCCGGGCGCGGTGGCTCAAGCCTGTAATCCCAGCACTTTGGGAGGCCGAGACGGGCAGATCACGAGGTCAGGAGATCGAGACCATCCTGGCTAACACGGTGAAACCCCGTCTCTACTAAAAAATACAAAAAACTAGCCGGGCGACGTGGCGGGCGCCTGTAGTCCCAGCTACTCGGGAGGCTGAGGCAGGAGAATGGCGTAAACCCGGGAGGTGGAGCTTGCAGTGAGCCGAGATCGTGCCATTGCACTCCAGCCTGGGGCACAGAGCGAGACTCCGTCTCAAAAAAAAAAAAAAAAAAAGAAAAAGAAAAAGAAAAAAAGCTCAATATCACTGATCATTAGAGAAATGCAAATCAAAACCACAATGAGATACCATCACACACCAGTCAGAATGGCTATTAGTAGAAAGTAAAAAAAAAAAAAAAAAAAAGAAAACAACAACAACAAAAAACAGATGCTGGCAAGGTTGCAGAAAAAGGAAATGATTATACACTATTGGTGGGAGTATTCATTGCGTAAAGCAGTGTTGGCAATTCCTCAAAGAGCTAAAAGCAGAACTCTCCTTTCCAGGCTCTTTTCCTTCTTCTCTGACCATTACCCTGCTGATCTCTTTCATGGGTACCTCTCCCCTTCTGCCTGTCTCAAACAGTGGTGTGCCCTGGCTCTGTTCTCAACTGTGTACTCTTTTCATAGCAGTGGCCCTCCTTAGCATCCCACAATCATTCGGATAGGCCTTCCCTGGGGAACATGCTCCTTTTGCTTGCCCCTGCTTCAGAATCATTGAGACATTGAACCACAGTTACACAGTGAGTACCTTATATCCATCAGAATGCTGGGGAAGAAAAGAAGTTGGGAATCACTGCTCTAAAAGTTAACTTTGGGAAATGTGTTTTTCTTAGCTTAAAACTATTATCAGCAAGCTGATACCTTCCAACTCTCTCTCTCTTTTTTTTTTTTGAGATGGAGTCTTGCTGTGTTCCCCCAGCTGGAGTGCAGTGGCGTGATCTCGGCTCACTGCAACCTCCGCCTCCCAGGTTCACGCCATTCTCCTGCCTCAGCTTCCCAAGTAGCTCAGACTACAGGCAACTGCCACCACGCCCGGCTAATTTCTTTAGTATTTTCAGTAGAGACGGGGTCTCACCGTGTTAGACAGTATGGTCTCGATCTCCTGACCTCATGATCCACCCGCCTCAGCCTCCTAAAGTGCTGGGATTACAGGCGTGAGCCACCGTGCCTGGCCCCAACTCTTTATCTCTAGCCCTGGAACTTTCCTATACTTCATACCCATGTACCTAATTGCCTATAGGACATTTACTTTCTTACATCTGACAGGTACCTTGAACTCCGTATGTCTAAAATCAAAATCATTATCTTCATCCCCAAACATATTCTTCCTCCTGAATTCTCAATCTTATTAATGGCATATTATCTATGCAGTCATCATAATAAAAAAAAGAGTATCATTTATTGCATTGTTCTCTATTCACGGAAGACATACCTAAATACTAGATATTCTTGTAAATATAATGAACAAGAAACAGGCTGGGCATATTGGCTCACACCTGTAATCCCAGCACTTTGGAAGGCTGAGGCAGGAGGACCACCTGAGGTCAGGAGTTCAAGATCAGCCCGACCAACATGGTGAAACACCATCTCTACTAAAAATACAAAATTCAGCCAAGGATGGTGGCTCATGCCCATAATCCCAGCTACTTGGGAGGTTGAGGCAGTAGAACTGCTTGAACCCAAGAGGTGGAGGTTGCAATGATGCAAGATTGCACCACTGCACTTCAGCCTGGGCACTGGAATGAGACTCTATCTCAAAAAGAAATAAAAGAAGAAAAGAAACAGACCCTGCCTTCAAGGAGTTCAGTTAGTTGGCAAATACAACATAGTATGATTACCACTCCATATTAAAAATAAATTCACAGTGCTAGGGGAAACTAGTCTGTGCAATTTAATAAAACCTAGTTCCAGGGAGGGGGTCAAAGGAAAGCTTCTTAGGGGAGGTGGTGCTTAACCTAAAACATGAATATGTTTTTAAAAAGTGGAGTAGGGAGAGGAAGAGGCAGTAAGAGGAAGAGGATTCTAGAGAATGAAAATAACATGTATGAAAGCTCAAAGATGGGAGGAGGGGAGACTGGTGAAATACTACCATATGAGTTGCCTTTATTTATTTAAAAATTTACCAAAGGTAGGCACTGTGCTAAACACTTTACATACATTGTTACTGCTGTTCCTTATATCGAGCCTACAAAACAAGGATAATAATCTCATTTTTACAGATTAAAGAACTTTCAGAGCTCAGAAAGGTTAAATTACTTTTCTAAGACCAGCCAGTTAATAGGAGATGGAACCAGCTTTGAACCTAGGTCTTCTGGCTGCAAAGCCAATTCTATGCATCTTCCCAAATACCTTGGGACTGCTCTTTAGGCTTTTATCATCCACATCTAGTAAAACATCAAATTCTGCCAAGTTTTTCGTATTTCTTACATTGTTCCATTCTCTCCATACCTACCATTAGAAACTTAGCTCATTACCTTTCATCTGGACCCTAGGCTGTAATTGCTTTCTAGGTATAAACGGGTATGTGTGTATGTATCACAATAAGTCAGATCGGCATGATCTCACTTTCACAACAAGAGATTCAACAAGTATCTGTATACGTACCATGGAAGAAATATACCTGCTCTTTTCTAGGGCTAGCCCTGGAATATCCTAGAGCCTCGTCAGGGGCCTTCTTTTCTGCTTTAATTATGCTTGTTGGTGATCTCACCCAGTCTTCTGACTCTAAATACCATCTCTAAAGTAATGACTTCCACATCTATATTTCTCCAGCTTTAATATCTCCCATAAAGTCCAAATTCTTAGTTGACAATTGTCTACTTGACATCTCAACTTGGATGTCTAATAGAAATATCCCCTGCCCCAGCCGGGCGCGGAGGCTCACGCCTGTAATCCCAGCACTTTGGCAGGCGGAGGCGGGCGGATCACGAGGTCAGGAGATTGAAACCATCCTGGCAAACACGGTGAAACCCCGTCTCTACTAAAAATACAAAAAAAATTAGCCGGGCGTGGTGGCGGGCACCTGTAGTCCCAGCTTCTCGGGAGGCTGAGGCAGGAGAATGGCGTGAACCTGGGTGGCAACGGAGCTTGCAGTGAGCGGAGATCGCGCCACTGCACTCCAGCCTGGGAGACAGAGCGGAAAAAAAAAAAAAAAAAAAGAAAAAGAAATATCCCCTGCCCCATTAAAATGTGAGTATTATGAGGTCAGGAATTTTGTCTACCTTGTACATTTTTGCATCCCTAATGCATAGTGCCTGACACATAGTGGATCATCAATAAATATATGTTGACTGAATAAACACATGCTGCTATGAGAGCAAAAGACATCCCAAATGGGACTCAATTGTCCTAGAGGGTCTTTGAGAATTTGGTACTCTGGGTTAAATGTGTATTTTGGGAGGACAGAAAGGAGTAGAGGTTGACTCTAAGTTCCTTTAGTGTGCTACAGTTAATCCTACTCTTTAAGGATTGACCCACCTGGGATGTTAGCAGTCCCTAAACATTATACCTCTAGGAACACTATCCATCAGGCTTGCCTGTTAAGAATCACTTTGGAAGACCTTTACAATATAGATTTCCAGGACTTCCACCCGCTAGCACCATGTCACCTCCTTATCCAGAATCTCAAGGGGAGTGGTCTAAAAATCTACATTGTAAACAACCCCAGTGACTGTTATTGACAGGTTTGAGGGAGACTACTATAGAAGCTTTACCCATTAGGTTATTATAATTGAAAATGGCTCAGCTTGCTAGATATCAATATCTATACATGCCCTTAGCTCTAAGTCAAGAACTCCAGAAATGATACATAAACTGCCCGAATAATATTTCATTAGTTGTATTCCAAAGTACTAGAGGTCACCAGTGATCTAAGAGAGGCCTTCTCACACAACATGTCATATATGGAGCTTTTAAAAGTACATATTCTATTAAGGCACATCTGTGTGAACATTTATTCTCAAGAAAGGATCTGATTTTGTTCACTTGGCACAAAATTAATTATGCCATCCCATGCTCAATTCCCACACCTTATATGAGCCTTTACTGTGACATATTAATGTCAGTTTTCATCACTTTTTTCCCTTAAAATTGCTGAAGAATCAGGATTTCAGCTTCTCTTCCCCCAGATCCACCCCTCTTAACTATCATTTCAAGCAAGCACAGGGTTATCACTGTGAAGATTTCTGTCATCCCCTCCACTAATCCCCAAAATGTTTTTCCCGTACATATTCAGCAGACTAAGTGTTGACAAGGCAAAAAGACTAGTAAATTCCATAATCTACTCCTAACTAAGGAATTCAAATGACAACAAGCTTAAATTAAAGTGAATGACAGCAACTAACAATCTTCTGACAGGCACTCTTCCAAGAACCTGTGAGCTTCAAAGGCAAACTTACTTATGGTCAGTCTACAAAAGCTGAATTTCAAGTATTAAGTGATTATATATTCCCAACTGTAATCTTAGCTAACCTCAAAGATTGGTCCTTGAGAAGTAAGAAGGAATAGGATCAGATGAGAAAAACAGATAGGGACACGCTGGGAGAACCATTTCAGACTTTCTCCTCAAAAGGTAATGAACTGAAACATAACAGACTATATTTAAAAAGACACGGAAGCAACTCCCCTTCTTTCCTTCACTTTCTCATTCAGGAAGCTTTACAGCTTGCTTCCTGCTGCATGGCCAAAACTCATTAATGCTGTCCCAAACAACATTTATCCCTCTCAACACATGATGTTCCCCCACAAACTGTTGCTGATAACAAAGAATCAGGGGAATTGGCACAATGCTGAGTTACCAGAGAAGTGCTTGGATGAGAGAAAATTGACATTTGGACATTAGCAAATACTTTCTGTATCAGTAACCTACAGCAGAGGCCAGCAAACTGCAGTGTGGCCTGCAGGCCAAATCCAGTCCACCAGCCTGCTTTTGTAAATAAAGTTTTATTGGAATATAGTCACTCCCATTTAGTTACATATTATCTATGGCTGCTTTCCCATTATAACAGTGGAGTTGAGTCATTGCAACAGATTACGTGGCCAGCAAAGTGGAAAATATTTACTATAACGCCCTTTTCATAAAAAGTTTGCTGACCTAGAGCATTACGTGCCAAAGATGAAGTGAGGCTGCTACCACTGTCCCACCCCCAACACATACTGCTGGAGAATAGGTATAAACATCTGCTTTCTCTATCAGCCTCAGAAAGGCAGAGTGTTGACTCTTCACAACAGCCAGCAAGTAGTAGCTATACCAGACATTTGGAGATATTAGAAATATAGCATTCAGCCACCATAAACAGCCCCATGTTTCACCCATTTGGCATATCACTTTTGAAAGTCCTCCAACTCCTAAAATGCCATAATAAAGTATACAATGTTTTATTTGGTGATGTAATACTCAAACATGTTGTTTGCCTCTTAAAATGCTTCTGTTACCTGAAAAAACTTTTAGAAACATAACAAGAGCTGTAAGCTCCAAGGCCATAATAAGTACTTGTATTATGTATTATGCTACATATTAATTTGCCAACAGATTTTTAAAACTTCCCTGCTTTCCTCTTGGTAGCCAATAATACTGACATAGTTTAAGGTGTAAGAGTTCAGGTTGTAATAAAAGATTTTTAAAAATTTAAAGTATAAAAAAGTCAAGAGTTTTTTAAAAGTACATATTCTATGAAGGCGCATCTGTGTGAACGTTTATGTACCTTAAAGGATCATACTAGGTTACAAAACTATGGTTTCTCTATGAAGAGATTCATGTCACTAAATGGCTGCTATCTGATTCTTGAACTTGCTTTACTGAAGACTGAGACAGTATGGAGAAAAATTAAAACTAGGAGGTTGTGGCCATTCATCTTTACATTTTTACAAGCTTTATACAGGAAGCTTTACAGCTTGGGATAGGTAGTCCAACTATCCTACCTTTGAGATTCTACCAAAATAACACTTTTAAAGGTAATGTCTGTTAGTGCCTTAAGCTCAACGTTCCTGCTGGGGCAAATCTATAAACACTCCATTTGCTGAAAAAGGACTTCAAATCCTTCATCAAGCTTTCTACCTCAATCATGGGGCTAGAACTCTAACATTAACTAAGCCTAAGCCATGGTTAAGGCTCTCCAGCCATGCTATCAACAGGAGAAATGAATACTTCTGTAACTGAGGTAACCCTTAGACTCCAACGGAAAGAGAAACAATTATTCCTGGAGGCTGTCTATGATCAAAGCCATCATAGGACTACTTTGATAAAAGAGTTGAACCCAAGTGCTTTGAAGATAACCTTATAAAATTGTCATCATAGTAATGATGGTGTCCCAGGAATGCTCAAGTTGACAACAATCCTTTTCTAAAGAATGTCATTAGTTGGTTTTGAATATGTTTTTTAAAAAGAAAAACTTTGGAAAAATAACAGCAGGAAATTCACTAGAATGTTAATAATTTCTTCTGAAAAATATGGTTACGGATGGTTATGGACAATTTTTTCTTAGCTTTTATAGCTGAAACAATCCCTTTTCATAACAAATATTTTTAACACCCCCTTACTATCCTGAAATAAAAATCACTGATATAAAACTTACCTAAAATCATTAAAAAATAGTAACATAATATGAAGAAGAAATAAAAGCAAAGCACTTTATAATAAAATATGCATTTTAATGTGTTAATGCTTGGGCCTGTAAACTAGGAGGCATAAAGAATCAGTCAGAGATTTGGATGCATCATATAATTATCATGAAGGCAGAGGTTAAATGCAGATCTACAGAACGTGTAGCATGATGTACTCATAATAAGTGGCATTGCTGTCAGGGATAAATAAAACTAAGAGCAGTTTCTCCTCATTTACATGGTGGTTGAATTTTTAGAACTGTCTTCCTCCCCACCATCAAAAATGAGCTTATACATAAAATCAAGTTTGGTTTTAGACTCAGATAACCGATAGGTTTTCATCTATGACTGTCAAGGGAGACAGTCAAAAGTCAAGCAAGCTTCAGGATATTTGTTTGATATGGGGCATTTTAGGATATCTAGCATCTCTCACGCTTTCCACTTAATACATGTAGAACATCCCCCATCACTGTATTCCCTGAAAGTAGCTCTATGAATTTTTACAACCTCCTCTAGCAATTCTCCTGCTGCTTTTGAGAGCTACTGCTTTATATTTTTCTATACTTCATGAATTTTCTTTAATGAAATTTACTATCTTTTACAATCTTTTTTTTTTTTAAAGCTCCAGCAGAGTTTTAAGCTCATCTGTGTTCCTCTAATAAAAAGACATAAGGTCAAGTCACTAACACAAACTAATATCTTGAAAGCAGTTGGAGGCAGAAGAAGAAATCAAAAAAAGAAAAGGTCAAGAAATTTACTATCCTTAGTAGTCGGATAAACCTTTCACATCTTTGGATGAGATGTATGACAGAAGTCCAAACAGATACCTCAAAGATCAATTTATTCTATCTTAAAAAAGATTTATGATTAAAGCAGAATTCACTGATGTAATGGGACACTAGGTCCAAAAATTACAGGGTCTCAAAGGAATACATGTGAGCTTTGATTACTGAGATTTCCTGGGTAACAGCACGACCTAAAATTAATAGAGTCCATAAAAGGAAGATGCCAAAAGAAACTTTGTTCTTAAGATGGTTTATACAGCTTGGGCTACAGCAAGACACAACCCATATATAGAAAATCACAGCATCTGCAGTATTTTAAGAAACTATAGTTGAAAAGCAAGAGCAAATGTACAGTGAGAGGAAAGATCCTTCGAGGCCAACATGGAGTCAACCTCTAGAGAAGATTCTTCAGTGCACGCTGGATAACAGGCAGCTTCCCACATACAGAATTGGTTGGCTGCCATTTCTCAACCTCTGTCTTTTTCCCTGGGACTGCCCATTGTCATAAATTGCAGAAATCCAGGACAGCTTGCTTTTCTACATGTGGAATGCCTGCCAATTCCCAGAGGCTGGCTACCACAGGACTGTTTATAACAGCCATTGCTTATTAAGTTTACCCTTACTTTTATATCCTTATGAACATTATCATGTTATCAAATTTCTCAGACTTCTCAAAACCCTCTCATTCTGGGGAAGAGCTACCTTTTCCTTTCTTTAAAAAAAAATCTGCCTAAAGATTAAACAGGTTGAGAGGAGAAAAATCTATATTTTATTATCTCTTTAAGTCTGTTAAAAGCAACAGAGGCTTGCTTTAAAAATAGATCTTGGTGGTTATGTAATATACTGCAAAAAAAAAATATTACTTTACTACATAAATAACTATTAGATAGCTCACCTACCGTGTCTTTAAACTTAGTCAAACTGTTGTTCTAACTCCACAGTGCAATCTTGTCTGGGAAATACCTTACCATATTAGGCAATCGGGCCCCAGAGAGAGAGGAAAACAAAACAGACTTAGGATTTTACCTAAAAGGAGAATGGCAAAAATACTGACTAGTGGTGGAGAGAGGACAGAAAGTTGCTGGATACCCTCCAGCAGATAAACAGGCTTCACAAGATTAAGTAACAAGATTAAAAAATTCTGCTCAACAGAAAGGATCCAGCAAATAGCCAGAAGCAACGCTGTGAAACATTGGAGAAAAAGGGTTGCTATTTACTCAAAGAAAGAAGGTGGGAAAAAATAGTAAAGATCTCTGAAACTAGGACTGTTGGAAGGACTGGCAAAGAAGCATAAATGGGATGGGTTATTTAGGCCATAAAAATGAAAGCCTGCTTGCTTGACAGAGAAGCTGCAGGGACTTGACTTGATCAGATGCTCAACAGGTTCCAAACAGCATTTAAAACATTTAGTTCTTGTTCCTTTCCTTTCTACTCATTTCTTTCTCCCTACTTCAGCAATCTCCTTTAAAATTTATTCCTCAAAATTCTTCAGTTATATGTCAGAACACATGTTGGAGTTATAGAGGATTTGGGGCTACTTCTGTGACTCTCCAAATAATCCACTCTTTAAGGATAAATTAATAACTTCAAAATCACATGATCCTAAGGCCAAAAAAAGTATTCCGAAAGCCTTGCTCTCATCCAGATGTAGGAACTTAGGGATCTGGAAAATAATTTAAATGGATCGTAATTATCTCTATTTAAATGTATTAGCTCATTTTCATTTCACGATGCTAAGAGGCAGACTATCATAATCCCTACTTTACAGATGAGGAAACCGAGGCACAGAAAGGTTAAATAACCTATCCAAAATAGTTAAATGTTTAAGCTGGGGTTAAACGCAGGGAGTCTAGCTCCTGGGTCTGCACTCTTAACTATTATGCCATATTACTTGTCATAACAGTATGTGGTATGATATAAGAGATAAAACACATATAAAGATACAAATTTTGAAGGTAGTGCAACAGCTGTGCACTAGGACTACGACTCTGTGATACTAGCAAGGTACTTAACCTCCACACCTCCTGGGCCTCAGCGGTTAACTTCAAAATGACAGTGTTAACTAGGTGGCCTTTAAAGTATTTTTTAGCTTTAAATTTAGTCTATAACTGTCATTCTAGCCACCCCAGAGCTATTAATAAATCAAATTTTAATATACAGTAACATCTCTACGTGTTAGGTGTTTTATTTCTAATAAAAGTTTTTCCAAGAGTCTTTTTTTGTGGGGGGACAGGGTCTCGCTCTGTTGCCCAGGCTGATGTGCAGTGGTGTGATCTTGGCTCACTGCAACCTCCGCCTCCCAGGTTCAAGCGATTCTCATGCCTCAGCCTCCCGAGTAGCTGGGATTACGGGCAGGCGCCATCACACCCAGCTAATTTTTATATTTTTAGTAGAGATGGTGTTTCACTATGTTGGCCAGGCTGGTCTTGAACTCCTGACCTCAATTGGTCCATCTGCCTCAGCCTCCCAAAGTGCTGGGATTACAGGCATGAGTCACCATGGCCGGTCCCAAGAGTATTCTTAACTGCAAGTGACAGTTATTCAAAGATGTAATAGAGCTGAAGAAAATTTGGCAAAGGAGACCAAGAGGTAAGTTAACAGATCATTTGGAGACATGGTAATCAATAGAATCCCTCTGATGTAGTAAGAAGAGTAAGAAGAGTCTTATGACATCCCTGGACTTCAAAGGCCTCTAGACAACGTTGCAGAAAGGAAGCAATTTCTAGTTCAAAAGACGCCAGAAGATGCTCTGGAATGTCCAGCTCTCCTATACCACTGCATAGCCCATTTAGAAATAGACTGAGCAGATTTCATGGGAAATAGCCCTCGAAAAAAGAAGTAAAATAAGAACAATGATAAAACTGCCTATTGTTCCATGTGTTTTGTTTGATTTTGTTTTGGGAAAAGGCGGAAACTACATCCATATTCACAGGGTCAGGTACCAGGATTGCTCAGTTTCCTTTGCTGATTCTTCCACTTCTCCTCACTTTGAATTTCGGAGTGCACCAGGGCTCTTTCAGCCTCTTCTCTGTCTACGTTCATTCTCTTGGTGGTCACATTCAATCTCATGGTTTTAAAATGCAATCTTTAGGTTTACTGATATCCAAGACATAGTTCCAGCCTGGTCCTTAATCCTGAATTCCAGATTCCTACATCTAACTGTCCTCTTGACATTTCCATGTGGAAACATGTCAATCAGATTTATTAGATTTAACAATTCTAAAACCAAAACCAAATGCCTACTGTCCCCCCACCAAATGTATTCTTCCTGTAGTATTCTCCATTTCAGTTAATAAAATTTCATGCTTTTAGTTGCCTTAGCTAAAAAGTCTTAGTGTCAACCTTGACAACCTTCTGTTTTCTCACCTGATATCCAAGAAAATAGCAAATCTCATTGGTTCTAACTTCAAAATACATTCTGAATATGACAACTTCTCAGCATCTTTACTGCCTGCTATTCTCCTGGTACAAACCACCATCTGTTTTCCCCTGGATTGTTGCATTATAATGGCCTCCTAACTGATGTCCCTGCTTCCGCTAATGTCTTCTCAGAGTACATTCTCCAAAATAGCAGGCAGTGATCCTTTAAAATATAAGTATAATCATGTCACTCTTCTGCTCAAAACTACAAAAGCCAAAGTTCTTATAATAACTTATCAGTCTATGCCATTTGGCCTTCTTGCACATTCCACTTTAGCCACACTGATTTTTTTTCTTTTTTTTAACCTGTCTTCAGGCATGCCAGACACCTGTCTTAGGGTCTTTGCAGTTGTTGTTCCCTCTGTCCATAACACTCTACCCCCACATGTCTACATAGTTTCCCACCTTGCTTCCTTGAAGTCTAGGCTTAAATCATATTTTCTTGGTAAGGCCTATCCTGACCACCCTACTTATAATGTCATCCTCCTTTCATGTTGGCACTTCTGATTCCTCCTTAGTCTACTCTATATGGTTTTTCCATAGTACATATCACCTTTTAACATAATATTTAATTTACATATTTATTTTATAGTCTGTCTCCCCAACTAGAATGTAAATTCCATAAAAGCAGGGCTGTTTGTTCATTGTTGCATCCCCAGAATCTAGAAAAGTGCTTGATCATAATAGGCAGTTAAAAGCACTTGTTGAATTAAGATGCTTATGAAAGTAAAGGCAGGACAAAATGGAAAATGCATTTAGTGGCTTTTGGTATATTTCTAGGGCATCTGTTTTCTGTTAAAGGTCAAAACTCAGCTCTCCTAGCAAATTCCAATTGTGTTCTTTTATTTAGTTTGAAAACCTTGTATTTGATTGCTTACCTCTTTTAGAAGACTTTTACCAAGAGATCTCTCCACTAGCATACCCCCAGTTATCTGAGGCAGGTACCTTGATATCTATGATTCAGTAACTCTTTAGTACTATCTCCTTTACCAATGAGTTTTGAGGGATGATTAGTAATCCAGACCTACTGGTTGCATTCTGGATGGGGACAGCTACATTGCTAACTTTTAGGGTAAGGTTTCAGTGATTTTGTTCAGATTGAGTGCCACCTGTTTCATCTAAAAGCAACAGAGATTCTAGGGGAAAAGAAAAGTATGAAAAGTCTTACTTCCTGACATACATAACTACCCACCTATGTCAAGGACAGCAGAAGAATGCTGATGCTCTACCCACTGAATCTTGATACTCTGAGTAGGCTTTTAAGTTGTCCTTCAAGAAGACGTTCCTTCACTCAAGGAGGTGAGATGCTACTAGCAAGTCAATTCGAACATGTAACCTGCTGAGTAAAAAAACCAAATGGATGAATAGGGAATAAAAAAGGATACAAGTCCTAATTTCAGGTTTGCCTCACTATAGTAAAACAAAGAGGTTCCCTGAAAAAAGGTATAGGTTGCTCACCTAGCAGAGATATCATGCCCAAATAATTCTTAATTTCTCTGGGCCTCAGTTTTCTTAACTATAAAATGAGGTTCCTAACCCAAGATATCTCTAGATTCTCTTCCAATCCTATGATACCAAAAGCTGGGAGGCAAGTACCTTTACTACATTGAACTGGGTCTTTCAACAATTCCTTTAAAACAAAAGCAATTTGTCTTTTGCTCAGCTTCTTTAGGGCACCATTCTGCCTGTGCACCAACATCTTTTCTGTTGACCACTTGTGCCCTCTAGTGATAAATTCAATTATACAACAGGATTGGCTTGGAAAACAGCTCCAGAGTAAACAGGGAAAACAGTAAGAAAGCAATAGATAAAATTCAATGTAAAGAAAATGGAATCCAGGCCAAAGATGCAGGTTAAAAAAGATGGAAATAATCCAATGGTCATTACCTTCTGTGGTGTACCTATGCTTGTTCCCTCCAGGGCAAACATTCTATGTGATTACTACTATAGTAAAGAAAACAGCAAACACACTGCTGAATATAAAAGCGTTTTCAGATATAATTAGAATAACCCTATTCCTCAAATTAAGATGCAGATTATTTTTTATTTAGAAAGACAAAGGATCTATTAAGATTCTCAGAGACTGTCATATACCTAATGTGGATAAACAAAACAGAATTGTTTTTAAACACATCTGTCAAGCAGGTGCTAAGATGCCAATTTTAAATATTCATGTTAGTTTCACTGGTGCATGGATTTACCAATGGGGATGGGTTCGGACTAAAATTATGTACTATGTTGGGCTTAAGTAGGGTCCCCAGCCTTCTAAGCATGTTCCTTGCTGTCCCCAGCATAGCAATGCATGACTAGTCTATCACATACTCTCTTCTGAAAAATTTTAAATTGATGCATTATAATAGTACGTATTTATGTGGTACAAAGTGATATTTCAATACATATATGCAATATGTAATGATCAAATCAAGGTAATCAGCATATCTATCACCAAAAATAATTTGTGTTGGAAACATTCAAAATCCTCTCTTCTAAATATTTGAAAATATACAATAAATTATCATTAAGTATATTCACCCTTTAGTGCTACAGAACACTAGAACTTATTCCCCTACCTGTAATTTTATATCTGTTAACCAACCTCTGACTGTCCCCCTTTTCCATACTCCAGTAACCATAATCCTACTCTCTACTTCCATGAGCTCAACTTTTTAAGATCCTACATATGAGTGAGAACATGAGGTACTTATTTTTCTGTGACTGACTTATTTCACCTAACACAATGGCTTCCAGGATCATTCATGTTGCTGTGAATGACATAATTTCAGTTTTCTTTATGGCTAAATAGTATTCCACTATGTACATATACCACATTTAATTTATCTATTCATTTATTAATGGACATTTAGGTTGATTCCATGTCCTGGCTATTGTGAATAGTTCTGCAATAAACATAAGGGTGCAGATATCTCTTTGAAAGACACAGAGAGAGTGAGACTGAGAGAGAGAAAGAGCGGGAGAGAGACAGAGCATGAGAGAGAGCAAGAGCACCAAATCCTAACCACTAGACCACCAGGAGCATCATCTCTTTGATATACTGTTTTTCTTTCCTCTAGATAAATACCCAGTAGTGGGACTGCTGAATCATATGGTAGTTCAATTTTTAGTTTTTGAGGAACCTCCATACTGTTTTCCATAATGGCTACAATAATTTATATTCCCACCAATAGTGTATTAAGAGTTTCTTTTTCTCTTCATCCTCACTAGGTTTTGTTATTTTTTGTCTTTTTGATAACAGCCATTCTAAGAGATCAGATGATCTATTTCATTGTGGTTTTGATTTGCATTTCCCTGACCAAATATTCTATTGACAGCAAACATTATGGCCATTCCTGACCATATATCTTACCTGTACATAAATGTTGGTTACATTTTTCTTGTTATATAAAAAAGGAAACGAACTTCAATGACCTCAATAGAGATTCAGTTTAAACAACAGAAAGGTCTCCTAAACCATGCTGTTGTCACTGCTATATAAGTGAAGTATTAAACAATCTTCTTTTGAAATCTTTAAGAAGAGGGGGGAAAAAACCATAGGTATTTTGAATCATTTAGGTCTAACTCTGACTGGAGGCATAAGATAAAGATAATAACCATTAAAGCTTCCTTTCTAGCATTAAAATTAAATATTATTGGCTGGGCATTGTGGCTCATGCCTATAATCCCAACATTTTGGGAGGCCAAGGCAGGAGGATTGTTTGAGCCCAGGAATTCGAGACCAGCCTGGGCAACATGGTGAAACCCCGTCTCTAGAAAAACTCCAAACATTAGCTGGGCGTGGTGGCTTGCACCTGTAGTCCCAGCTACTTGGGACGCTGAGGTAGTAGGATCACTTGAGCCTGGGAGGTTGAGGCCACAGTAAGCCATGACTGCACCACTGCATTCCAGCCTGGGTGAAAGAGCAAGACCCTGTCTCAAAAAAAAAAATTAAACATTATTGCTGGTTGATTTCTATCTTTTCCATTCAATTCTCTGTCCTGAGAGGCAACTACTCTTCTGATTTCTATCACCATAAATTAGTATTGCTTATTCTTGAGCATTAATGATGAAATGTTTTAAGGTGATGGAAAAGTTCTGTATCTTGATTTGGGTAGTGGTTATGCTGGTACATAGAAGTGTCAAAACCCAGGAAACACTATATTTAAAATCTGTGCATTAATTGTAAATTATATTTCAGTTAAAAAAAAAGATATTAGAGTCTTGGGAAGAGATAACTTTAAAAATAATAGATACTATCACTCTTAAGGAGTGGGCTAGGGAAGAGAAGGAAGTCGGCATGACCTCAATAGCAGATATAGTTTTATTGAACCAAAAACCAAAAAAGGAAAGAGCTGCCCTGGCTTCTCAACTGTATCCATGCTGATTAGTTAACAGCACCATTTCAATAGAATGCCCCCCACTCTGACTGGCTCATTTGCTGTTGCAGAGCTGAGTAAACTGTACTGCCTGATGGATGAAAATGGATTTAGGGTAGAGAGGTGGTCATAAGATACTACTGATTGTCTTGAGGTAGAAATGTAGGAATTTACACTGGGTCATGATGAGGCATGTGGCTCTGTAGGCCCATATAGATAACGGCATCATGCCTGCTAGCATTAGGAGAGAGTGCTCAAGGGAGAAAAACAGTTAAGAATTTAACTGAAATAAATGAAACAAGCAAATATAAAACTTTGACAAAAAGGATGCCTCACCCTATGCTGATTCATTATCAGCCTTTCTTTCTGCACTATTGGCGAGGCTGGAGATTGGAACTTGGAATATATTTCTTATAGCAATCCCTAGCTTACCTGCATAAATTCAAATGTACCAGTCCAGAGATACTGGGCTGTTTATTCTTTTTGATTCACATTGTTGTTTTCTTGACACATGGTAAACACTAGTAAATGCCTTATGCAATTGGATGTGTGGAGTATTTTTAGTCTGACAAATGCCTTTCACATCAAACTGCAACAGTCTCTGCTTTTGTTCATACTTTCAAGTCAACAGTCCTAAAGTAAAATTCTCTAGGAAGTACTGCTTCCTAGAGATCAAGATTAAGATCAAGATCATCTTAATTTTCCTTACTTGGTACCCTGTAGGCTAGGATTTTCCACTGCCAAGAAGATTAGAAAAGTAGAGAAAAGAATTTTCACTGGCAAAAGACATTCTTAGACAACAAAAACTTCCCTTTTGCAATTCCCTGGATTTAAATGGCCTATGTAATTCTGTATGGATAATGTTCCATTTCAGTACTCTATAATCTATAACTCAGATCTTCTGAGTTATATTTCCTGAGTTACATATTCTTTAGAGTTACAATTCCCCAAAGGAACTTTCCTGTATTCACTCTTCCTACCTCCAAAAGCCTTTCCAAGCCCCTTGAAGAAACTAAGAATTGCTGTAATTTATACACATACACACATGCACACACTCTTGCTCCAAGGAACCTCTATATACTATTTCCACACCACACAGCTTGCCTTTATGAAGTAGCCCCAGCTTCAACCAAGGACAGGCAATTCTCACCTATGTCACCATTAGTCATTAAAGACACTACTTTCTGGAAGGCTACTATTGTCTGTTTTGGATCTAGACAAAAATATAGGCAGTTAAATGACAGTATATTATTTATATCTTCTCTGCTAATGATGAGTTAGATGTTAATTTTCAGTATAGGTTATTAAATATACTCTGAGAACATACTTCCCATAAGTTGCAGGATACAAAAAGGTCATCTTTTTACTTAATTTTAATAGAAAAGCATGTGTATTTCAAATAATTTAGTCAAAACCAATTTCCTTCCTTCTTGGAAAACAGTACTGAAAAGAAAACCACCACCAATCATGTCTGAGTGGCTTACAGGAGCCTGGAGTATCTTCGGAAAAGCTGAACTTAGGCCTTTCACTGCAGGGAAGAGTTGGATGTCAGGCCTTAAAAGGTCAGAGTTATATAAGATGCCAGATGTTTAATCTTATCTCAAAGTCAAATATAAATGACTTGGGGACTGTCTGATGTTTTACATTCTCCACATTTATGTCCCTCTCTATTAGTGTGGATCCAAAAAGGAACTGGTATCACTTTTCATTCAAAGATTTCAAAGTATTTCATATAATCCAATAACATACTCAGAAGAGAGAAAATGATGGATCCTCTAACAGGGTGAAAGATTGGCAGCAGGCAAAGAAAAATGTAGGAAACTGGTTCAAGAGCACAGGCGTTGTTACACCACATGAGAAAACAGTACCACAAACTAACACCTGCCCCATCTCTTAGAGGAATGTCTATCTCCAAACTCCCTCTCAACTAAAATCTGCATAAGTCTTGCCCTTTCTTCTACTAAAATTATATACAAGAGCAAGACTATGCTCTCAAGAGACAAGCCTCACTGGTTTGTCACTTACCCATGTTTCTTTGACCTCTTCAGAGCCATCAGTTTCATCCTCCTAAAAAAGAAAAAGGAAGAAAATCAAGAGGCTCATCGTCAGAGGCATCCTTGAAAGCAACAAGGTCAGATCCCATCAATTATGCATCTTGGCATTTCAAACATGGGCAATGAGAATTGACTTCCAAGTGATGCTCTGTTACTGCTACTTTTCACAGCCATCACAGGCAGGCAATTTAGAAATGTCACCTGTAGTCTAAAAAGTCAAATAGACCACAATTGGAAAAGGGATTTTTTTTTTTTTTGAGACGGAGTCTCACTCTATAGCCCAGGCTGGAGTGCGGTGGCCCGATCTTGGCTCACTGCAAGCTCTGCCTCCTGGGTTCACGCCATTCTCCTGCCTCAGCCTCCTAAGTAGCTGGGACTACAGGCACCTGCCACCACACCTGGCTAATTTTTTGTATTTTTAGTAGAGACAGGGTTTCACCGTATTAGCCAGGATAGTCTCAATCTCCTGACCCGGTGATCCGCCCGCCTCAGCCTCCCAAAGTGCTGGGATTACAGGCGTGAGCCACCGTGCCCGACCGGAAAAGGGATATCTTTAAGACAGATGACAGACAGACAGACTTAATTTCATCTTTGTCAATACTTATCAATTTGGCCCTATAACAATAAAATACTTTTATCTAAAAATAATTTATAGGCCGGGCGCGGTGGCTCAAGCCTGTAATCCCAGCACTTTGGGAGGCTGAGACGGGCGGATCACGAGGTCAGGAGATCGAGACCATCCTGGCTAACCCGGTGAAACCCCATCTCTATTAAAAAATACAAAAAAAGGCCGGGCGCGGTGGCTCAAGCCTGTAATCCCAGCACTTTGGGAGGCCAAGACGGGCGGATCACGAGGTCAGGAGATCAAGACCATCCTGGCTAACACGGTGAAACCCTGTCTCTACTAAAAAATACAAAAAACTAGCTGGGTGAGGTGGCGGGCGCCTGTAGTCCCAGCTACTCAGGAGGCTGAGGCAGGAGAATGGCATGAACCTGGGAGGCGGAACTTGCAGTGAGCTGAGATCCGGCCACAGCACTCCAGCCTGGGTGACAGAGCGAGACTCCGTCTCAAAAAAAATAAATAAATAATTTATAATAGATGACTATTACTGTCTCATTTCTTGTCTCACTGAATAAAGTTTGTCCAATTTTCAAATGAGTCATTGGTAGGCAGGTCCTCTTGTCCAAGTTATTGGCCACTTGTTCTTTAAAATGCCAATAACAAGGTTGAATGAGAAGGGTACCAAACAAGATATGGAAGAGGATGAATGGAACTACTGAATGTGTATTTGTAGTTAGTAAACATTGGTATATCTGTCTTTATTTGAAAGCCAAAGTTCATCTATTTTATGTTATTTGTTCTGTTTTTTCTCCAAAAGAGTAAAACTAAGTGACCTTGTATTACTTAGAGGTTTTAAGTTCCTTGAACTTCTTGTAGTACTCCTACAATATTTAGTTAGAATCTCTGCTCATATGTGGCATTAAGATATTGTTGACTCACTACATGACATTCAGGGAATATTAGGAAGGACTACTAAAACTTGACAAGCTTATTCACTTGTTATACTTGTTTATATGGCTGTTGTATATTTCCAGTTTTTTAATTCTTTGCCAATTATTTACTGAGTGCCTGCCATGTGCTTAGCACTGTACTAGATACTGGCAATCTAGCAGGAACATACCAAATGAGTCCCACACTAGTTAGGTCTTTCTTCTTTTTTCCTCAGTAATACTTCCTGAGAATCTGCAAGATTCACGGCACCATGCAGGACTCTTTCTTTTAAACTCAACTGAAAGGATGGTGGCCAAGAGTAATACGCTATGCCTCAGCACACACCAATCCACTTACATCCTTTGTCCAGAAATTGATGCCTGTACCTCTTCGTCGTTCCTTGGGCCGCCTCCTCTCTCGGACGGACAGCCTCCTAGAATACTGCTCATCCAAATCTGCTTCTTGATTCTCTGGCCAGAGATAAAATAAAGTATGAACTTTAAGAATCTGGGGGATGTGCACTGTGGAGGGGCCTGTGTCTTTTGAAGCTCTACATACCATTTTTGTCCATTTCCTTTGCAGTTGTAGTATCTGTGGTAGTCTTTGAACTCTCAGAATCAGGGACTGAAAATCTATTTGTCCGTAGCAGATGGGAACTGGTGTAGAGTGAGGGTCTTGATGTAGAAGGAGATGCTGGCGTGGTGGGTTTGTCTGGCTGAGTTGGGCACCTCAGGCGATGACAGATAGGCTGGAAATAATCCACAACATGAGATACTAGAAGTCAAGTCCATCTAAAGGATAAGGACAGCAGGATTATACAAAATGCTTTTTTTCCTATATTAAGAGGCTTATGAGTAGATGATGATCAATATTGAGTACCTGGGAATAGGTCCTCAATAAGTGAACTAAGCTAAAGTCAGTTAATTAGACAGAAAAAAAACAGCTGCTAGACTCCTACTCTGAGAATCCCATCATGTTGAGAGCAGTTCAAGCGAATTACTCATCAATTGACCAAAGGGTACTACACAGCATTAACTGTGTAAAAAAAATTCCTTTGATCTTGTAATGAAAACAAGAATGATGGCCTTTTTAAGATGGAGTGCTGAAAGGCAAGGTTTATGTAGGGAAACAAAAAGATCAGGAGCATTAAGCAGCAGAATGTAGGGATTATCTGAGAACAGAGAACAAATGTATCCTACCGAGTTCTGAATACTCTACTAGCTTGCCATAACCAGGCTTATTGAAACTTTCTAAAGTTCCCATTTTCCTTTTTGTAGTTTTGTTTTGTTGTTTTCTTTTTCTTTTCTTTTTTTGAGATGGAATCTTGCTCTGTTGCCCAGGCTGGAGTGCAGTGGTGCGATCTTGGTTCATTGCAACCTCCGCCTCCCGGGCTCAAGCAATTCTGTTTTGTTGTCTTTTTTTTTTCCAACCTGAGAGTTAGGACAGATAGAGCCTAACAATAAGCCTTAACGTGGTTTATGGAAGACTCAGAGATAGATAAATCCTTACTACACATTAAATTTATGACATAGAGATTGTACACATTTTTGTGATTTATAAAGACACATACAATAAAATGTAGTACATTTGGAGTCAGACAGATCTTTGTTCAAATTCTAGCTTCAGCACTTACTAGCTGTGTGACCTTGAATAAGTTACTTAGCTTCTCTGAGCCATAACATCCTCATCTATAAAACAGAGATAACACCTTCTTCAGAGAGGATTATGAGGATTAAATAAGAAAATGTGCATTAGGTGCTTAGAAGAATAGCTGGTAATAGGTACTCAATAAATAGTAGCTTATAAAACAAACAAAATACAAAATAGAACTTCAGTTTATGGAATCTAGCCATTCAGAGTCAAAGCAAGAAGGAGATTACTTTCCTCTATAACCACAGTGACCATAATATTTATCTGTCCAAACTGGGACACTTTTGAGAGTGCAAAGGAGTGGTAATGATAATTACACAAAGACAACAGTTGTAATTGGAACCATCTTAGATAAACCACGAGTTATGTTCACCCTAAATATAAACTTATACCTTTGACTACCAACTCCACTAGAGAAATGAAACATAAATCAAAATGTCCTTCCCAACGGTGACACTCATGAGTGCTTTGTAAGCCCTTAGGTTATAAGAGTTTGAAAAACAATACACTAGCAGTTAAGAGAGCAAGCTGTGGAGTCAGGCTGCCTATGTTCAAACTCTGGCTTAACCACTTCTTGGCTATGTGAAATGTTGGGCAAATTCCTCAACCTCTGTGATTCAATATCCTCATATATAAAATAGAAATAGTAATATTTACCTCAGAGGGTTGTTATGAGGATTAAATGCATTAATACATAAGAAGTATACTTAAAATAGTGCCGGCATAAAGTAAGCATGTATTGAGTAAAGTAAACACTCAATACATGCTTATATTTTTATTTGCATTTTGTCATACTATGATCTCTCTTTTTAGAATAGAAGGACATTTATTCAAAAGCATCAGTGAACTCTCAGAAGAAAAAAAAATGGTCATTTAAGGACCAACATCCTCTAAATTTTTGTCACACAGGTTTCCCAACTAAAGACAGCCATACAGAGTAAGTTGTCCATTGCAAGGTAGAACATAGCCTTTGAACTATCAGTGAAGAAGACACTCCCCAAACTAATTACCCTGCTTTTAGCACAGTACATGCCAGCAAAAATGAGCTCACCTCTTCATCCAGACTCCTGCCCCAGGGCTGCTGGCCCTCCCCAGCTTCTGTTGCTGGAACTGCTGAGGGCTCATGCTTCTCAGGGCTCCCCTCAAGCCCTTCAGTGTCTGTGGGCTTCTCACAAGGCTGCTCCTGAGCTTGCCTCTCTGCCCTCGACCGGCTGAAAGTCCTTTCTGCTTCCTGAAGATCCGTTAGGGTGACACCCTGGGAAAATATCATAAGATCAGGGCTGATTCACACTAACCATGGAATAACTCTTGATTGAGCAGCAGTATTCCCAAAAAGATCTACTAGTTATCAAATACCAAAATGAAGCCCCCCAAAATGCATAATGAGGTCACTTCAAGCAATATATGCTTAAAATAAGCATCTCACTGTACAAAGAACCCAGGCCTGAGTCTAGGTATATTTTGAATGTAATACTTTAGTTTTTCTAGTTTGATCTCCAGAAAATAGGTCAACATTGATGTCTGCCTGTTATAGATGTACTTTTTCCATACCAAATAGTTCTCCTTATCTTTATTTGAAAGGTCCCTACCCTCCCAAGATCAAATGGTTACGAACAGAGATTCTCTAAACAGCAGATACTGGGAAAAAAATTTCACTTAAAAAAAGAAAAACCTAGCTCAACAAGATGAAAATTCAGAGCTAGGCTAGAATAACAACAACACAACCTCTTAAAACTCCTAGACTAGCTTTTCTCTAACATCAATTCCCAAGTCACTCTAGGAATCATATATGGATATTCCAACAATTAACGTTCGCCCTGCAGGGTCATAGGGGCAGCAAGACAGAAGAAAGGCAAATGATGACAAAACTACAGGAGAAGGGAGAAAAGGAGTTTAGAAAGAGCATGAGTTGATTCCAACTCAAGTAGTTATGTGCGTGAGTCCTCAGAAGAAGGAAGTTCCAAAGCTGGAAGGTAGTTGATCAGGTACTGTATCCACAACTTGCTTCCCCTCCCCACACCTGGCTTTTTTACTATTAATTCATTTACTTACTCATTCTGTTAATAAAGAATTAGGTGTCTTTAGGCACTAGAACTACAAAGACAAATCAAATGATTACTGTCAAGAACCTTTTAGTCTAGCAGAAAAGACATAAGAAAACAGACCAGTATAATGAGAGAATGTAAGTATTAAAACAGAAACACAGGAATATATAAGAGGAATACCTAACACTGGGTTCTAAAGAGTAAAAAGAACTTGGGTAGGGGGAGGGAGAAAAGGCATTATAGGTAGAGGCATCCTGTACAAAGATACAGAAACGAGAGAGGCCATGGATGATTTAGAAATATGTAGGTAACTTAGCAAAGATGAAGCACACAACAAAAAAAGGAAAGTGGGAGGAGAGAGGGAGAATGAGGATAGGTGATTTGAGGAAAGCAGGCAGAGGCTAGGTCATAACAGATTTTGTAAGCTATGCTAAGAAGCTTAGATTTTACTTTCTTTGGGAGTCAGTGGTCCCTTTGAGAATCTCATGAAGACTACTGAGAATCTAATAAAATCTCCTCAAAAATTATGTACACATTTCAAGGAGTTCAAAGATCTATTCAAGTTTTGACATGGACCTTCACTCCCTCTCTACTGAATCTTTCCCTCTAAGACAGTTCTATGTTCCTGTCTCTCCCACCTTCAATTCTATGCCCCTCTCCAGCAACTTCCCCATCTCTTCCCATTCCTTCATAAACAAACTTGAAATCAATCCAGAGCAATTTATCTTCCCATATCATTTATTTCTCACTCATTTATTTACTCAATAAATATATAGTGATTTATTTACTGTATGATGGTGGAAAAGATGAGCAAAAATATAGTCAGTCTTCTTTTTCACACCCATTAGGATGGTTACTAGCAAAAATACCAGGCTGGGAGTGGTGGCTCACACCTGTAATCCCAGCACTTTGAAAGGCCAAGGTGGGTAGATCACTTGAGGTCAGGAGTTCAAGACAAGCCTGGCTAACATGGTGAAACACCGTCTCTACTAAAAATACAAAAATTAGCCAGGTGTGGTGATGGGCGCCTGTAATCCCAGCTACTTGGGAGGCTGACACAGGTGAATTGCTTGAACCCTGGAGGCAGAGGTTGCAGTGAGCCAAGATCACACCATTGCACCCTGGCCTGCATGACAACAGCGAAACTCCATCTCATAAAAACAAACAAACAAAAAAAAACAAATATTGGTGAGGATGTGGAGAAATTAGAACCCTTGTGCACTGCTGATGGGAACATAAAATGGTACAGCCGCTAAGGAAAACAGTATGGGAGTTCCTCAGAAAATTAAAAATTGAATTACTGTATGATCCAGCAAATTCCATTTCTTGGTATATACCCAAAAGAATTGAAAGCAGGGTTTCAAGGAGATATTTGTATAGCCATTCTCATAGTAGCATTAAATAGCCAAAAGGTGGAAGCAACCCAATGTCTACTGACAGATGAATGGATACACAAAATGCAGTATCCATAAAAGGCTGAAATATTCAGCCTTTAAAAGGGAGGAACTTTGACACATGCTACAATGTGTCATGTATCATGATGTGTCAGGTATCATGGATGAACCTTGATAACTATGCTAAGTAAAATACAACACAAAAGGACAACTACGATATGATTCTACTTATTTGAGGTTCCTAGCAGTCAAGTTCATAGACAGAAAGTGGAAGCGGGGTTGCCAGAGGGAAATGGGGAGTAATTATTTAATGGATACAGAGCTTCAGTTTGGGAAGAGGAAGAAAGTTCTAGAGATGAATAGTGGTGATAGTTATACAACGATGTAAATGTACTTAATGCCATTAAACTGTGTAAACTTAAAAATGGTAAAACTGGTAAGTTTTATGTTAGATATATTTCACCACAATAAAACAAAACAAAAAAACAGTCAGTCTTGGTCCTCATGGGGATTACATTCTAGTGGATGAAATAGACAATCATCAAGTAAAAATAAAGGAAGAATATATAACCTACTTTGGGAGAGTCAAGGAAGACAACAAGCGTGTTTTTGCTGCCATATATAATGTCTCTTTTCCAGTGATCAAATTTGCTACTTGACCTCTGTAGTATTCAAAACTGTGGAACTTCTCCTTTTCACTGGAAATGGACTTTTCATTTACTTCCATGCTGCTACTATTTTCTGATTTTCTTTTCACCGCTCTTGCTGCTTCTTTTCATCCTGCTTCAGGGGCTCATCTTTCTTTGCTTCTTTAAATAAGAAATTCATAGCCTTCTCTCCATTCTCATTGTCATTACAACTTGATTTCATTGCCTTGTAATTTCCTGGGACTACAATACAGCTTGGACTACAATACAGCTTCCCAGCAAGTCTTCTTGCTTCCAGGCTTGGCAAACGTACCTCTACCTACCATTCCCATCAATTATCTGCAGGGTGATTTTTCTAACACATAATGTAGACTATGTCATATTCCCTTAAACTGCTTCAATGACTCCCTCAGGGATTCCTTTTGTAACATCTTTATTAAAATACAATCCTTATATCATATAACTCACCATTTGAAAGTACACAATTCCTTAGTTTTTAGTTTATTCACAGTTATAAAATTATTACCACATCTGATTTCATAACATTTTCATCACCCCAAAAAGAAACCACACACTCACCATTCTGCCTTCACCCTAGCCCTGGCACTAATCTAATTTCTGTCTCTTTGGATTTGCCTATTTGGGATATTTCATATAAATGGAATCATATAATATATGGAGTGTTTTTGTCTGGCTTCTTTCACTTAGCATAATGTTTTCTCAAGGTTCATCCATGTTGTAACATGTATCAGTACTTCATTTCTTTTTATTGCCAAATGGTATTCCATTGTATGGATATATCACATTTTATTTACCCATTCATTAGTTAACAGACATTTGGCTTATTTTTACTTTTTGGCCATTATGAATAATACTATTACAAACACCTATACACAAGTTTTTATATGAATACATGTTTTCATTTCTCTTAAGCAGAACTGCTGAGTCAAATGGTAACTCTATGTTTAAAATTTTGAGGAACTGCCAAACTCTTTTCCCTTAGGGATTCTTAAAATGTAGTAGGGATATAGGGATGTACAGGGGTTCTTAAGGTCTTTGAGCACAAGTGGAATAATTAATCTTGTGAAGGAAAGGAGATAAACCTGTTCTAAGTCTGGAGGAATATTGGTGAGAATGGGTAGATGTAGCTGTAAATTAATTTGGTTCTATGTAGTGTAAGATTCAACACAATGAAAGTTTTTAAGACTGTGGCTGGAATAGGGCAGTCATTTTCATGTATGTGTTTTATTTTGTCTTGTTTTTTTGAGACGGAGTCTTGTTCTGTTGCCTAGGAGGGCTGTGGTATAATCTTGGCTCACTGGAACTTCTGCCTCCCAGGTTCAAGCAATTCTCCTACCTCATCCTCCCGAGTAACTGAAATCACAGGCACTCAACACCATGCCTGGCTAATTTTCATATTTTTAGTAGACACAGGGTTTCACCACATTGGCCAAGCTGGTCTCGAACTCGTACCTCAAGTCAGGAGTGCTCCTGGTCTCAACTCCTTGACTTCCCAAATTGCTGGGATTACAGGCATGAGCCACCATGCCAAGCCGTGTGTGTGTGTGTGTGTGTGTGTGTGTGTTTGTGTGTGTTTGTTCAAATCAGCAGATGAACATGGATATTGTAGTGTGTTTTGATCATACCTCCAAAAGAAGGGTAGATAGACAAAATGACATTAAAAAAAAAAAGCCACACTCACTTGAGTAGACCTTCGTGTCTGCCGAGCTTGTCTGGAGCGTGCTTTCCGTAAAGACTCTGCTTCCTCATCCCGTACAGGAGTTAGATAGGACCTGCAGAGAAAAAAGAGTAATAGCAAAAGCAAGATCTTTGCTGCCTGTACTTGAGGAATGACAAAGTGCTTCCACATACTGAAGAGATTTCCACATTCTAGGAATGAACTTAATGACAAGAAATGCTATCAACCATCAGTAAACATTACGGAATCCAAGTCATTACAGTAGTTCCCCCTTATCTGTGGTTTTGCTTTCTGTGGTTTCAGTAGCCCATGGTGAAATGTGGTCTGAAAATATTAAATGAAAATTTCCATCAATAAACAATTCATACATTTTCAATTGTGCACTGCTCTGATTAGTGTGGTAAAATTTCGTGCTGTTCCATTCTGTCCCTCCTGAGATGCAAATCATGCACTGTTGTGATATCACAGTGTTTATATTCAAGTAATACTTATTCTACTTAATAATGGCCCCAAAATGCAAGAGTAGTGATGCTGGCATTTTGTTATAACTGTTCTATTTTATTATTAGTTATTAGTATTATAGTTAATCTCTTACTGTGCCTAATTATAAGTTAAACTTTAGCATAGATATGTATTTATAGGAAAAAATAGTATTTATATAGGGTTTTACACTATCTGTAGGTTCAGGCATCCACTGAAAGTCTTGAAAGGTATCGCACAGTTGCTCACTCCTGTAATCCCAGCACTTTGGGAGGCCAAGGTGGGTGGATCACCTGAGGTCAGGAGTTTGAGACCAACCTGACCAATATGGTGGAACCCTGTCTCTACTAAAAATACAAAAATTAGCCAGGCATGCTGGCAGGCACCTGTAATCCCAGCTACTCAGGAGGCTGAGACAAGAGAATCACTTGAACTTGGAGGCTGAGGTTGCAGTGAACTGAGATGGCGCCACTGTACTCCAGCCTGGGTGACAAGAGTGAAACTCGGTCTCAAAAGAAAAAAAAATGAAATGTATCTCTGATGGATAACAGGGGACTATTGTATTTGTAAATGTATTATTATTCACACAGAATCATGTCATCTGTAAAATGAGAATTTTATTTCTTCTTTCCTATCCTTCCAATTTTTATTTCTTTTCTTGCCTTAATGCTTTGGCTAGAATCTCTAGGACATGCTAAAAAGCAGTGATGATAGTAAGCTTTCATTCTCTGTAATCCTGCCATCAAAGAGAATGCTTTCAGCATTTTTTCATTAAGTGTAATTTTTTTTGGTAAGATTTATGCAGATACTACTCATCAAACTAAAGCAACTGCCTTCTATTCCTATAGAAAACAGGCTAAGAGGGTTTCTCATTGCTGTTTTTTAATCATTAGTGTATGTTGAACTTTATCACATGCTATTCTTCCCCATATATTGAGATGATTGCTTTTCTCCTTTTTTCTGTTAGGAAGATGAATTACATTGAATAAGTTTTGAATGATAAAGCAACGGTGAATTCTTGGGACAAGCTCAACTTGGCCAAGATGTATCATCTTTTTATATAGATTTTTAAACATATTCACTAATATTTAGTTTAGAATTTCTACCACATTCATGAAAGAAATTGGCTTATAATTTTCTCTTCTTGTAATATGCTGGTCAGCTTCATGAATTAAGGTTATATGAATTGCGAGTGTTCTCTACATGTCTATTTCTGTAAGAATTTGTGTAAGATTTGGGTTATTTCCTCCTTAAATGATTGGAAGAGTTCACCAATCAAGTCATCTAGGTTTACAGTGTTCCCTGTGGGAGGGTTTTATTTTTGATTTTTGGTTTTTATTTTTGAGACAGAGTCTTACTTTGTTGCCCATGCTGGAGTACAGTGGCGTGATCATAGCTCACTGCACCCTTGATCTCCTAGACTCAAGCGATTTTCCTGCCTCAGCCTTGCAAGTAGCTGGAACTACAGGTGCACACCACCACACCTGGCTAACTTTTTTTGATATTTAGTAGAGCAGGTCTCGCTATGTTGCCTAGGCTGATCCTGAACTCCTGAGCTCAAGCAATCCTCCCACCTCGACTTCCCAGAGTGCTGGTTTATAGGCGTGAGCCACTGTGCCCAGCCCTCATGGGAAAGTTTTAAATAAAGGGTTCAATTTCTTTAAAAGAGTTAGGCTTATTCAAATTTTCTATTTTGGTTTTTAAAGAAACTTTCCATTTTGTCTATATTATCACATTTAGTGGCATAAAGTTGTTAATAATACCCTTAGACTATATTTAATTGTTATTTTAATATCTAGAGCAGTGGTTCTCAAAAGGTTTTGGTCTCAAGATCCTTTAATATTTTTTAAAATTATTGAGAATCCCAGACAGCTTTTGTTTATATGGGGATTAATATTTATCTTACTAGAAATTAAAATTTAAAAATTAAAAAATGTATTTATTAATTTAAAAATAATAGCAGCCAGGAGCTCACGCCTGTAATCCCAGCACTTTGGGAGGCCCAGGCAGGCAGATGGCTTGAGCCCAGGAGTTTGAGACCAGCCTGGGCAACATGGCAAAACCTCGTCTCTTCAAAAAATACAAAAATTAATCGGGCACAGTGGCACGTGCCTGTAGTCCCACCTACTCATGAGGCTGAGATGGGAAGACAGCTTGAGCCTGGGTGGCAGAGGTTGTAGTCAGCTGAGAATGCACCACTGTACTTCAGCCTGGTTGACACAGCCAGACCTTGTCTCAAATAATAATAATAGTAATATTAAAATAGCCCTAGATAAGTTGGAGTGATGTCAGCAGGATGGCCAAATTGAGTTACCTAAAGCCCATCCTCTCCACAAAAAGGGACCAAAACAAAGAATAAACAACTATATTTCAATTAAAATGACCAAAGAAGTACTCTGGAGAGCACCAGGGGAACAGCAAAATCCCTGTGGAAGACAAAAGCCCAGGGCAGCACCATAGAGAGGGGAGCAAGGCATTCTGCTTCTGCCACACTCCCCTACCAGGATCAGCCTGGAGCCAGAGGGGGCTTCTTAAGGGGAAAAAGTAAGCTGGAGATCACCAGTGATCCCCATTGCTACCATAAATGCCAGAAATTCTTGCTATAGGAGAGTCCCCCAGTCCTCACAGGCCCTGAATCCAGCTTGGAGAGTAGCCAGGAGTTCATGCAGTTACTGTGCCTAGAGTAGGAGCTCACCTTGAGCACCCCCTGCCCCCGACCCTCACATCCTAAGCTGCTGCTACTCAGTACCATCTTGAAACTGGACCTACTACTAGAATGTGCCCTTCCCTGTGGTCCAGTATAGGAATGGACTTTTTCCATTCCTGTAGCCCTGCCATCACTCTACCATGTTTGCATAGGTGCCTGTAGCACTATGATCCTAGCTGCCTGAAGCCTAGCCAGATGGAACAACTGAGACCTCTGCACTTGCACCCATGTGGCACACTACCCTCCCAACCCCAGGAAGAGCCAAACCTGCACAGGGGTGAAACTGCCTAACTGCTGGCCAGTCCCCTCACCAGTACGTACCTGCACTGCACAGCTAGCTGGCCAGTTGAACTCATGCACACCCATATCCAGCCCAACAACCAGTCCTACAGTGGTTCCACCCCTCAGACCACTGCAGAACCACCCAACCCTTCTGTGGCCACATACCACTGTGCCTGACAGCCAGTCTAGCAGCAACCCTGCCCCAAAGACAGACCACTGCAAGGTTGTGTGGCCTTGCTCTACCCATGCTTGGCCTGATAGTTGGTCAAGCAGCAGCCCTGTCCCCCTGGGTTTCTCAGGAGAAACCTTGTAGGCCAGGAGAGAATGAGATGATATATAGAAAGTTTTTTGGGAAAAAACCCTAACCTCTTAGCCAAGAATACTATATCCAGCAGAACTATCATCTACCAATGAAGGAAAAATAAAGAGCTTCCCAGACAAGCAAAAGCTGAGAAAAATCCATCACCAATAGACTAGCCTTACAAGAAATATTTAAGAGAATGGTATAACTGGAAACAAAAGATAATTACTTTCATGAAAAGATGTGAAAGTATAAAACCCACCAATAGAGGTAAATTTATAAATCAAATTCAGACTAGCCCAGTGATGTAATGGTGCTATGTAAGTCTCTCAGTCCTCTAGTACGAAGGTTTAAAGTCAAAATGGTCAAAACCCATGACAGTTACAATTAGTAGCTAAGGAACACAATCACAGGTAAAAAAGTAAATTACAGCAACAAAAGAGAGAAGTCTAGAGTATTTTAATGCAACCAAAGTTAAGTTGCTATCAGCTTAAAACATTCTATTATAAGACTTTTAATGTTAGCCCATGGTAGCCACAAAGAAAGAAATTACCGCAGAGGCACAAACAAGAAAGAGAAAGGAAACAAAGCTCAGCACCACAGAAAACCACCAGACCACAGAAATAAATAAAAGAGGAAGAAAGGAATGAAGGATCTATAAAACCACCAGAAAAAAATTAACAAAATGGCAGGAGTAAGACCTTCTGTATCAATAATAACCTTAAATATAAATGGATTAAATTATCCAGTTAAAAGATATAGAGTGGCTGAATGGATTAACAACAAGACCTAACTATATACTGCCTACAACAGACTCACCTAACCATTAAAGACAAACATAGACTAAAAGTGAAGGGAGGGGAAAAGATATTCCATGCAAATGGAAACAAGTGAGCAGGAGTAACCATGTCAGATAAAATAGACTTTAAGTCAAAAACTGTAAAAGAAGACAAAGAAGGTCATTAGACATTGATAAAGGGTATAATTAAACAAGAGGATATAAAAACTATAAAAACATCCATCCATCCAAGATCAGCGTGCCCAGATATATAAAGCAAGTATTATTAGAGGTAAAGGGAGAGATAGACTGCAATACAATAACAGTAGGTGTTAAATGTAGTGAACTCCAAGTTTCTCTTCAAAGAATCAGTATGTCAGTATATTCAGCTCTCTTATTCTCTGTTCTCCATTTTAAAGCTTAACTTCCTGGTTCTCTTTGCCCTCTTGCCTCTAGCTTCAGTAAACAATCCCCTCCTAGCCTCTATCATCTGCTCTGTCCTGAGTCACCCCTGATCACCTGCTCTGACCTGAGTCATCCTGAGTCACCTGTTCTGTAACCGTATTTCCCGCCAAACTACTCACTGGGATTTTGGGCATAGACTTCTTCTGTTCCCTCTGTCAGTCCTTCTCTCTTTTTACATATACTTTTTGGGCTTCTCTTAGAAGCTCTTCTATAGATTTATCTTTCCTGTTCTCTATCTTTTGTAATTTCTTGTTAACATCTTAGCCAAGATTGCACCACTGCATTCTTGCCTGGGCGACACAGCAAGACTCCATAAAACAAAAACAAAAACAAAACCACACACACACACACACAAATGGTGTCTTCACAGAAATAAAACAAAATCCTAAAATACACATGAACCAGAAAAAAAATGAATAGCCAAAGCAATTCTGAGTGGAAAGCTGGAGGCATCACACTACATGACTTAAAAATATACTACAAATGTGTAATAACAAAAACAGAATGGTACTGGCATAAAAACAGACACATAGACCAATGGAACAGAATAGGAAGCCCAGAAATAAATTCACACACCTAAAGTCAACTGATTTTTGACAAAGGTGCCAAGAACACACATTAGGGGAGAAACTGTTTCTTCAATAAATGCTGCTGGGAAAGTGGGACATCCACATGCAGAAGAATGAGACTAAATCCCTACCTCTCACCACATACAGGAATCAATTCAAAGTAGATTAAAGACTTAACATGGAAACCCAAAACTATGGAACTACTAGAAGATAACATAGGAGAAATGCTTCATGACATTGGGCTAAACTAGGATATTTTAAATAAGACCTCAACAGCATAGGAAACAAAAACAAAAATAGACAAATGAGATTGCAACAAACTAAAAAGCTTTTGCATAGCAAAGGAAAGTATTAAACAGAGTAAACAGAAAACCTAAAGGATGGGAAAGAAAATTTGCAAACTATACATCTGACAAGGAGTTAATATCCAGAATATATAAGGAACTCAGCAGCAAACAAAACAAAAAAACAAAAACCTGATTTTAAAAATGGGCAAAAGACCTTAATAGACATTTACTTCTCAAAAGAAGTCATACAAATGGCTAATGAGTATAAGAAAAAATGGTCAACATCACAAACATCAGGGAAATAAAAATCAAAACCACAATGAGGTACCATTTCACACCACTTGGAATGACTATTATCAAAAAGACAAAAGAAAACCAGTTTTGGCAGGGATGTGAAGAAAAGTGAACACTTACACAAGTTGGTGGGACTGTAAGCTAGTACAGCCATTGTGGAAAACAGTATGGAGGTTCCTTTAAAACTTAAAAATAGAACTACCATATGATTCAACAATCCTGCTACTGTGTATACATCCAAAGGAAAGGAAATTAGTATATTGAAGAGTTATCTGCACTACCATGTTTATGGCAGCACTATTTACATTAACAAAAATATGGAATCGAGTCCTCAAAAATGGAAGAATGTGTAAAGAAAATGTGTATATCCAGAATGGAACAGTATCCATCCATTAAGAAAAAAGAATAAAATTTTGTCATTTGCAACAACATGGATGAATCTGGAGAGTATCAGGTTAAGTGAAATAAGCCAGACACAGAAAAAAAAATACCGCATGACCTCACTAACATGTGCAATCTAAAAAAAGGTGGGGGGAGTTGATATCATAAAATCGGAGTAGAACAGTGGTTACCAGAGACTGGGGAGGGAAGAGGTGAGAGAAGGATGGGGAGAGGTTGGTTCATGGTTCAAAGTTATAATTAGGAGGAATAAATTCTGACGTTCTATTGCACAGTAAGGTGACTACGGTTAACAGCAAAATATTGTATATTACAAAATAGGTAAAATAGATGCTTTTGAATTTTTTTTTTTTTTTGAGACGGAATCTCGCTCCGTCGTCCAGGCTGGAGTGCAGTGGCTGGATCTCAGCTCACTGCAAGCTCCGCCTCCCGGCTTTACGCCATTCTCCTGCCTCAGCCTCCCGAGTAGCTGGGACTACAGGCGCCCGCCACCTCGCCCGCCCCGCTAGTTTTTTTGTATTTCTTAGTAGAGACGGGGTTTCACCGTGTTAGCCAGGATGGTCTCGACTCCTGACCTCGTGATCCGCCCGTCTCGGCCACCCAAAGTGCTGGGATTACAGGCTTGAGCCACCGCGCCCGGCTTGAATGTTCTTACCACGAGAAAATGATAAATGCATGGATGATGAATATACTAACTACTCTGATTAGATCATTATACAGCATAGCTATGTATCAAAACATCAAACTGTACTTCCATAAATATATAGTTATATGTCAAATAAATTTAAAAATAAAAATGAAAATAATAGTCCTAATACATTTTAACATCAATATTATTTTTTATTAAAAAAACTATATCTCTCAAAAAAAAAAAAAACAAAAAACTATATCTTCCAAAACAAAAAATTGTAAGAGTGGCATTGTTTTACATTTTTATAAATTTCTTCAATGTTGGCTTAATAGAAGACAGTCAATATATTGTCTTGGTTAAAATATATAAAGAATATCTAGTCTTGCACAAATAGTTGGAAAAGCGAGCAGTATTGTGATAGCTTTCTCAGATAATTGGGAGATATTTTTCTTTGATGATACACCAACACAAGTGGTGGTTAGTTACAATGTGTACTATAAAACAGGGGTCCCCAACCCCCGGGCCGCAGACCAGTACCGATCTGTGGCCTGTTAGGAACCATGCCGTACAGCAGGAGGTGAGCGAGTGAGCATTAATGCCTGAGCTCTGCCCCCTGTCAGATCAGCCGTGGCATTAGATTCTCACAGGGACGTGAACCCTATTGTGATCTGCCCGTGCCAGGAATCTAGGTTGTGCATGCCTTATGAGAATCTAACTAATGCCTGATGATCTGCAGTAGAACAGTTTCGTCCCAAAACCATCACCATCCCCGACACCTAACGCTTCCACCAGTCTGTGGAAAAATTGTCTTCCATGAAACCAGTCCCTAGTGCCAAAAAGGTTGGGGAACACTGCTCTAAAACATATTAATAGATTTTCCATATTCTGTTACATTGAAATCCTTTGGTCTATCTGTACTTTCAAAGAATCTTCTTAGTCATGCATGATTTTATAGCATATCTTCATTAGTCATTTGTAAAATATTGGTGCATTTGTAAAATATTGCTGCATTAAGCAGATCTTCCCAGTATTGACATACTACATTATATAATAATAGTAAAAATAAATTATTTAATATCACCTTTGATCTTAGAACTTCAAATATTGGGAAGCTGTCAATAATATTACTCATGGTGGCATATAAGTTTTCTAAAATTCTAATTTCTGCTTGAAAGTTTAAATTTTTAATTGGCAACAAATACTCAACCGGTTGACTTTATTTTCAAGAAAATGTCTGCCAAATTACTCAGGTGTGAATAACCATTGTTTGACCATCAGTAACGCTTTGAAGTAAAAACAGTGTTCTGTGAAAAATGAAGCTAGTTCCTGTCTTCTCTTAGGACTCCAAACACTTATGTTAGAGCTTACTGGCCATGTTCTACTGATTTATCATGCTTTTTCTGTATTTTCCATCCTTTTATCTCTCTGTGCTTCATTCTAGATATTTCCTACTGTCCAATCTTTCAGTTCACTAATCATTTCTTTAGCTGGTCTACTACTGCAAACTCACCAACTGAGTTTCTTGATTTCAGTGATTTTTTGTTTCTAGAATTTCCAGTTGATTGTTTTTAATAGATTGCAGTTCTCTGGTGAAAATCTCCACTTCTTATCTATTTTCTGGAACATATTAATCACAATTATTTTAAAGTCCATGTCTGATAATATCAGTATCCGGACCTGTTCCTATTGTCTGTTTTTCTTTTGGTCTTTTGGTAACTCTTATTTCTTGGTATGTATGCTAATTTTTAAATTAACATCAGGCATATTTAATTAAAAAAAAAAAGTAGTGAGTGATAACTCATGACTCTGTTGTTGCTACCCTTCAGAGAGGATATTCTTTCCCCCTGGCAGTGAGGCTAAGGAAGTGGTTCTTAAACTTTCACTTGTATCAGAACCACTTTGAGGGCTTATGCAATACAAATTTCTGAGTACCACACCACCAGAGGTCCTGATTAAGCAGGTCTGGTGTAGGGGTCTGAGAATTTGCATTTCTAATTAGTTCAGATGATACTGCTGGTCTGGGCACCACACTTTAAGAACCAGGAGACTAAGGCGAAGTACCTTAATCCACTTTGAGACTCAGCTGATTGGAAGCTAGGCTTCAGTCTTTTCAAGGGCTGGTCAATTTCTGGTAAGCCCTTAGAATGTAGCCCTTCAGTGGTTCTAAGTCAAAGTCTGGGGTATCTGCTGGGCTCTCTTTCTGAACTCCGATCGTTCCCCGAGTCCCATGAGATTACCAAAATCTTGTTCAGTTTCTCAGGTTTATAGCCACTGCTTTACTAATCAGCAAATACCTCAAGGGGAAAAGTAGAGCCAAATGTTGTGTTTACCCTTTTAAAGTTTCCTTCTCTCCAGGATCTTGATCTCTCAAGTTCTCACTTGCTTCATAACTCTCAAGTACCTTCAAAAACTTTTTTCTTATATTTATCCAGTTTTTTCAAGTTATTCTCAGTGGCAGATTTTACATAAAACAAAATATGCCACAGACTGAAGCAGAAGTCCCCAACCAGACAATGTTTTTAATACTCATATTTTTTCCCTCAATATAAATTAGTAAATTGGAATTCCAATACATGTGTTAATACACTATAGTCTAAGTAGGTTTGAGTATTTCCTTAATAAATTCCTCTCCTCTGAGTGAACTAAAAAAATTAAGTCCCAAAACTAAAGCTGTAGTCCAGATATTGGAATTGGTGAGAACTAACTTCCCATGAAGTTCTGTCTGGATTACCAGCAAACCTACTTACATGTTATTACTACCTGTAAAACATACAGTATCACTATTATACTGAATTCTTGATCTTTATCTCTTCTTTGCATATAGGATAGAAGGCACAGTGAAAGAAAAAGCGTTCAAACTCCCTTATCCTACTGCCTACTCTAGAGTCTTTTTTGAATGAGAGAAATATCCCGTAAAAACCTGGTAGGTAAGATCAGGAGGATTTTACCTGACTTGGAATCTTAAATATTTGAAATCACACATGTGAAATCACACTTTTTCCCAGGGGTAAGAAACAGACAAAAATATGAAAACAAAAATCAACTAAAATTTTATCACATGGAGATAATCCCATTTTTATTTTGCTGCATATAAGTCCAGATTGTATGTATATACTATACAAACTATATATAGTTTTTCATAAACTATAAAACTATAAAAAAACTATATACTATGAATATCACACATATATTCTGTAACCTGTGTCAATATATGAGAGTTTTACTATTTAAGAAAAAATATATAAAAACAAAACCCATAAATTCCAGTACTTGAACTGTAAATGTTTTTGAAGGAACATTTTCATTAATTTTTCTTTATCTCAGATGGACACTCCAAGGATCATGGAAGTAACGTGCCTAACTTATAACTACGTTGAGGACATACTACGTTTTCAGTAGAGACTAGGTCCTTCTGTAACACTTTCTAAAATCTAGACCAGTGGTCAGCAAACTATGATCTTGGGCCAAATCTGGCCTGCAACATTTTTGTAAATAGAGTTTTATTGGAATCACAGAGCAGAGTTTAGTAACTGCAACAGAGACAACATGGCCTGCAAAGGCCAAAATAATCACTGTGTGGCCCTTTGTAGAAAAATATTGCTGACCCCTAGGTAGAGCAAGCCCACACTCCACACTCCTTGATTTTTCTGAGAAGCATTGCAGCCATCCATGAATCTGAATGCTACAGGATTCTTCATCGCCATGCAAAGACAGATATAGTCTCACAAAACAGAAATAAAAATAATGGAAGCCATGGCTTCTCATCTGTCCCCTCACCTTCTGGCATCCAGATAAAACTAGGCTAACACTCGCAGTCTAGTAGCATGGGAAGGAATTCAGATGCCAAAGTCCTTTTATTACCATCTCTACCTACTATGTTTCCTAGAGGGCAGGAATAATTTTTATTTGTATTTGTTATGATATTGAGATTACACAATCAGTGGCATTCAAATAATTGATTACAGAGAATTAAGCATGACTTCACAGATATACTTTGTACTTTGCCTCTAAAGTTTACACTGCCCCTTCACACACTATAAATGGGCAAATTCTGTCTCAAGAAGTTGTTTTGGGAGAATTACTTGAGCCCAGGAAGTCAAGGCTGCAGTAATCCATGATTATACCACTGCACTCTAACCCAGGGTGACAGAGTAAGAGCCTGTCTCAAAAAAAAAAAAAGAGAAAAAGGAAGTTGTACAAAACATCCAGCAAATCACCAGTGAATATTTTAAAAGTCACAATAAATAATAAAAGACCTAAACTACCTTTTGACAGGTATAGTGTAGTGATAAAGTACCCTGGCATAAAAATCATACTGCCTGTTTGTACCATGGCTTCTCAACATACTTGGTAGGTGACTGTGGATAAATTATTTAAGCACTCTACACCTAAGTTTCTTATACAATGAAGATATGAGCAGTTGTAATAGATATACACAGATATATTAATAGAATTGTGAAGATTAAATGCAAACCCATGTAAGGCACTTAGAATAGAACCTGGCACACGTTTGCTGCTACTACCATGACCAGAACTACTATCATCACTACCAACACTCTTACTACTACATTATTTTCATTGTCATATTAAAAGCTCATCAGTAATAACTTGGAAAATAAAGAAAGGATAGGTGTGCTACAATATTCATCACATCTTAATCAAAGAGTTCCCCTTAATTATTTTTACCAGGTATGGCTAATTCATTTGGAAGAGGTCTTAATTCTCTTGAAATATTCTCCATGAAGGTTCATAGGGTTATCTAAGTAAAATAAAACTACTCCAAGTAGAAGAATGAAAAAGAAATAACCATAATTTCCAAGGACAGAACAACGCTGCTTTCTCTAGAATGATAACAAATTTTGTCTGGAATCCAGAAGGAAATTGGGTTTTGAAGTAGCTTTAGAGTTCTATACCTCAAATCTGTTGAGGAGAGAATGGTATTTAAATATGTTCACTCCAAACAGGAAAGGAACTAAGTTGAGTATATAGCTTTTATAGATGTCTCTTATAGTATATATCTTATTTAAAAAAAAATTTTTTTTTTTTTTTTGAGACAGAATCTTGCTATGTCGCCCAGGCTGGAGTGCAACGGCATGATCTCAGCTCACTGCAACCTCTGCCTCCCAGGTTCAAGTGATTCTCCTGCCTCAGCCTCCCGAGTAGCTGGGACTACAGGCATGTGCCACCAGGCCCAGATAATTTTGGTATTTTTAGTAGAGATGGGGTTTCCACCATGTTGGCCAGGCTGATGTCAAACTCCTGACCTCAAGTGATCCCCCTGCCTCAGCCTCCCAAAGTGATGGGATTACAGGGTAAGCCACCACAGCTCAACCATAGAAATTTACTATATTTATATATTATATAGCTTATAATATATAAAAACATTGTTAAAGACATACTATATAAATATTTTATAGTATATGTCTAATACCGACCACTGAGGATGCTGTGGTCATTAATTACAGAACATCTAATGGTCTTACAAGATAGTTTATCATTCATTGAACTATATCCTTTTTTTTTTTTTTTTTTTTGAGACAGAGTCTCACTCTGTTGCCCAAGCTGGAGTGCAATGGCACGATCTTGGGCTCAATGCAACCTCCACCTCCTGGGTTCAAGCAATCCTCCCACCTCAGCCTCCCTAGTAGCTGGGACTACAGGCACATGCCACCATACTCAGCTAATTTTTGCATTTTTTAGTAGAGAAGACGGAGTTTCACCATGTTGGCGAGACTGGTCTCGAACTCTTGACCTCAGGTGATCTGCCCGGCTCAGCCTCTCAAAGTGCTACGATTACAGGCATGAGCCACCATGCGCAGCCAATATGTGTGTATTAATATAAGATCACATCAACAGAAGTTTTTCGGAGATCCCAAAAAAACCTTCTTTGATATCAACATGGAAGTATATACGGATAGCTACTGGGGGCGGGGGCAGGGGGGCAGACTTAGGGAGATAATGGGAATCACAGACCTATGCCTACAGACTTTGTGACTTCAAGACGTCATTTGATCTAATTTTAAGACTTCAGGTAGACACAAAAAATGTATTCCTATTTTACAGACGAGTCAACAAAGGCCTAAGGAGATGCTAAAACACCCAAGGTAACAATGTTATATACCTAAAGGGATTTTAACCATGTTCTCCTTCTTCGGGTATAGCTTTTCTTATATTGCACCACAATGAACACTGTTTCCTCCACTCAGTACCATGGTATTCTAGCTATGTAGATTTATGTAGCAAGACATTTCTTCTTCCAAATCCTGCAATATTGGGAACTAATGGATAACAATGTCTTGCAGTAAACTTCTCCTAGCATCCTCTGACATTTCCCAAAAGTCTGTCGTAATCAACACTCCATTCTTGGGAAAGTATGATTTTTACATTTCTAGAAATTTCCATCAACATGCTATAAGACTGCCATGAACAAACTACAAACGTTAAAAATATTAGGGATAAATTCTTCTTTGCAGGATGCAGTTGACTCTACAGTTGCTAGGACCCTATGAGGTAAATTTTAGTTCAAATTTTCCTTGCTGTTTCTAATTGGGAAGGGGAGGCTAATACTATGGTACAATAGAAAGAACAAGTACCTGGGTTCTAGTTTTAGCTCTGTCGTTAATTACTTGTTTGATCTTAAGAGAATCACTTAATCTCTTGGAACTCTAGTTTCTTCATCTGTAAAATAAAGGGGTAAATCTAAAATTTGAAAGACCTCATTTAGCTTTAAACCATGGTGAATCCATATTTATGCTGATTCTGAACAAACAGCCTCTAAGTCTCCTCACTAAAATGTCTATTCCTCAGTCTGGCCAAATACTAAATTTTTTATAACCTTTTATAAGGTTACCTTCTTTAGTACTGTCCAACAGAACTTTGTGTGATAATGGAAATGTTGTATACCTGCACAGCCCAATATGGTTGCCACTAGTCACATGTGGTCACTGAGCACTTAAAAGAGGAACTAAATTTTAAATTTAATTTTAATTATTTAAATTTGAGTAGCCACACATGGCTACTGATTACCATACTGCACATCACAGCTCCAGAAGTCCCAATAACCCAATTAAAAGACAATATTACCAAGCCCTCTCCTCAAACCTGAAAGCCAGATCCAACTCACAAAACATAAACTTAACAAAATTTCATCAAGAATGCAATTTGTGGCTGGGCGCAGTGGCTCATGCCTATAATTCCAGCATTTTAGGAGGCCAAGGTGGGCGGATTACCCGAGACCAGGAGTTCGAGATCATCCTGGCCAACACAGTGAAACTCTGTCTCTACTAAAAATAGAAAAAATTGCATAGTGGCCTACACCTGTAATCCTAGCTACTGGGGAGGTTGAGGCACAAGAATCACTTGAACCTGGGAGGCAGAGGTTGCAGTGAGATCACGCCACTGCACTCCATCCTGGGAGACAGAGTGGGACTCTGTCTCCCAAAAAAAAAAAAAAAAGCAATTTGTTAGTCAGCTAAGTTTAAAAGCAATTGATTCCATTTTCTTCTCAAAGTTCTCATTTTTCTCCTATGCTTCCTGGAGGCAGTATTACAGTAATCTTACATTTTTATATGTGGTACTTTAAGTAGTACGATAGTGTTGGGGTTCCTACCTTTACAAACAGTTCTATAGATATAGCAAATAGGAACAAGCTCACAGATACAGCACACTTTAGAGCTACTTTTTCCCAATTGCAGCATTTATACTCTGCTGTCTCTGTATGCCTTACCCTGTACCACCCTACTTTCCCTCTGTCCCCTTTGACAAAGAGAGCTCCAAGAAAACAGGCTGTTACCTCCTCGAGCAGGCCTGCATAGCAGAACGAAGGTCAAGAGACGCGTGGAAACGAATAGCAAGAAAGGTAAGTGGCTGCTGGGAAAGACTGCAGTCTCAGCACCCGGTCTCCCTTGGAAACTGGAAAAGGCTTGCACTGCCACTGCTATACAGCAAGCCAGAGGCAAAGCTTGTAATTTGCTAAGGAGCTGCTACTAAGGAGGAGGAGAAGGAAGGGGAGGAGAAAACGGAAAGAAGGCAAAATCTTGGGCCTCGGCAGAGCCAATGCTGCTAATAGTTCCCAAAATAACATTCCATTAGATGCATGTTTTATACACTGTACCAAACCAATCAATACTACTTCTCATCTGACAGGGAGGGGAGAAAGAGAAATTCTTCCTCATGTGAAAGAAGACAGAGCAAAGAGAGATGCAGCATTCTCATTCTGGATCCTATTTCATCTGCCCTTGAGCTACCCTAGTTGCTGCATCCATCCAACTGAGCTGTAAATACTGCCTCACTTGAGGATCAGGCATAGCCAGCTGGCAAATGCCAACAGCTGTGAAGAGATAGATAAAAAAGGAACACCTGACACACAGAAATGCAGGAACAAATTTCATATCTGCTATAAATGGGTTAAACCTAGATAGAGAAAGAGTGTACATACCACTCAATTTGATAAGCTAGCTACAGATCAGGAAGATTTCTAGATCTAATATGTGTCACATATCAAAATACGATCTGATTTCACAGTTTAGGGCAGCTGCATTCAAATGCTCATGTGTCATTTTTGGCCTCTCTAATTTAACACTGAGATCAGAGCTGACGTTTAAGCAAGGAATCAAAGCTACAATTCCATTAAGAATTTTTTAAGAAAGAATTTCCCTCAGCCAAACTAAGCATTTCTTGAATTGAGACCTATAATTAACTGGCCCCAAATGTCAAGAGTGCTGAGTTTGCAGAGGTTGAAGTCAGCAAATTTTGTCTGTAAAGGGTCAAACAGTAAATCTTTTAGGTTTTGCAGGCCTACTCAACAGCTCTGTTGTGAGGCCAAAGCAGTTATAGACAACACATAAATGAATGGGCAAAGCTGTATGACTACTGCTTGCTGTGCTACGCCAGCAGAAGGGAGCAGCTGCAACAGAAGCAATGTGGCTTGAAAAGTCTAAAATATTTACTATCTGGTCCTTTGCAGAAAATGTTTGCTGATCCCTGCTCTAGACTCTTAAGTTATATATCACCAAGCTATGGCTCAGAGAAGTCCTTTTGCTTTAGAGAAAGTGTGAGTCTAGTGTTTCTGTGACCTACCTTAGATAACTACTATATCATCTTTAATTCTTTTCCATCTGAATATTTGTTTCATTAAAAACACATCAGCCTCAAGTGCCAAAGCCACTTTCACAATAACAATGTTTTACTTATGTAGGTCACTCTACAGTTAGTTCCTGGTCAGAACAAGTGTTACTGATGGTAAGAATGGCAGATTCAAGCACCAACAAAGCCAGTGAGTGCTGCTTTATTTCATACACATCAGCTGTACCAGGCCAACTGTCTCAAATATTTATCATTTACTGCAAAGCAGACCAAGACAAATTCAGCACCACCACTTATTTTTCTTTAACAAGATAGCCCAAGAAATTAAACATACAAAATGTATATGGAAATAACCTATATATCAAACAATAAGGGGAATGGTTAAATAAATTAAAGAACATTCATGTGATAAAATATTATAGACATTAAAAGACAAACTAAAAAGTACTACATATACATAAGTTCCAAAATATTCATATCTGGAATATATAAAAAAACTTTTACTCATTTTTTAAAAAAGAACCAACCTAATGACAACAACAAAATCAACAAAATACATAATCAGGAAATTCACAAAAAAGGAAACCAGAAAGCATATAAACATAAAAGAAAATGTTGTTTCACTAGTAATAAAAACAAAATGCAAATTAAAATGATAAATGATTTTATCTTCCTTAGATTACCAAAAAAGCAGCAGCAAAAAAAAAAAAAAAAAAAGAAAATTCAAGTCTAACCTAGCTGTAAATAATTAGAAAATCATGTACATTGCTGGTGAGAGTAAACAGGAGAGCAATCATGCTCCAATGAAGATGCACTTATCCTATAGATCCGGAAATTCCATTTGGAAATAAATACTGTTGAGAAACTCTTGCATGTTTGTGTCAAGAAACATGAACAAGAATGTAAACAGCAGCATCATTAGTATTAGGGGAAGAAAAAAAAAAAAGATCTAAATACCTAAATGTCCATCAGCACAGGAAAAAAACAAAAACAAACTGTGGTATAATTATATAATGGATTAAAATAAGCATTTAGAATGAACAAACAGAATGCTAAGTGACAAAAGCAAGTTTCAGAATGATGTGTGCTGATTATACCATTTATATAAAGTATTAAAATATGTAAAAGATTATATAAGTATGCAAATGAATAATAGTGATAAAAATTTGAGAATGATAAATAGCAAATTCAGGATAGTGATTAATTTTAGGGAGAGAATCAAAGGATGAGACTGAGGAGAGATACACAGGGGCTTAACTATATTTTATTCTTAATAACGGAAGCAAATATGGCAAAATATTGGGATTTGATCAGACCAGAAGATGGATAGATTGGGTGTTTGTAATATTTAATAACTTTTTGTTTTCATTTTTTGTTGTTGTTTTTTGAGATGAGGTGTTGCTCTGTCACCCAGGCTGGAGTACAGCTGGCACGATCATAGCTCACTACAGCCTCGACCTCCTGGGCTCAAGTGATCCTCCCACATCAGTCACTTGAGTAGCTGGGATTACAGGCACAGGCTACCATGCCTGGCTAGTTCTTTTTTCTTTATAATTCTCTGTAGAGATGAGGTCTCACTATGCTGCCCAGGCTAGTCTCGAACTCCTGAGTGCAAGTGATCCTCCCACCTCTGCCTCCCAAAGTGCTAGTATTATAGGCATAAGCCACCGCACCTGGCCAATAATTTTTTAAAAGAAAAAACTGTATACAGCATGATCTCAAAATAAATAAAATATATAAAGATGTTAGCAGTGATACTGCTGATGGTGAGAATATGTGCAATTTTTACTTTCTATTTAAAATACAGTTATTGTGGAAAATTTTGTAAATTTTTTAAAAGTTAAGGTTAGAAACTTTTAACTTGGAAAAATGATCATTAATATTTAAAGGACTGTTCCAAACAGTAAGATATACATAAAAGAGATGTATTTGTATTTCACACTTTTTTTATTACCATAGTTGATAGTGATACAGAAAGCACAGGTACTCCTCAGTATATGCTAAATACTAAAGGAAGTTAAATATGCCAGAAAATAACTGGTCAGCCATAGGGGGCAAAGAGAGAGAAAAGAGGTCAGAAGTGGTAGAAAAAGGAGTTCTAACTTGTGTAAGTAGGCAATTAGGAAAAGACCTGTGTTAGCATACATGGACTCTCTCTATTACGACCAGTAGATTCACAGACTCTTCTACTCTCACCAACTCCTAGAAATTGGTCTCCAGCTCCTGTAATCACTAGGATGGCCTCCAGTAGGGAAAAAGGGGGTACCTGGGGAAGCAGAAAAGCTCTTAGACCTGCAGTTCTTAACCTTTATTGAAATCTAACCCATCTTTAACAATCAGATAAGAAATGTAATCTCCTACCCCTAAAAAAGCACTTACGTATACACAAAATTTGGCTAGCAATTTCAGGGATTTCTGAACTTTCCATTAGCTCAGATTATGAACGAAAGGATCTAGAAAGAAAGAACTCCCTAATAGACCTAAATTAGATTTATCTTCAGAGAAAGCCTCTAAAATAAGTCTATTATTTTCACTTTCCAATTACCCTACTTTGCAGATGAATCAAATTCCTTTAAGACTCAGTGGCATTTTTTTTTTTTTTCTTTTTTGAGTCAGGTTTCCTGAGGTAAGTCTACATATGGTAAAATTTGCCCTTTTTAGCATATAGGTCTGTGAGTTTTGACAAAGGCATAAAGTCTTATAACCATCACCATAATCAAGATACAGAACAATTCTGTCACCCTCCAAACCTCACTCATGCTACTCAGTGGTCACCCCAGTCCTAGCCTAAGGAAAATTTTTTTTAACTTTTATTTAAGTTCAGGGGTACATGTGCTGCAGGTTTGTTACACAGGTAAACTCATGTCACAGAGTTTGTTGTACAGATTATTGTATTTCATCACCCAGGTACTAAGCCTAGTACCCAACAGTTATTTTTAAAACTCACTGTTGAAGAAACACATTGACTTTTTCTCACACTAGAAAGTAATATGTAAACCAGCAACTGTCTTAGCTCATTAAGTCAGATGTTGGCCACTATACTAAACTGTAGATTATAACAAAAAAAGTGCTATTCTACCCACAACTAACCATCATTCTCGAAGTTCTAGGAAGGTAAGAACTACTCTTTATCATTACATCATTAAAATTCAGCATTGTGCCTACTCTTTATTAGGTACTCTAAAACAATTATTGAACTGAATTAACGTTATGGATAAAACTCAGAATCTGAGCTATTCAGTTTTGTTTTAGGGTTGACCCTAATTTCCTACATATTTATTTACCATTTTAAAAGTCTGGTCAATAGTGTATTGGTTCATGCACTTATTTTGTTCATTCTATTCAACCATTTTCCCACTTTACCTTTCTTTTCTTTTTTTTTGAGACAGAGTCTCGCTCTGTCACCCAGGCTGGAGTGCAATGGTGCGATTTCAGCTCACTGCAATCTCCGCCTCCTGGCTTCAAATGACTCAGCCTCCCAAGTAGCTAGGACTACAGGCGAGCACCACCATGCTTGGCTAATTTTTTGTACTTTTAGTAGAGATGGGGTTTAACCATGTTGGCTAGGCTAGTCTCAAACTCCTGACCTCAGGTGATCCGCCCGCCTCAGCCTCCCAAAGTGCTGGGATTACAGGCATGAACCACCGTGCCCAGTCACCACTTCTTTACCTGTTCCAGATACTACATATGAAAATGAATGTCTGTTCTGAAGCAAGATCTTGTAAGGGAGTTGGACATACTAAGTGCTGATAATTAAAATTTAAGACAAAAAAATGCCACAAAGAGATAGCTCTGGAGAGGAAATCTGAGGAGTATCAGGAATAAAATGCTGCAGGGGGCGTGATCTGGGCAGAATCTAAAGAGAATAAGAGACTTTCTAGAAAACAAGGGAGGACAACATTGCTTGCAGGACCATTCTCAGATTTTAAGCAGGAGAGAGTGACTGGATGAGATTTGCATATTAGAAAGATCACTAATGCTTCACTGTAGATGGTGGAATGGTGGGGTGGGGCAGGGGAGAGGAAGGCCAAAGGTCCCAGTTAGGAGGGCCTGAGTTAACAGAGAGAGGAGAGGATGGAATTGAAGGATTCTGAAGGAGAATGAAAGACAGGACTTGGTGACAGACTAAATATGAGAAGTAAATAATGAAAAGCCTTCTAGTTTGATTTCCAAGTTCTCAGTTGGGTGACATGTAAGACCATTAGCAAAGAGATTTCTAAAAGAAAGTGAGAACAGAGACTTTCTCTTGCCTTTTTAAGGCTAGAGGAAAGAAAGATTTGGTTTACCTGTTTGCTTATTCTCTCTTCCTAAAGAGGACTTGAGAACTCTTACAGAAATACATGCCTATAATACTACTTTAAATAAATAAATAAAGGGAAAAGGAAATAAGAAATAAGGAGATAAAGTAACAGCCAGAAATGGCTATTGTTACGGAGTGCCTACATGAAGTCAGGCTGTCCTAAGTAAGTTCTTTACATGTAGTATAATGAACTTCTACAAAGAAGTCTGAGCTGGGCCAGGTGTGGTGGCTCACGCCTGTAATCCCAGCACTTTGGGAGGCCGAGGCAGGCGGCGAGGTCAGGAGATCGGGACTATCCTGGCTAACATGGTGAAACCTCGTCTCTACTAAAAATACAAAAAAATTAGCCGGGCGTGGCGGCGGGCACCTGTAGTACCAGCTGCTGGGGAGGTTGAGGCCCCAGAATGGCGTGAACCTGGGAGGCGGAGCTTGTAGTGAGCCGAGATGGCGCCACTGCACTCCAGCCTGGGTGACACAGCAAGACTCAAAAAAAAAAAAAAAAAAAAAAAAAAAGTCTGAGCTGGATAGAGAGAGATCTGAGTGCTAGCTGCAGCAATCAGAGTGGATGAGGTCAGCTAGGGAGAGTCCTAAGGAGAGAAAAGAAGGAAGCTTAAGGAACAATACCTAAGGTGTTCACAGAAAAAAAAGGGCTAAAAAGAACACAAAGAAGGAGCAATCAGAAAAGGTAGAAGTGAGCCAGGAAAGAATACTATCAGAGAGGTTATGGTAGAACAAAAATTTAGGAAGGCAATAGTCAACATTATAATTATTGCCGGGATTCAAGGTAAAAGATGAAGTGACTAAGGAATCTGTAATTAGAAAGTTTACAGGGCCCTTTGCCAGAAAAAATTCACTGGATTGAGGGGGTGGGTAGAATTTCTATTTCAATATTTGAACAGTGAATAGAAGGCCAAGAAATGGATAAAGTGAAATTGGAAGACTGTTTCAAGATGAACAGTGAAGGGAAGAGTGAGATATGGTAACCCTAGAGAGCAGTGCAGGGTCAAAGGTGAATTCTATTATGATGGAAAAACAAGCAACTGTCAAGGACAAATAAAATCATTGTGCAGGTGTATTTTTGTCATAGATAGAGCTAAGCTTGCAGTTTTGCTTCCCAATGTTTATGAATTTTGTATGCTAAGTGTTCTATTAAACACTGTCAGTTTCATTATAAAGAAATTTAGTTCTCAAAGGATTCTTGAGCTATTACTATATTTTATTTACATGTCAGTTGAGCCATTTTCAGCACAACTGGGCAAGGATTCTGAATCATACTCTAGTTCCCTTTATCAGGTTAGAAGACTAGATTTCCTTAGAAAAAATAAATTTAAAAGTTAGGTCAGTATACTATCCAGTATTATCTAAGAGACTCTGAGGAAGAGGAAGAAAAAAATCACTGTTTAATTTAAAGAAGAATCAGAAACAAGCCCTCAGGTAATTGCTGTCAGCCAATTCCATTTTTAAAAATACGTGTTAAAATAGAAATATGCCTGCCCAAGGCTCTGGAACTCTCCCAAAGATAAGTTTCTTATACTCAGCAACCTCAGCCAACCCTGGACAGCCAGGTGACCCATAAGACAACCTCTCATTTGGTTCTCAAAACAAAAAAACCCTATTTCCCATCTAGATTTCAGAGAGGCTAGCAAGTTTTCAATTTGCTTCACTTTCAGAAGTGATATCTCCCTATACAAAGACTCATTTCCTAGAAGTTCTACCTCCCCTTCAAATAAATATGAAGAGATTCTAACCATTGTGCTTATATTGCCAAGCTCATGGTATACAAATATCCAATGAAGACTGACCCCTTGGACACATTTTCTTGGAAGCATGGGCCTCAAAGTCCGAAAGACCTCGTTTTGAATTCTGGCTTTTCATTACAAATTCTGTGACTGTGGACAGATTCCTTAACCTAGCTGAGCCTTAATGCATTCTCTTATGTGTATTAAGAAAAGAATATTACTTATCTGACAAAGTTACAAAGGTTAAATGCATCTAGCAGGGTACTTAGCATATAGTAAGTTTCCAAAAACATTAATTCTCTTACAGCATTTAAACCCTTCATATGCTTAAAGGCAAACTCAATCTCCTCTGGCTCCACGAAGCCCCTTCTGGCTACTCCATCCTATACCATTTATCTTCTCTGAACTCTTAATATACCTACCTAAACATAATTTTGCTCTCAAGGATATACTATTCCTTAATATACATTCATGCCTTACTATGTGTACATCTGATGTCTTGGATCATGAGAGCACCTAGGGCATGTCCCTTTTTTATGACACAGTTCTTAACACAATATTGAGCACATAACTAAGACAGTCACTGATGACTTAGAAGGCTATTATTTTATAATCTAATATTCCCTATAGATCTCATAACTCCACCAATTAGCTGATTAAGAAACTGAACAAGAGAAGTTAAATGGCTTGCCTGAAAAGGCATAAATTGTGGGCTTAGCTGGAGAGTAAACAAGGTATCCTGTCTCGCAACCCAGGGAGCTTTATATCTTGTACCTGTTGCTCTTGTGTGAAGAAGTGCCAGAGTGAAAATGCACAAACGGCCTCATGTGCCAAAAATATCTGCATTCCCTATATTAAAACACTTAAATGGAATGGGATAGAAAGGCTCATCTGCAAACTCATCCAAACACAAAACGGTCTTTGCTAGCTTCACACTCAAGTAGATCAACAGACATTCTTCTGCTGCCATCTTATGGGCATAGAAGATACTACACATGGGCTTATTTTCATTTGAGAAATAATTTTATTCAATAAACATTTACCCATCATCTACTATGTATTAGGCTCTGCGAAGAAAACCCAATTAAAAAGCATCCTCAAGAAGCTCACAATGTGGTAATGAAAAGCAACAACATACCATTTAATTAATTAGTAAACCAATCCTAAAACAGTGTTACAAAAAAAGAACACTGAAGAGTGTTTTAGCCTGGGGCTCGGGTGTAGCAGGGTAGTCAGCAGTGGGTTCTAATTTGCAGGAGTTCTTACAGTATGAATACAATTTTGTTAAGCAGAGAAGGTGAGAAAAAACCACTCCAGAAAGAAGGTCACCCATGGACAAAGAAAGAGGGTCATGAAAGTAAAACCTACAGGAAATAGGCCTAATCTTTCTACCTGAATAAAGTGACTCAATTACCAGGAAGAAGAGTTGAGAGAAAGTGATAAGAAAAATAGGGAGAAAAGTATAGTCCTGGGTAGGCTGAATTCAGAGTTTGGTGAGTGCTCTCTCTACAGGACTAAAATGACTAACGATCAGTAGGATTTTCTATATTGCCTGACTCAGCATGTGTTTGAATTCTGTCCAGAAACTGGTCCTCTGAACAAGATCAATTAGGAATCTTACATACATGGAAAAACATTAACTTCCATTAATATTCAATCCGATTGTAGAGTGTGTAGTAAGTAAACAACTTTTACCTATACCTGGTCAAACTAGTCTCTTCATTTTATAATTTCAAAGGCCAACTCAAGTTGCAACTGCCCCTTCACCTACGTAAACGAGCTTCTTTCTGTAATTGCCTAAATATCCAACAATTCTTTTTGTTTTACTTATTTAAAACATATATAATATTTAAGGTAAACAAAAAAGATATAAAGAATAATAAACCATCACCTGTGTCTTACCATCCAACTTAAGGATAACAGTGCCAATTCCAGTTTCTTCTTCAAAAGAGAAGCATGTTTCTACTTCTTGAAACTCTTAATTGTCCTCTGCTACCCTAATCTTTTGGGTCTGATCTTTATAAGTCAGTGCATATGTTTAAATTCATTAGGAATGTGAACAAACACTAGTGAAGTTCCAAACTGGTTATATCTTATTCTTACCACTTGCCCAACCATACTACCAAATCAAAGTATGCAACCAAGCCAGTTTCCCAAAGACACATGTATCTAGGACATTAAAGCTATCAAACAAAGAAGTTTTACCTGCTGCTTCTGACATTCCAGGTCCAGCACTCGCTGATGTCTCAACTCAACACACTGGAGTTAGCCTCCAAACACAGACAGTGCTAATGAACTATGGCAGAGGCTTGTCTCAATTCCCCAGAACACCCAGATCAACTTCCTGTGCCTCTGATTTCCATAAAACCAGGAATGGCGAAACTCTATTGCCAGATCAAATCATTCCAGGTGAGAGCAGGTCAAGCTACCTCAGACACACCTTGCCACACACCTGTGCAGCAACTTTCCCAGAAGCCCAATTTTCAACAAATTGGTGGTTACTCCTCTGGCTGTCCTTCTCTAAACACTGGAGCCCATTTTATGAGATTGTACCAGCAACTGTCCTTTTCTAACATGGGAAAATCAACTGATAAACGAGAAGGGAGGGTTGAATGAGGGCTCAAAAGTTTGGTCCCTCCTACATGTCACCAATATTCATAGCTCTGAAAAATGAACCACTTTATCAGAAGGAGATTAACCTCAAAAACATGACTGATAAGGGCTTTTAGTAGCAGGTGTTGGGTGACTGTCTTCACTCTGAAGTGGCTGGGAATTGGGATAGAACTACCAGAGGTTCTGCTACATAAGGAAATGGACTCTTGTCCTTTCTTCTAAATGCACATGTCCTGAGGGGGAGGGGAAAACACTTTAAGCTTCCACTCCTGAACTGTTAAGTGGTGGGCTGAGAAACTGCATGACAAATGCCCTTGTCTCTAGAAAATGAAGTGAGATGGTGTTGGCAATAGCCATGTTTAGCAACAGAAATATGCAAAAAATAAAATAGACTCTTTTATTCAAGGCTCTACATCTCATTGCTTTAACTCTTAGTAGACACCATCCAGGCCTCCCTTCCCAGAACTGTTTGGCGGAGATAAACAGTACTAACGTTATTTTTAAACAGCTTTATTGAGACATAATTCACATACCCATTAGGTGTACCATTTAAAGATTTTTAGTATATTCAGATTTATGCAATCATCACTATAACCAATTTTAAAACATGCTCACCCTAGTATCAAATATATCCACTACTGCATAGTATGGAGTGTACTTGTTTGCGAAACAACAGAAATTGACCTCACTAAATTAGGCAGGAAAGGAATCTGTGGGAGGGAATTACTAACATTTTTAGCATAAAGAATACCACTGGGATAGGAGGCCCAGGCTCGAACTTTCCTGCAAGGGTCAACTGCTACCATTATCACATTCAGCTCACTAGCTGTTGCCTCAAATAAATGTTCAAGTGCTTAGATTCCTGGACACTGCTTGGTGAGGGGAAAAAGGCATAAGAAGGTACCTGTGTATGGCTGCCACTTACTGTGGTACCACAATGGAGATTTTCCCTTAGGGCTGCAGAAAATAATGTATGACATTATAAATAATTGGTAAGGAGATCAGAGGCAGGACAAGTGAGCTTAAATTTAAAAATTAAGTCTCCTACACTTGAGATATGGAATCCCTATAGCATGTAGGGTTTAAAAATTAAATAAAACAACCTAAAATCTAAAATGGTATTAACATTTAGCATTTTAGGGTGGATCTTATTTCCAAATGTATTGGCTCTGGAGAAGCTAGGAATGGATCTTAATGAAAGTCAAAAAAGCATTTCACTGGTAATGACATACATAATTATCATATATATCTCTAAATTGTTTTGTAGTTTGCAAAGCACGTTCACATAGTCTGTCTCATTTGATCCTCACAGTAACTCCATGAGATAGGTTTGGGAAAATCTAGGTTACTCGTAAATTATTTCTAATCTTCATATACATACAAACAAGGTAAGCATTATCCCTTTTTGACATATGAGGAAAGAGTCAGAAATGGAACTTGATTTATTTAACCAAAATCACACATACAAGAGGCTGAACTGGACTCTTCTTTTTTTAATTTTTTTAAAGAGATGGGGGTCTCACTATATTGCCCAGGCTGGCCTTGAGCTCCCAGCATCAAGTGATCCTCCTGCCTCAGCCTCTCAAGAAGCTGGGATTACAGGTATCAGCCACCACACCCCATTTGAACTGAACTCTTAAATCAATCCTGTGCATTTCCCACTAAGTCCAGCCATTCACAGTTATCTAGGGGTAGCCTCATCTCTCAGGCAGCAACATATCATCACTACTATTTCAAAGAGACATATTCTGAAAAAAATTACATAGAGGTGCCATATGACACTGAAAGCAGTTTGTTTGTAAGGTATATTCAGCCTGGTGAAGTCTCTTGTCATTCTACTACCTAAGGATTAGGGCCACAGCACTAAAAGAATCGCCTTTTTTCTTTCTATTCCAGAGTTGTTCAAAGTCCCACAGCATAATCCTAATTCTATAAGAAATTCAGAAACCTCCAGAATGGTAATATAGTGAAAATGTACCTACTGCTACATACGTTTCACTCTCTTCTTGTTCAATATTCATACTTAGGAAGAGAGAGCTTATTTCTTTCAGTAGAGAAAAAACTTGGTAGTGGCAGCATGGCTGCAGACTTTTAGAAACTAAACACTTTAGAACAAAAATGGAGAAAGATTGGAGTTGTTTGTGGAACCTCTTTTCTAGAGTACCTTTTTGAATTGACAACTGCCAGTCTTTAGCTTGGACACAGAGGAACAAATCAAATGACTTTTAAAAACCATAACTCAGAGTTTAAATTCTTGGTTTAAATTTTAAACATTCCAAAGATGATGCCAAATTAATCTGCTGACAGCTTCACATTAGTAGGTACAAGTACCTAGCTTATAAAGACCCCAAGGAACTGAAGAAGGTCGATAAGTGTGGTATATATGACTCAGCCAGTACTCACTGTATGTTGACCAAGCAGTCATATGTAATGTGAGCTATTTGGGAGAGACAATTTTAGTTTATTGTGGAGAAAAACTATTTTTAACCATTTCTACAAAGAAAAGAAAGAGCACCATAAACAAATGTAAAATTCAGGGTTGGGCGAGAGAGAAAAAGCTAAAGGAGAAACAAAAGAATCAAAGGCAGACACTATTAGACTCTAATATTAGCAATGGGAATTGTTTACATTTTGTTGCTAAGGAAAACTTAGAGCTTTGGAAAAAGAACCCAACCACTACACTATTGTGACAGCTGCTGCCTGGCCCTGGTATTTCTGCAGAGCTATCTGCCAACAGCTTGCCACTTGCCATTTCTATCCTGTCAAATCAGTCCCTTTATAATCAGATGACCTTGTTTCTATAGTTCTCACAAGCAATCCAAAGACTGAATGGCAGTTATCAGAATGCCCTAAAGATAGAGACTGTTGCATTCTGAGCTGTGGACTGGCCCCTGAATCAAAACCTTTATTCTGAATGGATAATACTTAAATTCAATAGAAGAAATGGTCAGTGAATTCAATAAGAAGGAAAAGAAGGCTTAGGTGATAGTCTCTACTATGCCTCTGACTCAAAATTTGATATTAAGCAAATGACTCTATGCTCTTAGGGCCTCAGCATTCCCATTTGTAAAATAGGGAGCATATGTTCTAGTCCTTTCCATCTTGTAAAGAGAATACATTCAAGCACACTTTAGCTTTTCAGGGGGGAAAAAAAGGAACTTCACAAATCCAAGATTATGCCCTTCTCAAAAGGAATAAACTGTTTTAGAAGCTCTGCACTGAGTTATGTACGCAAAACCATAAATTATCTAGAATCCTGCAAACCTTGAATCTCTATTATATTTACTCTTCAATGATCACGGCCTTCTTCACAGACTTACATTATAAGAAAGACTGTTGTCCCTGTAATTAATTTTCCTTCATGCCCTCCTGCTCCCTCTGCCCCATCATAACATAATCCTTTATCATTTTGGAACTTTGGAAAATACAGAAAAAATAAAAATAAAAAGTATCCATAATAGACCCAAAAATCCAATATTAACATTTCTAAGTTTATTACTATTTGATATCATAATGTATTCTTTTATATCTAGCGTTGTTCATTTAGCAACATATCTGTAATTAACAAACTGCGTAAAGAACTGTTAGCACAAGAGTGTAAAGCTAAGACTGATCACTGGCCAACTGGTATGCACATACCCACTTATTCCCTCTTAAGATAAAACATTCTCAGAAAAGGAGAGCCAGTTGTGCAATTTAATGGTAAAACCCACTCCCCAACTGAAGTGCTCTAATTACACTGCAAATGGAGATTATTTCTGAGAGAGAACCTTCTACTACTCAGGTCTAGCTGTGGCCAGTTTTAAAGCCCCATTTATCCCAATGCTCACTACTTGTTTGAAATTGGACCTGTGAACACAGGCTTCAGGCTTTTATTAAGGTTTCCCAGTAGGATTCAAAATCCTTCCACAATGAGCTGATTACAGAGAAAGCCGCAGCTTCAAGCGGAGAATTAGCATCCAGCATGCTCTTTCAGAAGGAAAATTTAGCTGTTTTCAAAACATCTGATTTTTTTTTTCTTTCAGTTTATGTTGTCTAGCCAGAGAAATGAAATGGCTTTAATTCTATAAAGGCTTAAATGATATGTTTTATATGATCAAGTCATTCCCCTGCTGGAAATCCCTCAATTGTATTCCACAGCTTCAAGACTAGAAATTCAAATTTCTTAGCACAGTACAGACAAAAATCTACATGATTTGGTTCCTGCCTAACTCTCTAGTTTGACAATTTCCAAAGTTTCTCCAGTGGAATACCAGTCTTGGGTTTCTTTGAAAAACAAAACAAAACTACTGGATGGACTCAGAAATTTGGAAAATGCTGCAAATCCCCTAACCACTCCCATGTCCCACTCTCCCCACACCCCAGAGAGGAATGACCCTAAGAAGGCTTTTGAGTGATCCTATCTAATTTTGTTTAATCCATTGTTCCCGAATTCATTTGGCCACAGCATACTTTTTTTTTTCCTTCATCTAAATCTATTCCACAAAAGACACTTTCAGAAATGCTAACCTTGCCTCACCTTCTCCCAGCTTCAGGCATTCTGAACTTGTTTGTTTCTTGAATTTCTTATGTTTCCTCTCAAATACCATCCCCCTATTACTACTTATAGCTAACTTATAGTTGCCTTTCAAAATTCAACTCCAGTTACCTTCTCTGGTAGGCCTTCCTTGTCACCCTATTCAATCTAATTGAGATTCCCCTTCTCTATGCTTTCATAGCAATCTACACATATCTTTACCACAGCACTTAACAATTATACAATAATATTTGATGTACTTGTTTGCCTTCCCATGATAGTTATATCCTCAAGGGCAGAAAAAATGTTTTCTTTTTTTTCTTTTTTTTTTTTTTTTGAGACCAAGTTTCGCTCTGTCGCCTAGACTGGAGTTCGATGATGCAATCTCAGCTCACTGCAACCTTTGCGTCCCAGGTTCAAGTGATTCTCCTGCCTCAGACTCCTTAGAAGCTGGGATTACAGGCACATGTCACTACGCCCAGCTAATTTTTTGTATTTTTTAAGTAGAGAAGGTGTGTCGCCATGTTGGTCAGGCTGGTCTTGAACTCCAGACCTCAAGTAGTTCGCCCACCTCGGCCTCCCAAAGAGCTGGGATTACAGGTGTAAGCTACTGTGCCTGGCCAAAAAAAATGTTTTCTTTGGTCTTGTATCCTTAATGTCTCTGTGCCTGGCACATGGCAGTCTCTCAATAAATGGTTGTTAGGTGCTTTATATATGTGGGTTCCCATTTAAACAAGATTCTATATAGATAATACTATTTTGCAAAATCTTATACTTTAAAAACCATTCCTGATTCATTTACCAAACTCTTCCTATACGTGTGTCTATCTTCACTACCGCTGGTCAACTGTAATTCTTGTTACCTATTCCAATATAGTCTGAGGTTTCTTTCTGCATTAAAAACTTTTATTACATGTTAGTCTGCATCTATGAGTTTATCACAGAACTCTCCCTCATGGTGACCTTCAGTGTTTATGTTTTATGTGAATTCATCTTTGGTTCAAACTGTTTTTACAGTTTACAGTTTTTTACTCTGGGTTGCAGATGTGTTCCTTCAAGGTGGTTTTGAATTTACTTGTGCCAGGGCCCCAGAGTTTCAAGGGTACAGACACAGTTTCTGTATTAAATCCTTGACTTCTGGGATTTCTAAGCTATATGAATAGTCAAAATTTCTCACAAATGAGTTGTCTGCCCCTACCATGATCCTTGTATAGATTTCCTTCCTTGCCACTTCCTTGAGTTATGGGCTAAGTACCCTTTTCATGAACTGGGCAGCCCTTCGAGATTTCTAGCTCGATACATAGTTTCTTAGTTACAGCTCGCAGCCTTAGTAGGCCCAAAGCCATGCTTTCTACACACACGTGGCATTAAAATCTGAGCGTCCAGACCTTATGATCTACATATAGGTCTGACACCAACCCTGGGTCACTCAAACGACTCTGGATTTTGAGTACTCTTCACTTTTGTCATGTGAGAGTTCCCTATCATTCTTCTGAATTCAACCACGAATTTCTGTTTATAATGGGCAAGGGAGCCTTACAAGTTCCATCTACCATGTTGGAATCATCCTCCTAAACATATTTTGAAACCACTCACATTTCTTTCTTTTTTTTTTTTTTTTTTTTTTTTTTTTTTTTTTTTTTTTTTTTTTTTTTTTTTGAGACAGATTGTTGCTCTGTGGCCCAGGCTGGAGTGCACTGGCATGATCAGCTCACTGCAACCTCCACCTCCCAGGCTCAAGCGATTCTACTGCCTCAGCTTCCCGAGTAGCTGGGATTACAGGCGTGTGCTACCACTCCTGGCTAATTTTTGTATTTTTAGTAGAGACTGGATTGTACTGTGTTGGCCAGGCTGGTCTAGAACTCCTGACCTCAAGTGATCCACCCTCCCTCAGCCTCCCAAAGTGCTGGGCTTACAGACACGAGTCACAGTGCCTGGCCAAGATCATTCACACTTTTCTCTATCTCTTCTACCATTATCTTAGTGCAAGCCACTGTTCTCTCTCATGAGCCTTTCTTCCGCAATGGTTTCCTTGCTGGTCATCTCACATCCATTCTTGTCTATTTTTCCTCATCCAATTCATATGTAATACTGCAGCCAGAGTTTAAAAGCCAGAACTTTAAAAACTATAGGTCAGGTCATGGTACTTTTTGCTTAAAATCTTCTAGTGGCATATGACCCAGAAATTCTACTCCTAGGTATATAATCAAGAGAAATGAAACCATATGTTCACACAAAAACTTCTCACAAATGCTCATGGTAACATTATTCATAATAACTAAAAGGCAGAAACAACTCAACTGTCCATTGACTTATGAATGGACAAACAAAATGTGGCATTATCTATATGATGGAATATTATTCACCCATGTAAAGGAATACAGTACTGATACATGCTATCACATGGATGAACCTTGAAAACATTAAGTAAAAGAAGTCAGTCACCAAAGACTGTATTTTTATCCCATTTATACAAAATGTCCAAAATAAGCAAATCCATAGACAAAAAGTAGATCAGTGGTTGCTTAGGCGCAGGGGGAATGAGGAGACTGTGGGGGATAGCTACAGGGTACAGGATTTCTCTCTAAGATGATGAAAATGTTCTGTAATTTACTGTGATGATGGTTCCACATATCTTTGAATATACTGAAAACCACTGCATTGTACACTCTAAATGAGTGAATTGTATGGTATGTGAATTCTCTCTCCCTCTATATATATGTATATACGTATATAGCTCCTACCCACTCCTCAAGCTTCATCCTAGACCTTTCCCCCTCATTCTCTACTCTTAGTCACAATGCCTTCTCTCAGTTTCTCCAAAAGATCAAGTGCCTTTTCACTTTAGTGTCTTTTCAATTGCCAGACCTTTTGTTTGGAATGCCCATTCCCTTCTCTTCACTTAGCTATTACTTAACCAGCAGATCTCAGGTTGAGCAGTATCATATCTTCATGAGAGCCTTCTTTCATCCTCTAGGAGAAGGGAAATCTTTTTTTTTTTTTTTTTAGAGACAGGGTTGTGCTCTGTGGTCGAGGCTGGAGTACAGTGGTGTTATCATAGTTCATGGTAGCCTCAAACTCCAGGGTTCAAGAGCCCTTCCCACCTCAGGCTCTCAAGCAGCTGGGAGCATATGCCACCACCCTGTTAATTTTATTTTTGTAGACATGGGGTCTTGCTATGTTGCCCAGGCTGGTCTTGAGCTCTTGGTCTCAAGTGATCCTCCCAATTTGGCCTCCCAAAATGCCAAGGTTACAGGTGTGAGCTACCATACCTGGCCAAGAAGGGAAGTCTTCTGTCGGCAGATCTTCGGTAAGATACTGTTGTAACAACTCATACTACTACTTTATAATATATTACACAAATATAATTATTTACATTTTTCTTTTTCACTAGCATATTTGTTTCACAAGGGGTCACATCATATTTGTCTGGTTTACTGATGCATCACCAGGGCTTCTCATAGCACCTGGCAACAGGTACTTTAAAATATTCAATAAGTACTTTGAAGATGAATGAATGCTAGAACATATCCAGTGAATGAGTCCAACCAGTCTACATCTAACATCTCCCTACTTACTTATCTTGTGCCATTCCTAAAATACACTTATCTTGACCTATACTTGATGTACCACATTCAACTCATAATTCACTAATATTTTGATTTAACCCTTTGAGTCACATATTTGGTCTGTTACAGGTACTATCTTATTGATTGTAGGTTACAACATTTCCAGAAGGCAGTAAAACTAAGTTTCTTCAAATAACAGTTCATGCAACAAGGTATTTAATAATGCAGTCTTATAAATAACCTGATATCCCCATCCTTTCTGGCATCAAGGTCTTAATGATGAGTTTAACTCATTTTACTTCTCTCAGCTCAGAAAGATTTTTTAAAGAGAGTTTTTGTCAGCTAATGAAAAGATTACTTTTGCATTTAGTTTCTAGGTGAAACTAATAGTATCTAAATTATATTTGGGCTATTAAGTATATAAGTATTTACTATTCAAGATTGACTTATTACTATTTCCTTGGCTGGAGACCAATTTTAAAAAGACAGTTACTGGCTCTGAAACCTGTTAGCCCAAAAAATTAGTTTCCTGCCATTTTATGTAAAGAAATGAAAAACAAACAAAAAAAAAAAAAAAAGAAAAAAGGAAGGAATGAAAAGAAAAGAAGAAAAACACTATTTTCTAACTCAACATCTCCCTTAACTTCCTTCTCAAAATGTGTCTTTACAAAAAAAAGTCTTTATAATAGACACATTAGAGCTGTCCTTATTATAATAAGCAAAAATAAAAAGTTCTATTTGTATTGTATCTTGTATCTTGTTTAATTTGTATTGTATCTTTTATACTTACTACACATATACACACACTCACATGGGACCTGATGGCTTCACTGCTGAATTTTACCAAACACTTAAAGAAGAATTAGTACCGGCCGGGCGTGGTGGCTCAAGCCTGTAATCCCAGCACTTTGGGAGGCCGAGACGGGTGGATCACGAGGTCAGGAGATCGAGACCATCCTGGCTAACACGGTGAAACCCCATCTCTACTAAAAAAATACAAAAAACTAGCCGGGCGAGGTGGCGGGCGCCTGTAGCCCCAGCTACTCGTGAGGCTGAGGCAGGAGAATGGCGTGAACCCGGGAGGCGGAGCTTGCAGTGAGCCGAGATCCGGCCACTGCACTCCAGCCTGGGGCACAGAGCGAGACTCCGTCTCAAAAAAAAAAAAAAAAAAAGAGGCCGGGCGCGGTGGCTCAAGCCTGTAATCCCAGCACTTTGGGAGGCCGAGATGGGCGGATCACGAGGTCAGGAGATCGAGACCATCCTGGCTAACACGGTGAAACCCCGTCTCTACTAAGAAATACAAAAAAATAGCCGGGCGAGGTGGCGGGCGCCTGTAGTCCCAGCTACTCGGGAGGCTGAGGCCGGAGAATGGCGTGAACCCGGGAGGCGGAGCTTGCAGTGAGCTGAGATCCGGCCACTGCACTCCAGCCTGGGCTACAGAGCGAGACTCTGTCTCAAAAAAAAAAAAAAAAGAAGAATTAATACCAATCTTACTCAAATTATTCTGAAAAACAGAAAAGGAAGGAATACTTCCAAACTCACCTGATGAGGCCAACATTACCTTAATACCAAATCAGACAGGGCACATCAAAAAAAGAAAACTACAGGCCAATACTAGGAAACCAAGTTCAACAACACATTAAAAAGATAATTATCATGACCAAGTGAGATTTATCCCAGGGATGCAAGGATGGTTCAAAGATACACAAATCATTCAGTATGATATATCATATTGACAGAATGAAAGATAAGAACCCTATGATCATTTCAACTGATGCTGAAATAGCATTTGATAAAATTCAACATCCTTTCATGATAAAAACCCTCAAAAAACTGGGTATAGAAGGAACATACTTCAACACATTAAAAGCCATATATGACAAACCCACAGCTATTATCATACTGAATGGGGAAAAACAGAAAGCCTTTCCTCTAAGATCTGAAACAAGACAAGGATGTCCACTTTCAACCACTGTTATTCAACATAATGCTGAAGTCCTACTTAGAGCAATCAGACAAGAGAAAGTAATAGGTTGGGCACAGTGGCTCACGCCTGTAATTCTAGCATTTCGGAAGGCAGAGGTGGGAAAATGTCTTGAGTCCAGGAGTTTGAGACCAGCTTGGGAAACACAGTGAGACCCCATCTCTATTTAAAAAAAAAAAAAAAGAAAGAAAAAAAAGAAAAGAGAGAGAGAGTAATACATGACATCCACATTGGAAAGGAAGAAGTCAAATTACCCTTGTTTGCAGATATACAATGTTATATCTGGAAAAACCTAAAGACTCCACCAAAAAAACTATTAGAACTGAAAAATTCAATAAAGTTGCAGAATTTAAAATCAACATACGAAAGTCAGTAGCATTTTTATTTGCCAAGAGTGAACAATCTGAAAAAGAAATCAAGAAAGTAAACCCATTTGCAATAGTTACAAATAAAACAAAATATCTAGGAATTAATCAAAGAACTAAAAGATCTTTACAATGAAAACTATAAAACATGAGTGTAAGAAATTAAATAGCACACAAAGATATTCCATATTCATGGACTGGAAGAATCAATATTGTTAAAACGTCCATACTACCCAAAGCAATCTACAGATTCAATGTAATCCCTATCAAAATACCAATGCTATTCTTCACAGAAACAGAAAAAAAATCCTAAAATTCATATGGAACTACAAAAGACCCAGAATAGCAAAGCCACCCTAAGCAAAAAGAACAAAACTGGAATAACATTACCTGACTTCAAATTATACCACAAAGCTATTATAACCAAAACAGCATAGTTCTGACATAAAAACAGACACACAGACCAATAGAACAGAGTAGAGAACTCGGAAATAAATCCATACATCTACAGTGAACTCATTTTTGACAAAGGTGCCAAGAACATACATTGGAGAAAAGACAGTCTCTAAATACACACAAATATAAAACCTCCTTCCTTTGGATATTCAAAATAATACGAAGTCAAACTGAAATCTAAATTTTGATAAGATTTCACCTGGTCTAATCTTAACAAGGGATAATTATAGCCTTAGTCTTCAAGTACATTTGAACCTCCCAAATGCGGTACATTCTATTTTTAATACTTCCTCGAGTAGGAGAAAATGACCCATTCTTGCTTGGTCACATTTTCCAAGGTTTCTCTTAATGCTGGCAATCAAAAAGTTTTTCTTAGCGTCTACCTTAAATATCTTTTATGTCAATTCACAATGTTCTCTCAACTTCTCTCTAAGGAAATTACAGAATACCTAGTTACTATTCTTCTACCATATCATCACATACTATTCATTTCTTTTTCTGGTATTCTTCTCAAAGTAATCAAAAGTTTATATCCTAGCTCTATTTCTTTGAGCCTTGTGTCATACTGCTCCCTTTCTTTGCTGCCAGAGAAGTCAACATAGACTATCCATAACAAAACAAAAGATCCTTCTCTGTGCTTCACAGGTTCTCCATTACAAAATGGTGAAATAATGCCTAACAATTGTCTCTATCACAAGACAAACAGAAAAAAGATATGCCTAAATCCATAACAGTATAAGTGTCTATGCTAAATAATCATAAATAATTGAGTCACCAAAAACTGACTGCTCAGAGGCAAAAGACAGAACAATAATTTAAAGATATATTTTCAGGCTGGGCACAGTGGCTCAGCCCTGTAATCCCAGCACTTTGAGAGGCCGAGGTAGATGGATCATGAGGTCAGGAGATCAAGACCATCCTGGCTAATATGGTGAAACCCCGTCTCTACTAAAAAGACAAAAAAATTAGCCGGGCATGGTGACACACGCCTGTAGTCCCAGCTACTCGGGAGGCTGAGGCAGGAGAATCGCTTGAACCCAGAAGGAGGAGGTTGCAGTGAGCCGAGATGGTGTCACTGCACTCCAGGTTGGGTGACAGAGCAAGGCTCCATCTCAAAAAAAAAAGATAAATTTTCATAAATGTATTTGAAATTGGGAAAAGCACTTTATGCCCATTCCTTTATCTTGTACCTCAAAGCAGAGCCCCACAAATGAAATCAGTAACTCAACATACCTCCTCTTCTCCCTGGCTTCCACAGAGGAATCTGTTCCAGTAATGGAGAGTACAGGAGTAGCTGTAACCCCATTGGCAGTGCTAGGCAGAGGGCGATTGGTGATCACACAGAGCGGGGTGCTAGAAGAGACATTGTCTGCTGTTTTCTCTGCTGTCGAGTCAGCCTGGGATTTGTGAGGAGTCCTGAAATAAAAAAAGATACAAGCAGAAAGGAAATGGTTAGGCATGCTATACAACAAAGCACTGGCACAGAGACAGAAGGATTAAAGAGCGGTTCATCTAGGAAATCTTGCTCTGATGTTTGTTGGATTTTTAATTTTGAGCTCTTACAGTTTGGAATAGTATAATTACACGTTTAGTCTGACATCCTTTGCCTGAGGAGTTACATTTTATGAGACTTGTATGTGTATGTGTGTGCCTGAGATTTCGTTTTAACAAAAATCATTAGCTATGGCACAAGGCAAGATAGTGACATATGCAAGAGTGTTTTAAATGACTCCCCAGTAACATCTGGTCTCCACACATGCACACAGAGACAGGGCCTCTCTACACAAGAAAAAGACATTAAAGTCACTTACGATATTAGTCTCTACCTGTTCCTTAATTCTTGGCAGTGGGAGTCTTTGTGGTAGTCCTCAGTCTAGATTTGATGACCATCTTCTTGGATTATCCAGAGACAACTGATACTACAGCTCAGTGTGCTTAGTTCTCCCTCACCTAGTTCAGTAACTGCTCTCTCTTTCCATTTAACCAAATGCCTGTCTATATTCATAACTGCAGAAGTGAGAAATTGAAACAAAAACCAAACCAGATTCTATAAGTATCCTTAACTACAGACTTTTCAACAGCAAGCTGTATAATTAAACTCATTTACATGAAAACAAGATATTTGTTTCTTAACAAAGAGTTGAGAGCAACCATTGGCTCTCCACCCAAAAAGCTATCATTTGTGATGTCACAGCTGTTGCTGGGGTAACAGAGGTCCACAACTGATACAGAGATGGAGAAAGCAATGAAAAGCACAAATATTAAAAATCTATTTTTTTCACCTACTCACAATTATTAGCAGAAATGTTCACAGGTAGCTCTAAGCTTACTTCCAAATAATCACATTACAAGCTTGAAAAAATAATAAAAATATAAAAATATAAATATGGTACCTAGACAAAACATAAAAGCAGACTATTTTAAAAGATAGAAGTAATATCTAAAAAACACATGCTAATTCTCCAGAAGCAATTAATGACTACAAAAAAAGGTGAAATTTTATAGTTATTTTTTAATAAAAAAAGAAAAGGCAAAAAATTCCTCAGACTTACAAGATAAGAATCTATAGGAAGTACTAATAAAATTAGCTAGACACACAGCTATAAAAAATTACACTTAACCAAACCTTACTTGAAGTTCTTTTTAGGTTAATAACATGTTTTGGTCTCACTGTAATTTCTTATGCTGTTGAAATGCCAAGGATTTTATTTTATTAAATTACATAATAGGACTTTTACTATTATTTTGAAATGCAGTGTAATTTTACAAGTAGATTGTTAGAATAAGCACAGCCCTAGAGCAGAGATCAGAGGATATGCAATGGGGTAGAATAAACATGGGCTTTGGAAACACAACATTTGCTTAAATGTAGACTCTCTGATCTCTTCTTCATTGACAAAATAGAGATAGTGGCACCTTAAAATACAGGGTTCTTCTAATGATTAAATAAAATAATGTCTGCAGGACACCTAAAATAGTACCCAGAATAAAATATAAACTCAGCAGAAACAAACAGTGACAAAATAGATAATAGCTTTGAAATGTACAAATCTGGGTTCAAATCCCACCTCAGTTCCTCACTGGCTGTGTGACCTTGGGCAGATGATTAACCTTTCGGTCCGAGTTTCCTCATCTATAAAATAATACTTTATATAATAGGGGGCTCACTATAAGAGAATAGATGATATATGTATGCATGAGACAGCTAGTTGTCTAACCCATATCCATTGTCCCTTTCTTCTTTATGAACTGAATCCCTATATTATTGATGGCAGCAATATACCTAGTTAAAGTACACACTTCTCAAAGTCTCCTGGCCACTAGAGGTACTCAATAAGACATATGCAGACAACTAGTACTTCTGGGAAAACTCTCAGTTCAGAGGCATTCTTTCTTTGTCTGCTTCCTTCTTTCCTCCTTCTTCTTCCATAGAGTACAGCCATGATAGCTAGAGCTACAGCAGTTATTCTGGACCACGAAGCCACCCATGGAAATGGCAGCCATGACACAAGAACTGTGGAGAAGAGAGAACCTGGATCCTTTAATGACTGTGGAGCTACTGAGCCAGCTTTGCATATTTCTGGACTTTCTTAAGTGCAAGAAAAAAAAACTTTATCTTCTTTAAGCCACTACTACTTAGATTTATTGTTACATGTAAGCAAACTAAATCCCAATATAATACCTAACCAAATGCCTGTCACATAATGGGGTCCAACAAATTGCAGTTGTAATTATTTTCTCTCAGTTGCAGCTCTTCATAGTTATAGTAATAGCAATATAGTATTATTATATAATATGTAATATTATATATGTAAAATATAGTAATATGGCCAGGCACAGTGGCTCACGCCTGTAATCCTAGCACTTTGGGAGGCCAAGGCGGGCGGATCATGAGATCAGGAAATCAAGATCATCTTCATTCTGGCTAACATGGTGAAACCCCATCTCTACTAAAAATACAAAAAATTAGCCGGGTGTGGTGGCATGCACCTGTAGTTCCAGCTACTCGGGAGGCTGAAGCAGGAGAATAGCTCAAGCCTGGGAGGTAAATGTTGCAGTGAGCTAAAATTGCACCACTGCACTCCAGCTTGAGTGACAGAGCAATACTCCATCTCAAAAAAAAAAAAAAAATACATATATATATATAGTAATATAATATAGTAATAATAACCTCTCTATGTTTGTTTCTTCATCTATGGTGATAATAGTTAACATGTCTATGCAAATGGATTATTATAAGGACCTAATAAATTTACCTGTAATTACACAGTATTATTATTAATAATCCATCATAAACCCTTACCTCCTGGCTGAATTAATGATCACCACTTATTTTAGGGAAAGAAATCTAGTAAACTGACAAATATCAATCAAGCACCATCACTGGCGTTCCTGCACCAACACCATCATTAAGATTTTTTTCATTTTCTTTGTCAGTTGTAGACACAGACCCAAAAAAAGAGACCCTTTCCCACCACACATAAAGGATTAAAAGCCACAGTTAAAATTACAGCTAAAGTCCTAATGTACTTTCACAATAACATTCTACCATGCTATCCCTTAGCTGAACTAGAAACCAAGAAGATACTGCCCCCCAGAACACAGTTTAGACAAACACAAATCTGTCCCTTTTCACAATGTTTCCAGCAAAATACTCTCGTTGGCTGGGAGTTTTCAGAAGGCTATCACAGGCTTTTGGAAAATGAGTTAGCGTTCTTTCTGCTTTGGGTTTGCATGCCATTTAAAAGACTAAATACAAGAGATTCCTATTATAATTACTGGAAAATTAATAGAAGTAAAATATGAAAATATTTTCAATATTTAATTTAGCACAATAGTATGACCCTTAAATTGTAATCACAACTGGTAAGGTTGTTGAGAGATGAAATCAGTCATATTAAGCTGATGTCCAAACACCAAGTACAATTATACATACCCTTTGATTATTGAATATGCAACTGTTGACTGGTTAATACAAGTCAAAGCAAAAGCATCTTCATTAAATTCAGACATTTTCTCAGGAATTCTAACTTGCTTTTATAGTGACAAAGTCTCTTTGGTTCAAATTTCATATCTGTTTTCAGAGCCATTAACTTTGATGAATGCAACTCAAATGGCTCCAAGAAGCCTTACCTGCCATGATGTACAGATGCAGTAGTGTTTGCACTGATTGGTGCAGGGCAAGAAGAGGCAGGTTGCCACTGGCTGCCCCGAGAGGTAGATGAACCAATGGTAATGGGTGAGGTAGCAGGAGATGAATTGCGATTGGCTGAAATGTAGGGACTTGTGGGGTCACTACTTCTACCAAATGAAGCACTGCAAAACAGCACACAGTCACTTTCTTCAGGACATGCTGCTCACCCACCATTTCCCAGCACCACCTTCCCACCCAGATTGTGCACTTGAAATGAATATAGACCAAAGAAAGGGTATGACAACTGGGAAGTGAAGTGATCAACTCCAGTTAGAGCTGAGTCACTGGCAGCAAGCAGGCAATCATCCAAAAGAATGAAGGAATCATCACTCTTTGAAGGATGGTCTTTTTGGTCAATCATCCAAAAAAGTGAAGGAACGTGGAGGAAGAGAGATGATACTGAATGAGGGAAAGCAGGAAAGTAGAATATATGATAAGAGGAGAGGCTAACAAAGGGAATAATAGGAAATAGGATAATTTTATTAGAAGAAAATAATTCCCAACAAACCCAATGCAAATAATCATGCAACCCCAAATGTCTACCTGATACAGAATTAGCACTGCAAAAGCAAAAGTAAGACCAGAGAATTTGGAGAGGTTGTGGAGCAGAGATTTAAAATTTAAAAGTGGAAAAGGGTAAAGAAGCTCTGTGAAAAAAAGTGACTTTGAGAACTGCAGTTATTCAGCCTAAAGCAAAATTGCCTCTGGGAGGATTTAAAGTTTTAAGTCTAGAAAGTAATACTGTATGAGCAATAAAGGGCAACTTTTATTTGTTTCAATTGAAGACAGGTAAGAACCATCTCAATTGCAGGAAAAAATTATTTGGGTTCAAATTTCAAAAATACTTCTTGACTATAATAGAAATGAGACACTTGAGGAGATAACCAAAAAAAAAGCTATAAAGCCTTCCTTGGAAAAGAGGTATTTTAATATGGGCTATATGAAAGGAATTTCTGCCTATACACAAGAGATGAACTAGAAAATGGAATGTATATGAAGGTTTGGCATAGCTGGGAAATGACAAATTTCTCCTTACACTTGCTCTTTTAAATGGTGATGGCATAAGATTCTTTCCTTTTAAAAATCATAAGATCGGCTTTTATAAAATCAAAAAATGCTTTAGGGTTACAGGAGAAGAGTTTTGGAAATTCAAGATATGAAGCAAGTTGTACATCTTTTCCTCAAAAAGTGCTCACATCATTAAGCATGCTTTTGATCCTAAATAGAGGCAGCCTGTCCCTTCACTGTTCACCATAACTTTGCCAAACTACATCTATCAAACCAAATGCCTCTCAACCCATTTGCTGATTATTTGGATCACAAAAATCAACAACCTCACCACAGAATAACTCCATGCCTGGAAATTAAATGGCAGCTTTCTCCCTTCCCTTGATCTAGAACATTATTTTCTCAGAAAAGTTTTCTTGATCTTGGATTCAACTATAAGGAATAATAATGCATCCAGGAAGACCAAGGCCTTAGCCATTAAGACAAATAGGTGATAGCCTCATAGAGCAAGAAACACCTCTTTTGTGTAATAAAGCATCAGTGAGTCCATCAAACTTTCATACTTCCCAAGTTGAGCCCTTTCTTATAGAATGTATCTACAGAACTGAAGAACATTAAAAGGCAACAATGACTGTTTTCTAGCTATTTCCCATGTTTCAACAATAACTAGTTGACAAGTTTTTCTGTCAAGTGGAAATAAGTGTTGATTACAAAGAGTTAACGTGCTCATCTAGTCTATGGCCAGGGCCTGTTTCTAAGGTGGCCAACCAATCATCTAAAAAAACCCAGTGATGAAGGCTATGGTATGAGGAGATAGTGGGAGGGGTTAAGTGGAAGTGAAGAAAGAATTCAAAGTAGGCAATAAAAAACAGATTCTTCCACATTAGCAGCAAAGTTCAAATTAAAATATTAAGTATTTTTGTAGCTTAATAGCTCTGGCAAAGGTGCTTGGTTTGCTGGCTAGTATGTGGCAAAGAAAATAATTGCAGAAAGGGAATACAGATGAGAAAAGAAGGAAACCCATGTACCTTCTCTGCACCAAACTTGCGAGTTTCACATCTTGATGGATCTGAGGGCCATTAAAGTCATAAGAAAAAAAACAACTCAAGTCCCTAAATTAACAGGCTTCAGTATGAAACTTCTTTAATACAATAGAAAACTGTCCCCATTTCCCATCCCTCCCCACTTTATAGTATCCCTCCCTTTCTCCCCCCAAAAATAGCACATGGGATGAGAACTACTCTGTTTCAGAATAAGGAGAACCAGCTACTGGACAAGGATAACTTAAATTCAGTCTTGCCCAGACATTACTGAAAGCCACTTCTGACTGAAAATTTTAATAGAATGGAGAGGATGAAGTATGAAGCCAGTAGTGAGAATCTGAAATTAGCTTACTTTAATTCAATTATTAAGAGAATAAATTAATTTTAATTTTAAATTATTCAAGATGTTAATTCTAAGAAACCTGAAAGTAATTCATTTTGATTCATTTCTGTGGTGTTAATCGGACATAAAAAGGCATGCAATCCTTACCCATATTCCCATGGCTAGAGTGAAAGGAACATCTCCCACCCCCTTTGAGCCTGGTACCTTTTCAAGTAGGTTGATACATAGGTGGAGGGGGCAATTGTCTGTGGGGTTTCATTTCCCTTTGCTTCATCCCTCCATAGCTGCCGGGTATAGGAGCCACTCCTCACTAGATTAACAGCTGATTCTCTGTAGAAGCATGAAAGGAAAACAAAACACTGATTCCTACCACCAGTTTTTGTCCATGATACAATGCAAACAGAGAGAGAAGAGACAAACAGGCAAACTATAACATGGCTAATAGACACATTCTTCAGGTGATTCTGTTTTATGTACCTGTTTTCTGTACAGAAGAGAAGTATTACTGCCTGCTTTCTTTTATCAACTTTGAACCAATTAATTTCAACAGGTACCAAATTCCTCATGTCAAAGGTCTCTAACTCTTTTGTAATAAGAAGTCACTTTTGATCCTCACTTAAAAACTGCTTTGCGGCTGGGCATAGTGACTCACATCTATAATTCCAGCACTTTGGGAAGCCAAGGCAGGCAGATCACTTGAGGTCAGGAGTTCAAGACCAGCCTGGCCAACATGGCGAAACCCCATCTCTACTAAAAACACAAAAAAATTAGCCGGGCATGGTGGCACATGCCTATACTCAAGAGGCTGAGGCATAAGAATCGCTTGAACCCAGGAGGCAGAGGCTACGATTAACCAAGATCGTGCCACTGCACTCCAGCCTGGGCGACAGAGTGAGACTCTGTCTCAAAAAAAAAAAAAAAAAGAAAAAAGTGTGTTGCAATCAGTCTTAGTAGTAGGTGGCTTTTAAGTTAAGCAGAGAAGGAAATGATGGGGGAAGATGAAGTTACTGAGAAAAAAAGGTTATTACAGAAGGGGAAGGGGAAGGGGAAGGAAGACTTGCTGGAAGCCTCTTTAGCATTATAAATGAAAAGGTATCCAGGAAAGTGCTGTACTAGGATTTTTGATCCACAACTCAGGGTCTTTGCTGCAAAACCTATGGGTTTCCATGCTTCACAAGATTCTCTAGCACAATCCTTCTCAAACTTTAATGTGTATTAATATTTGAATCACCTAGGGAATTTCATTAGAATGCAGATTCTAATTCAGTAGATCTGGAGTAGGGCCTGAGATTCTGGAGTCTTAACATGAACCCGGGCCAGGAGCAGTGGCTCACACCTACAATCCCAGTGCTTTGGAAGGGCAAGTCAGGAGGACCACTCAAGGCCTGGAGTTTGAGACCACCCTGGGAAACATAGCAAAACTCTGCTTCTATTAAAAACAAATTTTTTTTAATAAAAATAAAATGTACCCAGGTGATGCCAATGCTGCTAAAGTTTGAGATCACATTTTGTCCAGAGATGCAGCAATACTTCAAAATCCCTATATTTAACTAATTAGGAAGACTTTAATTTTACCTTCTGACAAATTAGAAGTTGGTCAATTTAATTAAATAACATTATTTTAGTGTTCACTATGTGTTAGGCACTGTGCTAGGAACTAGGGGTCCTTGAGAAACCAGACAGACACAGACCCTACCTTTACAAAGCCTGCTGGTGGGCCAAAACTAATGCATGTGTGGAAAAATCAGGGAAGACTTCCTAAAGAAGGTAATGTCTAAGCTGGAGTTAGAATTTGAAGAATAAAGAACTAGCAAAGCAAGGATATAAGAGTTGAGAGGTGTTCTAAGCAGAAGGAACGAACAATTCATAATGTGGTAAGGAAATGAGGGAAAAATGCAGAAGAGTAATGCCCAGGAGATGACTATGTCCAGCAGACCTAAGAGGACGAGGACCATCTTTTGGCTGGTTTTAGGATTACCTGTTCTCCTTTTCTTCAATATCACTTGTGCTGTTGAGCTTCCGGGGTGCTAGTGAACTAATATAGCTTTTGTTTTCTCTCTCCTGTAAAATAAAAAGAAGTAAAGCACAAGAAAGGTACAATACTGGCACACTGTAAAACATTTTGAGTAAAAAAGCAGAACTTAATATACCTATATAATCTTATTTCTGGATCCAACACTAATTCTATTTTGAGTGGTATTTACAAAAGGTTAGCTTTCAAAAGCTTACTCCTAACTTTCTTCCATTAAAAAACAGTATGAAGGGAAATAATTCTCATGGGAAAGTCAGGATGAGCAAATAAAGAAAACAGCAGCACAAATTACACAAAGCAGCACCTCTGCCAAGAGAGGAGGAGAGCCTTTGAAAAGCCACAAACAGAAAGCTCCACTCTAATATTCTTGATGAAATAAGATTTATGTAGTCCCCAGTAGTCCCCAGTACATCTTTTCCTTGAAATACAGCTTCCTTAGGAATATGTACAATAGTATGCTGCAGAGTTAATCCAACCAATATGCCTCATCTCTTTGAGTAGTCTCCAGAGATATAAAGCAAGAGGACTGTGATTAAAAGGAAGATGTGACCCCAGAGAAAAGCACTAAGAGAGTCCTATAAAATCTGGAACTAAAGAGTGAAGAAAATAAAAATTTACTAATCTTGAATGAATATACAAACTATTTGTGAAGTTAGCCTAACCATATTAATGAATGAATGACAAGTTAAAAATTATTTTTCCAAGTACTAATTTGCCTGAGCTTAATTTGGATTCAAAGCCCAGAGAACCTCTTAGGCCATACTGAATTTTTTTTTTTTTTTTTTTTTTTTTTTTTTTTTTTTTTTTTTGCAGGGTAGGAGGCTTTATTTCACTGTGGCGGGAAAGCAGCCTAGACAGCGTGGGGCAGGCAAGGCAGCAGGGGCTGCCCCCAAGCCTGTTGAGGAGAAGTTGAGGCCAGCCCCAGCGGAGACCTAGCCCAGCGGGAGAAGGGGAGTTGGGGGGAAACTGGGTCTGAAGGAATGAGGGCCCCCTTGCTCTGAGCATTCCTCCTAGAGGGCCTCAGTCCCTCCTACTGGCTGGGCTGCACAACCCCCAATCCTTGCTGCCTCCAACTCAGAGGAGGCGGCTGGACTAGGGAGGGCAGTGGACAGGGAGCCTGGGGGAGTTAGGGAGCGCAGGGCAGGGTCCATGGTGTGCAGATGGGGTGGTGGCCACCTGGGCCGTCAGTTCCTGGCAGGAATTACCACAGAAAGTGCCACACCCTCCAAAGCAACAGCAGTCGCCCCAAACAGCCACTTCCATGGGCTGGACCAGGCACCCTTGCTGGGGCACGGCTGGGGTTGCCCAGCATTTTCTAGTACAGAGCGGTCTCCATGCTCCAGTGTGCTGCGTGCTTCTTCACCAGCTTCGAGAGCTCTGCGTGGATAGTCTTGTTGGAAGGTTCCAGCTTCAGGACCGCCCTCAGGATAGGGATGGCCTCACTGTACTCACCCTGCTGGGGCAGTATCTTGCCCTTGTGGAAGACAGCCTTGATGTTGTCCAGATGGTGCTCCAACGAGGTTGCAGGAGCGCAGGGCTGTGCAGTAGTGGTCGAGCTTCACCTGTGAGGCCACAAGGTTGTTCAGACACCTCACCCTCAACTGCAGGAGCTGCTTCTCCTCCTCGAACGTCATGTCCACTTTGGCGCTGGAGGTGACGGTCTTGATGGCAAGGTCATAGGAGTTGGTGGCCAGGACGAAGTCCGCCCACTGGTAGTGGGCACTGCCGCACTCCCACTTCCGGTTGGCCAAGGCCACGCGCTCCTGCCCTATGAGCATCTCCAGGTCAGGCCAGTCCACGGCCATCTTCGGGGTCACCTCCAGGCATAGGGCCGCGTGCGGGGGATGTATGGGCTCCTGTCCTGGGGGCTGTAGCAGTACATGCAGTCAGCAGTGACCATGGCTGCCTCCCTCACGTCCATGAGTTAGACACTGAGATCCAGGGCCTGGATGACCTCACAGACGCTCAGGGTGAACACTAGCTCCGGCTCCTCCTGCACCCACATGCCATTCTCTCATGATGTCTGCAAATGCATGGTGACCACCTGGCCCTTGACTGAGCAGCTCAAACCCGGTGGCCCTGGGACAAGCGTCTTCTTCCTCAACAGCTGGTTATGTCTGGCCACTCTTCTGGGGCCGGGGACGGGGCAGGCTCAGGCTCCATGGCAGTGAGGAACTCTCGGGCCAAGGTCCCGGGCTGTTCAGTCTCTTCCACCAGGGGCTGTCCCATGTCCTCCAGCAGTGGCAGCTCTCTAAGGTCATCTTCCTCCTCCTCTCCCTCCTTGCCCTCTGCATTCTCGACCCCATCCAGCACCTCGAAGTCCTCGAGCAGTGGGACCCTGGCAGGAGGTGGGGGCAGAGGGCTCAGAGGGTCAGCACACGATGCCATGCTGCTGAGGGGACAGGAATTGGCCCTCTGGCTCCAGGACCCCTGCCTGCGGTCCTGTGCCCCCCTCCGCCATATTGAAATTTTTATGTTTCTGATCTACTTTTTGCTTTAGGTAAGGGGGCAAGGAAGACTGAACGAACCAAAAGGAAAAGCTATTTTTAAAGTTTTTTTTTTTGGCCAAGTAAATAATAGCAAGCAAATAGCTACCTGATTAAACTATCAGTGTGCCTGTCTCCCTTTAAAGGCTTTGCATTTCCAAAATCAACTTAAGGACTAGAAAATATTTTCATTTGTTCCTAAGATTGAATTTTCATGGAGAAAAAACTGCATTGGAATTCCCCCATACCCTCCCAAACTGCACCTTATCTTTGTTGTCTAGTAGAGCAGAAATCCGAGGGCTTGAAGAGGAACGGTAGATGGAAGAGCCTCGGTCCCTTAGAGGTTCCCTGGAATTGGCCACCTCACTCAGCATGTTGTGGCTGCCAGTTTTTCTCAGTCCCAATCTCCACGAAGAAGGAGATTCATCTTTGGGCTCTTCTGGCTTGTTAAAAAGGCCAGAAGAGAACTACGAGAGAAGCAAAAGAAATGAAAAATAAAGGCTCTGATGATTCTTTTTCAGCCTATTTGCCTTTTCCACACTTAACTAAGTTCAGCGAGGCAACATAAGGTAGCTAAGAACAAATACAGGGCAGTCTTTCTGCCAATGTTCCCTCCCTCACCCGGCAAACACTAATAACCTCTCCAGGCTCTTTCTTCCTAAGTCAAAAATAGCCTCAGATTCTTCACACGGTGCTCCTACCTGACAGAGTTGTTATGAGAAATTAAATACCATTTGCTATCCTTGTGCAATTAATACTGACCTGGAACACCAGGAGATTGTATTCGAGTAATGTATCTTCTTCTAACTCACTGTGGAACTGAAAATAAGATACTTTACTTCTCTAGGTCTCAACATGCTCACCTGTAAAATGACGATAATGAGCTTAATCCCTTATAATATGTGGAGACTGGAAAAAATGAGACCAGCTAATTTATCTTTTATTTTTATTTTTTTGAAGTAGGGTCTCACTCTGTCACCCAGGCTGGAGTGCAGTGGCCTAATCAGAACTCACTGCAGCCTTGACCCCCTGGGCTCAAGCAATCCTCCCACCTCAGCCCACCAAGTAGCTGGGACTACCAGCATATACCACCATGCCTGGTTAATTTTCTCTAAATTTTAATAGAGACAAGTTCTCCCTGTGTTGCCCAGGCTGGTCTCGAAGTCCTAAACTCGAGCAATCCTCACACCTCAGCCTCTCAAAGTGCTGTGATTACAGGCATGAGCCCATGTCCAGCCAGGAACAGGCTAATTTATAAATACATTTTAAGGTACTATGATAAAGTGATTTAAGTTAACATTGATAAAAATTCTAGAAGCCACTCCACTTAAATTCTGCTAATTTCAAGGAAATTTATTTGATCTAGAGTAGCAGTTTAGAGAGCTTTAGATTTCACTGAGCAGCCCCCCCCAAAAAAACAAAAAAAACCCCATAAAACTAGAGGTCAAAGGGTTGCTATCTTTTTATCTTTTAAATTTAATTTTGCCAAAAGAAAACAACATTCTGAAAGATGTTTTCTTTTTGAACTCATCATCACCACCATTTCATTAAAAATGAAATGTTAATATCAAAAAAGAAAGCTTTATGGAAAGCTTACATTGTCCTTAATTATCTCATTTTGCCATAAACTAGGGAAACATCATAGATCAGCATTAGGCCAAGGACCAGTCTGGGGTACAACTAGTCTTTGGAACACAAGCCAACAGACCCTTCCTGAGGTCCAAGACCTTCTCAAGAAGACTTAGGCCTTTCTTCCAATATGAGGCTACCTTTACTGCCTGATACGGTGAAAATAAATAAAACTATTAAACACTAATCTCCAACTCACATAAGATTTTCTCTTTTCATCAGTCATCTGAATGTACACATGTATGTACTCCTTCCAGCTTTAGGGGTTCAATAATGTCAGCTTTTTACAAGCTACTCTGATTCTAAGGGGGAAAATGCCTTCCCCAGCATCATTTTAGCAAAGTAGAATAAGTATCTGTGTGTGTGTGTGTGTGTGTGTGTGTGTGTGTGTGTGTGTGTGTGGTGGTGGTGGTGGTGGTGCTGTTGTTGTTGTTGTTTTTGAGACAGGGTCTCACTCTGTTGCCCACGCTGGAATGCAATGGCACAATCACAGCTCACTACAGCCTTGACCTCCCGGGCTCAAGTGATCCTCCCACCTCAGCCTCCCAGTCCCAAGTTGCTGGGACTACAGATGTATGCCACCATGCCTGGCTAATTGCTTTATTGTTTTTAAAGATGGGGTTTTCCCATGTTGCCCAAGCTGGTCTCAAACTCCTGGGTTCAAGTGATTTGCCCACCTTGGTCTCCCAAAGTGCTGAGATTATAAGTGTGAGCCACTGTACCTGTCTAATTTAGTATTTTTCTATTGAAAAAAGTAGGAAGTCTAGGCATCCTTAGAAGCAGTGGCAGTATATGAGGTACACCTAAATGACTGAATTAATGAGTGAGATTACATTTATTGGAAACCTCTTTAATTATTCACAATGATGCTTCTAGGGATAAATAAGTAGCCAGGCCTTTGTTCTCTCATTTCCACAAGAATACCACAAGCCTATCTTTCCAATTCATGAAGTGCTAAGAAGATCATTAAGTTCATACCTATATAACCACAGAGCTTTTTCAACAGCTTCACTCCAAAGAACTCAAATCAATTCTTAACCGCAAAACAACTTTTATACTTTGTAGAGCAGGGTCATCATTCAACTCAGTCTCACTGACTAGAAGCCTACAGATTCTCAGAGGCCTGCACAAAGTTACAGGAGGACGTGCCTCTGGTATTTCAACAAGTTATTTCTACATCTGCCCTCTACTTATCATAAGGTATAAAGACTTTACTCATGAAAGTCTTAAAGGAGAAACATAAAAAGGAGAATAATCACCAAAACAATGAATACTGGATGCTAGGTATCTTCTAGCCCAGTCCACACTTTACATGTAGGCATCTTAACTTCAGATACAAAGAAAAGAGGCAAATGACAAAATCTCTTTGGCCTCGGACTACTCTATCTTATGTTATCTTAACACATGGTAGCCAAATTTGTTTGGTAATGACCTTATAGATTTTGGGCGGCAATGTTATGGGTTGAATGTTTGTGTCCTCCCAAAATTCATATATTGAAGCACTAATTCCCAGTGTGACTATATTTGGAGATAAGGGTCTGTGAGGAGTGATGAAGGTTAAATGAGGTTAATAGGGTGGGGCCCTAATCCGATAGGGCTGGTTACCTTATAAGAAGAGAGAGAGATACCAGAGCTCCTTCTCTCTGCCATGTTAGGACATAGCGAGAAGGTGGTTATATTCATGTCAGAAAGAGGGCCCTCACCAGGAACTGAATTGGCTGGTACCTTGATCTGAGACTTCCCAGCCTCCAGAACTGTGAGAAATAAATTTCTGTTGTTTAAGCCACCCAGCCTGTGTTTTTTGTTATAGGAGCCGATTACGACAGGCAAAAATGTATTTTTTATTATTTTGCAAGAATGTACCTTCAAGGCCTTTCTGGATGTGTGCTACTGCGGTAGGGTAAAATCTAATTCCCAAATTAAGCAAAAAGTACTCACCCTCCTAGCAGAAGAGGCAGAGAAGGTATTCTGAGCTGGTGCTGGTATCTGCTCCGTGATGCTACTCTTGCTTTCGGAGTTGGAATGGTTGACAAAGGTTTCCGGCTTTTTACCTGTTATTTAAGACAAGAGAATTAACAACTACTAGTATAAAAATCTTATCTTTGTGTCTATGTCCTTTTCTGCTAATAGAAAAGATTTGCCCATTATCAAAACAGATTATTAAGGCCTTGTAATGCTTGGATGTAAACTAACATAAGATCTCTTGCAACTGTTGGCAGAAGAAAATAAACTCCACGTTATTCCCATCTTGGTAGGCTCCAACTCCAACTTTCAGATAAAAACTGAAAACTATCTCCACGTTATTATATCATATATAAAATCCATATATAATCTGTCCTTTGGGGATCTCATCCTTTTCTACAGTTTTACCCTTCACTTCTTATGCAGATAATTTCCACCTGGGTCCCTACTACTCTGAGGAGTCCCAGATCAAAGTCCAGATCTTAGGCACGCCACTTGCCAGTTATGAAACCTAACTCACCTAACCTCCTACAGTGTCAATTTCCCATTCTAAAAAGTAGTGATAATAATATATACCTCAGAGTGTGGCTGTGAAGATTAAAGAAAAATGTTTAAGTGTGGTGCAAAGTAAAAAGCACTATACAAATGTAAAGTTTTATTGTAATTCCCTGAACTAGATATAATGTTTCTGACTAGTGAATACCATTGACTACACTTACATATCTCATGTGACATGTATTTTATTCATGTATACACCTTTGTATTCCCTGACTAGATATATTCAACAAAAAACATTTAATGAATGTGAATGCCTGTTATGTACCAGGCATTGAGCTGAGATCTGGGAGTTCAACAATGAACCCAGAGTTCCCAGCCAAAATGATGAGTGCTACAGCAGAGTTAAGTAGGCAGTGCTAGAGGGACATAAACAGAGAACAATCATGGGGTAGAAGAACAGTGAGGTGGCCCATTTCCTTTCAGCTTCCTATACCAGAAAAACCTAAAGAAAGACTTTTTCAACCTGCTAGATCCTATAGTTTTCTACAGAAATCACTCAATGAGCATTAATGGCCTGAAATGAATTTAGGCTTAAATGGTACAAATGTTCAGGAGCAGGAAAGCTCAGGGCATGTTTGAGGAAATTAAGCAGTCCAACTTGGCCAAAATGTGTCCTTATCTATGTACAGCATTGGAAAGGTCAGCTGGAGCTAGATTATGAAAAGTCCTGAAGGCCAGACTATGGGGCTTGGGGTTTATTTACTCTGTAGGCAAAGATAGAGTGAGGGAGGTGGTCATAGATTTAAACAGAGGTGTAGCATAATCAAAAGGGTACTGTGGGTGTTTATGCCAATAGCAATGTGAAGACGGGCTACAGAGAGTAAGAGATCTAAGGCAAGGGTACAAATCACAAAGCAATGACAGTCATTCAGGCAGCTCCCTCCCATTTTTCTCATACCTTAGCAACTAACAAAAGTAATCGAGAATAGAGCAAGTTCAGATATTTGTTCCAAATATTTGAAGCCTAGAACATGTAAGTACTCAATAAATAATAAAATATCAAAAAGATGCACATTTATAAATTCTTATAGGTACTACAATAACATTTCCAGAGCATACTGTGCATGATAAATAATAGAAGTTCAAGTCTCAATGAATAAAAGGTCAACTCCTATATTGTAAACTTAGCTGGTGCCTTTCTTCTCTGTAGAACTGGATGGTTCTCTGACTTCCTTTTGGTGACTGACATTCAGTGAGCCTCAGAGACTAAGACATGAAGAAGGGTAGTATTTTCCCATCATGGAGAGAAATCATATCAGCAAAGCCAGACCTCATGAGGAGCTGGTGCCCAGACAACAGAGTAAGTTAAATTATATATATATTATAGGTAGGACAACCATAGCAGAGTTCAGAGGAAAACACAGACTCCATTGTAAACATAATGTGTGACTCTTTCCCCTATAGCAGAAACATTTCATCTTAATATGGCAGTGAATGTGGGGCATAGGTACACTATTCTTTTCTCAGTGTTTGCCTGACTATAAATCAAAACTTGTGGATTATTTTCTAGCTTGTTGGTCTGACCATGTTCAACATCTCACTCACTGTTGGGGTTCCTGTCTTGTCAAACAATAAACTTAAGCTCTAGGGCCAGGTGCGGTGGCTCATGTCTGTAATCCTAGCACTTCGGGAGGCCAAGGCAGGCGGATCACTTGAGGTCGGGAGTTTGAGACCAGCCTGGCCAACAGAGTGAAACCCTGTCTCTACTAAAAATACTAAAATTAGCTAGGCATGATGGTGCACACCTGTAGTCCCAGCTACTGGGAGGCTGAGGCATGAGAATCACTTAAGTCTGGGAGGCAGAGGTTGCAGTAAGCTGAGATCATACCACTGTACCCCAGCCTGGGCAACAGAGCGAGACTCTGTCTCAAAAAAAAAAAAAAAGAGGAAGCCCTATATGAGGTATATATTATCAATAATAGCCATAAAGATAAATATGATTTTCTTCCTTCCTTACTCCCCAACTCACGAGAGGGAAAAAAAGATTTTAGGATTCTGTTTAGGAAATCAGGCAAACCTGAGAATTAAATGCAAGTATTCACCAGTTGGTTTGACCCTAAGAGCTTCTGCAAGATCTCATCTTCTCTGCCTCTCAGCATACTGACTTTTGGATTTTGGTTTCTATGCCATCTACCAACCCAGGGTAAGGAGAATTGGATTCCTCACATAATAATTATTATTTTTTTCTTTTTAAATTTTTTTGTAGAGACAGGGTCTTGCTATGTTGCCCAAGCTGGTCTAGAACTCCTGGCTTCAAGCAAGCCACCCTGTTTGGCCTCCCAAAGTGCTGAGGCACCGTACCCAGCATGCACCTAAGAATTCTTTGTGCACCTTATCCTATGGCTACACAGGAATTGGTAGATATAGTCTAACATAGCTCACAGTTTTTATATAAGGGGGTCACCGGCAATTTGATATCTTATCCTTGAAAACTAAACTTCAAGCTCTTTTTGGAGTCCTGTGAGGCCTGGCTAGCTCTCTGACAACGAGTAATCTCCTTACACTATGGAGACAGAGGGTCTTTACTATGAACATCTTTGCATTACCTGCCTCCTTCTCAGTTTCTGACTCAGAAGCTTCATCTTCACCTTCCTCCTCCTCTGAGCTGGAGCTACTAGATTCTTTGTTCTCTTCCTCCATTTCTTGGGACTTAGGTGTCTCCTCCTCATAAAGCATCTTCTCTTTGCTAAATTAAAGATGACAACTTGAGTGTAACTCAGAAGTGATAATCAGGTATAATAAAGGGAACAAGTCTATAAACCTGTATGTGGAAGCAATAACAGAAACACATTCAAATTCTTCTTTACATCTGTGTGTTCTTCCAAACTCTTCATTTTTGCAGACTAAGATTTAGTATTTTACTACAGAGTATGGCTCAAGGAAATCTGGCCTGTTTAACACACAGAAAAAAGGAGAGCTATGAATTTTGATGACGGTGGATAAATATTCAAAAAAATAATTTAACAAATGTTTACTGAGTACTTATTACATGCCAGGAATCATGGTAGGCACTGGTATAGTCATAAACAAAATAGACATTGTCTCACTGTCTCTGAGTTCACGAAACTTACAGTAAGCAGAGGCAGAAGTTGAGACTAAGAATGCCTAAGCCAGGATTTTTAAATGCTGAAATGCTGCACACAGTCTAAATTAATTCTGAAGTTTAAAACACAGTCAACCTTCCTAAGTGTCTCCCTCACATATCAATGCCACTCTCTTGTTCCACATACTTTCCCACAAGTTTATAGATCATGTGGCTAAATACAAACACAGAGTTTCTTCACTTTATAAATTCTGAAGTTAAGTATGTCACTGACACAGAGCAAAGCTCATCCCACTACTCAAGCCTAAATGTCTTACTTCTTAAAGAACCCACTCTGCATCTTGCTGTTCAGGTCTGACTCAATGAGTTTATTCCGTGTCTCCTTTTCACTTCGAAGCTGGAAACGGAGAAAACAGAGAGAAAAGGGAAGAAGTTGACTATTGGTGAAAAATCAGCAGTATTGAGAACCAAAATGATACTGTCATCTTGAAGAAAATAGGACCAACACCAAAGAGGTAGTGGGGAACCCGAGAAAAAGAGAAACATATCAGTTGGGTCTCCTTAGATGACAGAACTCATCCAAGGTAGAAGAGAAAAGCCATGGTGTTAAGAACTTCAATAAAACTGCTCCTATCAAATATCCAAACCCAATCTTCAAAAAAAAGTCTAGATTCTGAAGGATAAAAAGCCAAAAGGAACCTGAAAGAATTCTTTATGATTCATATACTGAAATAAGCTGGCAATATTTCTAAAGAAAACACAGGTACCAAATGGGAAATAAGCCCTTAGAGAAAATGGTCTGCTATTTAGATGCATGCTCTAGATGAAATGTATTTATATCCCTGGAACTCAAAGTTATGCAGAGGGCAAAGATAAGTACCATTCCCACTGGTGTAGAAATATTATTTCATGAATAATACTATTGATGTTCAAAAACCTTACCATGCTAGGTAGAGAATACACAGAACTCTCTATTTTTGCAACTTCTGTGTGAGTCTAAACTTATTCCAGAAAAAGTTTTTAAAATTACAAGAACCGCTGGGTGCGGTGGCTCACACCTGTAATCCCAGCACTTTGTGGGGCTGAGGCAGGCGGATCACAAGGTCAGGAGATCAAGACCATCCTGACTAACACGGTGAAACCCCATTTCTACTAAAAATACAAAAAATTAGCCGGGCGTGGTGGCAGGCACCTGTAGTCCCAGCTACTAGGGAGGCTGAGGCAGGAGAATGGCGTGAACCCGGAAGGCGGAGCTTGCAGTGAGCCGAGACTGTGCGCTGCAACTCCAGCCTGGCCGACAGAGTGAGGCTCCGTCTCAAAATAAATAAAATAAAAGTAAAAAATAAAATTACAAGAACTTAACTGTGCAAAATATACAACTTATAATTAGGAAGGCTGTTGCTGCTAAATAACAGCATTGACACTGTATTTGAAAATCCTGGTTTCAGTGATCCTGACTGCTCAACAAAGAGAACAAAACGAACTTTAAGTTGTGTTTGTCTGAGCTTTATGTATGTGACTTTTCCACTGAGCCTTAAAATAACCAGAATCTTCACTTTACCATACCAGACATAATGCTGAACACAACAGAGGTTAGGTATGATCTGTCCCATCATTGTATAGTTCTTTGATTCAGAACTGCTGTTTTCCACATGTGTCTTAAACTTTAGTTTACATTACCTGAGTGACAGCATGTGCAAAAGAAAAAACAAAAACAAAAAACGTCATTGATTTTTTTGCCCCTAATGTCATTGATCTTTATTCTCCCCACTCAAATTATTAATCTGCTTTACGAGTAAAAAATATGGCTTATTCACTCTTCATCTGTATATTGGGTGAGTTTTCCATCCTGCAGTCTGAACACAAATACCATACTTATGTAGTTCTCCTGTATAGCACTAATTAAGCCAAAGGCATGCATGACCAAACAATAAAAGATTCAAAATGAGGAGCAGAGAAAGGAGGACTGAATTCTGGATGTTTCATAAAACTGGAGTAAGTATGAATCACTGATCAAATACTCTCTATATGAAATGACAGTTTTAGTATTGTGTGTATTTCCTTATTTTTTAAGAAATAAATATATTCTTCTCTGTAATCAATGTGTTTAAATAAAGATAGTCTTTTAGTCAATAAGAAAGAGAAAAGCTACGAGGTGTCCTCCACTCTGGTACTTTCTATTTGGAAAAACATATGATTTGAACATATCACATTCATTTTCTAGAAATCAAGGGTATTAGTTTTTTGCGGCTGTTTTTAACTTTTAGCTCCTTGAAGGCTATCTTATAATGAGCAAAAATCCTGAGCAATAATGGTTTCTGGAATATATTCTTCTAACAGACTGTTTATAGTTCCTGAAGGGAACAATTAACATCTCTGGAATGCAGATATGTCCATTTCAACTCTCAGCAGACATAACTGAAACAAGCAATTGAGATACTCAGTGTGAACTGCAAACTATTAGAAAAGTTTCAAAAGCACCAATCAGAGACTCACCACATTCTGCTTCTTCTGGAGCATCTCCAAATGCTCCACGAGACCCTCATCAGCCACATCAAATGGTGTCTGGCCCTAGCAGAGAAAAGGAGCACCATGACTGATAGAAAACAGAAGCAGCAATCACATGACTTTATTAGGGAACTATTCAATAGTCACTTTTTGCCTTTGACTCCAATAGTAGCTGCTTTTCAAACTAATCTACCATACATTATCATAACACCTTCATCTATCACACAGGACACATAACAAGAAACACCAAATCCTTTAAATATAGAGTTTGTACAACAGTATTGCAGAAATCACACCATTTCTAATCCTTATTGCCACCTGGCAAATAATCAAGTGAAATCCCTACTTGTATCTGTTCTAAAATGGTCTTAATTGCTATGATAAATTCCATAAAGAGCTCTTCAAAACTTCAGAGGGAGGTTCAGGGCACATGTTCAATAAAGATTAAATCACAGGAATCATCTTCCTTTAAGTGAGGGGAGGACTGACAAGAAAGTTACTCCTTTTAGGAAGCATCAGTATAATTAAGAATCCTGACCCATAGTCTGAGAATGAAACCTGGGTTCGGGAGAGATGTGACACAGATAAGAATATCTACTAATTAAAAGGCCATGTCTCTGCACTACCAGAAAATCAGTACATATACAGGCTCACACCTGTAATCCCAACACTTTGGGATTACTCAATATTATTCAATATTCACTTTTTGCCTTTAATTCCAATAGCAACTGCTTCCCTAATTAGTCTACCATACATTATGATAATACCTTCATCTATCACAGAGGACATGTAACAAGAAACACTAAATTCTTTAAACACAGAGTTCGGGATTACAAGTGGCAAGGCTGGGGAATCACTTGAGCCCAGGAGTTTGAGACCAGCTGGGAAACCAGTGAGACCCCATCTCTACAAAAAAAAAAAAAAAAAGAAAGAAAGAAAGAAAAAAAATTAATTAAAACAAAATCAGCCGGGCGTGGTGGCTCACGCCTGTAATCCCAGTACTTTGGGAGGCCGAGGCAGGTGGATCACCAAGTCAGGAGATTGAGACCATCCTGGCTAACACAGTGAAACCCCATCTCTACTATAAAAAAAAATACAAAAAATTAGCCGGGCGTGGTAGGGTGCGCCTGTAGTCCCAGCTACTCAAGAGGCTGAGGCAGGAGAATGGCGTGAACCCAGGAGGTAGAGCTTGCAGTGAGCCAAGATCGTGCCACTGCATTCCAGCCTGGGCAACAGGGTGAGACTCCATCTCAAAAATAATAATAATAATAATAAAATAAAATCAGTAGACATAGGGATAGGAGTTCCAGAGCTTCTAAGTTGTTTGAAGTGAGGCTGAATAACACTATTTTCAGCCGAACTCAAGGATCTTTGTCATTATAACATTTTAATGACTCACATGAATACAGCAACCATAAAATCTTTCATATCTTACCACAGACAGTAACATTAGGCTCCTCAAAGCTCATTTTTTGCCAAGAACAAATATATTTTTTTCCTGTTTTAGAGGCTTGAACATAAATACAATCAGAAGGTCCATGGAGTTTTATTTTAAATAACAAACATAACTCTGTGTTAATAGGGCCAGAGGTAGGGTGGTGGAGGGTAACATTATAGCTACCAGTGATGTATATTTCACCAGAACAGTCAGACTGCCAGTGAATAGAGATCTTAAGCCTTTTATTTTAGAGACCCAGCCACCAATCTCATTGTTCTTTTAGAGGTTCAAGCTCACTCACCAGTTTGTTTCGAATATCCATGTCACAGAGTGCTTCTGCCAGGATGGAGCAAGCCTCCTTCACTCCCCAGTGTGCAGCAGCATGGAGGGGAGTCCAGCCATCATAATCCTGAACATTGAGTTCATAGCCAGCCTGTATTAAAAGTCTAAAAAGAAAACCCAAAACAAGACATGTATCTCCTCTATATTACAGTTTTCTGACAAATAAACTATTATCTAATTGATATTTCAGATTTTGGCCCTGAACCACAGGGGTCTTATGATTACTTCTGCCCTCTAAGGCACAGTTTGGGTTTCATAGTTACTACTTTGCATACCAATCACAGATGATCTTTATCAATCCTCTCGAAAAAGTCAAGATATTTCCTAGGCATATCCATGTTATACCATACAAGGGGAGTATATGGAAAGGTATGGACCTAAGATTAACCAAAGCATAATTCAATTAGCCAAATCACATAACTCTGTTAAAGGTACATTTTCCATTTTCCAGTGCAGGGAAGAAGTAACATATAAAATGAAGACTCTAATAGGCTGTGGTCATTCTATCTATCTGTAATAGTGTCAACAATAAAGTTTAAAAAAATAAAATAAAATGAAGACTTAATTCTCTTCAGGGTATTTTCCTAACTAGCTTTCTGGTTGATCTTTCTAGGACACTATATTTACTGTATACCCACATAACTCCAGTTTTTTGCTAACTATAAAGCTATAATTTAACTTGTATGCATGCAAGAGAAAAGATTTGACTCTTGAAGACCCAAACTACATTGGGGCCCTTATGGATATCACTCTCAGGCAGAAATGGAGCACCAAAACACTGCTATACCTACTAGGAACCCTGTATTAGGTGAAATATGAAATACTGGAAGAGGCCAGTTAACAACTGCACATATAATGCCTTTGGCAACTCAAGTATTTGGGAAAGCCTGCCAACATTAAGTACCAAGAGCTACAGGAAGCATGTATGGATGTAAGGAAAAATGGAACAGACAGAGTAGTAGAGTCCAAATCCCTCACATAATTTTGGCTATCCTGTGCCAGCTGGATACTGCATACTCAAGATCTATATAATTAATCTAATGACACCAAATAAATTATATAAGTCAAAAAGGAACAAATGGTCACAAGTATTACAGTCCCCTCCTAGGACCATATACCTCAACTGTGTTTCACACCATACATGTTAGTGAGAAGCTAGAGGAATGGTGGGAGGGAGGGAGACAATCCATGGATGAATACCAGCAAAATGTGAGAAAGACTGTACAATCAGAGAGCAAACCAACAAAAAGAAAACGCATCATAGTGGAAAATCTAAGTCAGCCTCTGCTTCCAAAACCCATTTCATCTTCTCCCAGTGAACCACTCCTGATTGATGTAAATGGACAATACCTGAGGACTTCAGAGTAGCCCTTGGCAGCAGCCACATGAAGGGCTGTAGCTCCTGAGCGAGACTGCCTCACATCCTCTATTTTCCCACTGTTGAGCCACTGGCGGGCATCCTGCAACAACTGCTGCTCTTCTTCTTTTCTTGACTGCTCTAGATCGACTCCTACAGAAACCAGGACAGCCAGGATTACTAAAGCTCCACTTAAGAGTGGATATTTTCCTTAGATTAAAACACATCATAAATATAAATACAAATAACAATTTAGCCATCAAGTTGGGTAATTATCAAATTTAGAAGATCAATGGCATTTGTACACATATTAATGGTCTTACCAGGATTAAATCATGAGGTTAAATATTATATGATACAGATCCATTAAGGGAATGCACCTAAAATTGTTTTCAACAGAACATAAAGACAAAGAGGACATTATTTTTACATTATAATATTTGTGCAAAGCTATAAACTTCCAAGTCTTTTTACATGTTATACGACTTTAGTTTCCCAACAATCTTTCAAGGTAAATATAATAGATATTACAATCTTCATTTAACAGATGAGGAAATAAAAATAGAAAGATTAGGAATCTGGCTCAAAGCCACAAAACACATTAGTGACAGAGCTTGCCACTAGAACTCCGATATCCTGGGTCCCTCTGTGTCATTCTTCTTCTGGGTCCCTATCCACTCACTATACCATAGGATTAGTATCCAAAATCTTGGTTTCAGGTATTGATATACTTTAAAAATTGAACTATCTCTAAAGTTCATTTCCATATACAGGCAAATACGCTGACTTGAATATATATAATCTAGGGCAGATTAGTAGGTGATCTGCAGTTTAAAAACCTGTCTGCTTTCAAGGGAATGCAGATTTTGTTTTCCTTAAAAACATGAAAAAACTCCAAGAGTTACTCCCTTTAGCCAATAACTTTCCAATATCTGTGCCAGTGAAAAGGGGTTAGGGTGGGGCATACCCCATTATACAAAATAATAAAATGTCTCAAATACAAATATACCCATTCAAAAAGTTTTACACTTATTAGCAGTCTTTGTGCTTGGTCTACTCCCTTTCAGCTCTTAAAAGAGAACCTGCCGGGTGCGGTGTCTCACGTCTGTAATCCCGCACTTTGGAAAGCCTAGGTGGGTGGATTGCCTGTGGTCAGTTTGCGACAAGCCTGATCAACATGGTGAAACCCTGTCTCTACCAAAAATACAAAAATTAGTTGGGCGTAGTGGTGGGCACCTGTAATCCCAGCTACTCGGGAGGCTGAGGCACGAAAATTGCTTGAACTTGTGAGGCAGAGGTTGCTGTGAGCTGAGATTGCACCATTTCACTCCAGCTTGCGAGACAGAGTGAGACTCTGTCTCAAAAAAAAAAAAGAGAACCTGTCAAATACCTAAGTATTATCTGTATGATTTTGGGAGGAGGATGGGGTGAAGAGATCAGTTTAAAACCAATTTAAAACAGATCAGTACTCCAAACACAAAGAAGTGTTAGCAGTGCTGCAAAGTTAAACATATATACGAATACCCCTTTCAATAGCGTATACTCCCTCACTGAAGAGTCAGCAATCAAAATAGAAAAAGTGGTTTCTCCAATCAAAACTATTTTTTAAAACTGATTTTTTAAAAAGTTGTTTGTACATTTTAAAGCAAAAGTTAGGAGATAAAACTGAGTGAAACTGGAGGTTATGCTAAGCATAAAATTCTTCAATTCAATAGGGCACAAAGCCAGGAGCCATAGCTCATGCCTTTAATCCCAGCACTTTGCGAGCCGAGGCTGGTGGATCACTTGAGGTCAGGTGTTTAAGAACAGCCTGGCCAACATGGTGAAACCATGTCTCTACCAAAACATACAAAAATTAGCCAGGCATGGTGGCGCACACCTGTAGTCCCAGCTACTCAGGAGGCTGTGGCAGGAGAACCACTTGAACCTGAAAGGCAGAGGCTGCAATGAGCCGAGATGACACCACTGCACTCCAGCCTGGGCAACAGAGTGAGACCCTGTCTCAAAAAAAAAAAAAAAAAAAAAAAAAGGACACAAAAACTATACATGAAAGGCAGCAAAAGCAAGTAGTTACTGATCTAGAACATCACTATATTAAAGTAGGATCAACATACTTTCTCCAAAGGGCCAATATTTTCAGGTTTGTGGTTCATCCAATCTATCACTACTACTCAACTCTGCTGTTGTAGCACAAAAGCAGTTTTGGATAATATGTAAACAATGTGCATGGCAAGAATTGGCCCTGACTGTTCTAAAAGTTCAAATTGGGAAAGACCACTGGAGCTAAATCCTCTGGGATGGACTGCAGATTGTGAGTAAGGTAGTTCAGCAGAAGGACTTAAAAAAAAAATCACTACAAATCTTGTCCACAGAGTTTTGTAATGGAAAAAGAACCCAGGGACTTCCAGGTTGAAGAATTCCATCCTATTCTGTGAAATTGATTCTCCTAAAACTATAAAATAAGAATAAGCATTTTTAGAATATATTATTCTAAGTTAGCTTCCTCACCTTAACAAATTATCATACTAATTCTCATGGTTAGTTACAATAAATATCTTTACCAGCACCACTTTTAGCTCTCAACAAGGGAAAAGATGCAAAGTCACAAACTGTATTTGGCCAATTCTCAAATTTACACTGTATCCCAATACCATGCATACACACAGTAAGAAATGTTCACACTCCTCATCAGGTCACTCTTAATTGTATAATGGGTATGCAACCTCTGAATGGCAAAAACAAGGAATGATTAGTCATCCTTTTGGCATCTGGCCTACTCTTGTGTGAGTTATTATGAGGATACTTGATGCTGGATTAATGATTAATGCAGTGCAGACAGATCAAATCCTCTCCTGTCATATGACAGTGAAATGCTCTACACAGCAAATGGATTATTTTCTGTAAATGGCAGTGTTTGAGAGTCTTTCCTGGCCCCCTCCAATCCATGAGGTTACCTTGCTTCTTTACTTGCTCCAGAAGAAGATCCTTCATGGCTGGCTCTTCTGCAAGGTCAGAGGGAACTTCACCTTCACTGTTGACAATACCTACACTGGCTCCGTGATTAATGAAATACCTGTTGTAGACAAGATCCAGGATCAATATTTTATGTCAATCTAATATAAATGTTACTCATGCATCTGGCATTGAATACACAGAGAAGTCTCTATTTTGAGTTTAAAATATGGTCTCAGTTAAGATATTCCATTATTAGTTTCTACGTGCCTTAAACTTCAGTAATTAAGACTAAAGGCTTCCCTATTTCCTCACTACAGCAATGCCAACAAACAAGATTTCTTTCACACTTATATTACTAACTCCCATCCTCTCACTCTCAGTGGATGGCAAGAGAATTTCTAAGTAACATAAAAAAGGCATGTAGCCTTAAACTTTCCCAGTGCCACATTGGAGCTTATTAAGTAGTGCTGTGGGTGTGAAAATAAAAGAATAAAGTGTCCATTAAAATTTGTATAAATCTGCCTAAATTATGCCTCCACAAAAGTCTCCTATCAACCAGACATCCACATGAAATCTTCCTCTACTCTAAGACGAAACTAAATTATTTAAGAAATATTAAAATGTTAAGTAACTAAATTCTAAATCCAAATAGAAGACTTGATTCTGAAGAAGAAAGGTCTGATAATTCAATACCTTACATAGATCCTTTTTGATTTTCAAAGTACTTTCAAGTAAAATTGTATCTTAAGTCTTAGCACATAAAATTATATCATAAGTCTTAGGCAACATTAGGAAGTAGGCAATGTGGGTATTATTACCATGACTTTAACAAATTGAGGTTCATACATATTAAGTAATTTTCTCAAAATCACATAGCAGGCAAGTGGCAGAGGGTATAGCCCCAGTCTTGACTTTAAATCTAGTTCATCTTTTCTCTAGATCAAGTCACTTTTGGGACAGTGAGAACCCTAATAATGCTAGGAGCTCTATCAAATACTCAGAAGTATTTAAAGGAAAAAGAAAAATAATTCAGATTAGACTTCAATCCATTCAACAATTCAATAAACGTTTACTGGTCCCCTACTATATTCAAGAAACCCTTTTTTTTTTTTTTTTTTTTTTTGAGACAGAGTCTTGCTCTCTCGCCCAGGCTGGAGTGCAGTGGTGCAATCTCGGCTCACTGAAACCTCCGCCTCTTGGGTTCAAGCAATTCCCCCGCCTCAGCCTCCTGATTAGCTGGGATTACAGGTGCGTGACACCATGTCCAGCTAATTTTTGTATTTTTAGTAGAGACGGGGTTTCACCATATTGGTCAGGCTGGTCTCCAACTCCTGACCTCGTGATCTGCCTGCCTCGGCCTCCCAAAGTGCTGGGATTACAGGTGTGAGCCACCGCGCCCAGCCATAGGAACCACATTTTAGACACTGTAGGAGATTACAAAAAAAGAGAGAGATAATATGTGGCCACTGGCCACTGCATTCAAAGAACTGGCAGAGGGGGCCAAACGCAGTGGCTCACCCCTATAATCCTTTGGGAGGCTGAGGTGGGCAGATCACTTGAGGCCAGGAGTTTGAGACAAGCCTGACCAACATGGTGAAACCCGTCTCTACTAAAAATATAAAACTTAGCCAGGCATGGTGGCAGATACCTGTAGTCTCAGCTACTCAGGAGGCTGAGGCACAAGAATCATGCGAACCCAGGTGGCGGAGGTTGCAGTGAGCCAAGATCAGCCTGGGTGACAGAGCAAGACTCTGTCTCAAAAAAAAAAAAAAAAAAAAAAAAAAAGTTGGTAGAGGGAAAAGAATCAATAGAGAGTAAGACCATGTTTTTGCTTTCTCGGTGCCTAGTACCTGGTATAATAGGGCCTCAACAAATGTTTGTTAATTTATAGATCCATTCTACATGTATGAAGCTCAAAGGCCTTCACAATTCACCTGACTTTTAACCATCTCCTTCTTTCCCTTACAGTCTCAGAGGAAGACAGACCTTACTCAATTCCAAAACTAACTCCCTCTATTTGTATTCTTAATTCTATCAAGTCCTAGTATTCCATTCATAAATTACCCTTCATTTCCACATATTCAATAGCTCCTCTCTTCTGATTCCTCTCCCTTAGGCCAAAGGAATATTCAGCTACACCTCCCCAACCCTGAAATATCAAAATGCAAATAATACACATAGTAAGCACTCAACAAATGTTTCCTGGATTGAAGTGTACCCTATACTCTATAATTAAACTAAACCACTTACTGTTCCCAAACACATCAACTCTCACCCAGCTCTCTTCCACAGCTTGTTTCTTCCAACTAGGTGGAACTCTCTCCCTTCTCTTTCCCTTCTAGAAACCTTTCACTTCTTTCAAAGTTCATTTAAAATGCTTTTGCCTTCATGAAAGCTTTGCCTGTTCTCACACACTGAATTCCCTCTTTCCTTCCTTTAACCCCATCCTTCTTCTTCTCCTCCCCAACAAACACTAATTCTAGACCTCGGTCATGACTTACACTGTACCTCGATGCAACCGTTCCATCAGACTGAAAGCTACTTGAATGCAATGTGAAAGGAAAATAAAAACTTGGGACCCTAATTTCACTATGCCAAAAGAAAAAAAAATTAAGCTGAAAGTTGAGTCATGCAAGAAGTTGCCTTACCTTTTGTTCCTAAGCAGATAGCTATAGATAAAAAGTTAAATATCTCTACAGGTTCTACGTTTACCTCTATGTTCACCTCATCTTACGTAAAGTGAGATTTACTGGGCATGAGATGAACATTTAATTGACTATTTCCCTACCGGCTCCTTTCCTTGTGAATTCAGGAATGTGACCATGCCCTCCCCTTTTCCCCTCCAGGCTGCTTTTCCCTTTTAAGTATTGAAGTTCTCAACTTGATCTTTGGGGAAAGGCACAGATCTGTCTCCTGGGTGCACGTCTTTAACCTTGGTAAAATAAACCTCTAAATTGATTGAAACCTGTCTCAGATACGTTTTGGTTCATAGCAACAACTGGGTCTTCCTCACTATTATCATCGCCATGGCATCTGACACTTGCTTTTTTCTCTTGGCATTCCATAAATATTGCTTGAACTACATGAAATATGTAACCACTCTACTCTGACATCTATTCCATCCCTACTGGATCAGGCATAATGTCACTTGGGTATACAGGACCCTGTTTTTCCCATGTTCTACAATCAAGAAGATGAATTTTTAGAAAGTAATTTGGCTCTCTGTTTTTCCATTTTCTCCAGTTTTAGGGAAAAAAAAAAGTTAAAAACCTCTTTAGTTTTACCTTTACCTGGACAAGAATAAATACCAACCTATGAAGTAATTTCTACTTTATCTCTGAGAATCCTTACAGTTGCCCAAAGGCTCATAGCTCAATAAATATGCCCCTAGAAAATAAAGCCTTCTTGGCCGGGCGTGGTGGCTCACGCCTGTAATCCCAGCACTTTGGGAGGCCGAGGTGGGCGGATCACAAGGTCAGGAGATCGAGACCATGGTGAAACCCCGTCTCTACTAAAAATAGAAAAAATTAGCCGGGCGCAGGGGCGGGCGCCTGTAGTCCCAGCTACTCGGGAGGCTGAGGCAGGAGAATGGCGTGAACCCGGGAGGCGGAGCTTGCAGTGAGCTGAGATTGCGCCACTGCACTCCAGCCTGGGCGACAGAGCGAGACTCCGTCTTAAAAAAAAAAAAAAAAAAAAAAAAAAAAAAAAAAAAAAAAAGAAAATAAAGCCTTCTTGTCCTTCCTAACTCAACACCAATACAAGGTCTTTATGCTACTAATCTAAGGGAGGAAGAAAGAAAATGAAATATGTTCAAAAACTGAGAATAAATTAGCATCTCAATAAACTATAAAGCCAAATGCTGTACGTTTGGGTCAATCTGCTGCTTCTAAGTTAAACATTATTCATAATAAAAATGTAAAAACACCCAGCTAACTAGCATTGAGCCTGAACTCATTTTAAAATGAGGAAAAAAGCCTCTGAAGCTCCCTCCTTTTGATGCAACATACTGAGACAAAAAGATCATCATGAAACATGAAATAGAATGTACTTGGATTCTTCCTAGAAAGCCAGTTTGCCTTTATTCATTTCTACTCCCTTGAAATTTAGAGTTCCTAATGATTCTGGGAATAAGAGCATAGTCTAAGATCTTTCAGATACAAAAATAAAAACGATGAGATGATCAGGGACTGATCTTATTTAAAACATTCTCCATTGGCCCTGAGGTAAAGCAACCAAAATGAATAGTACAATTTTTTTTTCCATTGTGTTTGTATGTATGTGTGTGTGTGTATATAGATATATAAAAGCTACATACTGCAAATAAATAAATGACAGTAAAGTCAAAACCTGTCTAATAATGATATGTATAGTGAAAAATAAAATAAAGAAGGCCATCTCTACCACCACCCCACCTCTGCAATGTATTCTGGTCTAGATCACCTCTCTCCTGGTCATACTTCCAAGTTTAATTTGTAATAATTTGTCTTAGGAAATAGTAGCTCTCACAGATTTATTTCATACAAGGTAATATTTGTCTGAGCTAGAGATTGTTACATTTTGAACTTACTTCCAGAAGAATTATATTTGTTCATAAGGATGAATTAAAGAAATCACTGTAAAAAAAAAAAAAGCAATTACAATCATTCTCTGTACTTAGCTTCACACACAGGAGGATAATGCCAGCACAAGTGATCCTAATTCTAAGCATGTGCTCTCCTTAGAAAAGTGAAAGAAAAAAACTTAGGAAAAAATTGAATCCTTGAATGTAATGAGATTTGGTAGCTCGAATATCACAAGCATGCCACCCGAACAAATAGCAATTGAAAGGCCAACATGTTCTATAAATGTTTCTTAAATAAATGTTTTAAGTAAAATCACCTCAACTCTTAGGCATCAGAATTCTGGCGTTACTGGATAAGACTGAGAATAAGAGCCCTCCTTCCTGTTAGACTCTGAAAATGGGCAACCTAGGGGATGAAGAGGTTACTGATTTTTACTAAATTGGAACAGAGGGAGGAATCAAGAGTGAAGAAAACTGCACTGTTTATTTCTGGTTGCTTTGGGGCCAACCCAGTCATCCACTTTTTAGAACAAGTAGCCCAGTCAAACACCAGTACTGCTGCCTAAAGTTTCTCTGGCTCTGACTCTCCCTTTGTCTAACTTCTCCCACTGAGCATCCCTGGGTCAGCAGCAAACCTAGCAACTCAGACTCTCCCTTAGGAAACCTGGGCAAATCAGATTCTGTGGGAAGTCATTCTTAGGCCTCTACAGAGCTGCCAACAAAATTCTCCCTGCTGTTTCCTGAACAGGAGAAATGTAATGGAGTTCTACTCATATTATTGAAAAGGGCCTTCAAACAAGCAATCTGATTTTCAAAGGAGCATAGAATATCATGATTTTATTTAGGGAATTTACCTTAACAATATAAATTTACCCTCATCTAGAATATGCTCAACTGCCTCATTTTAAAGATGTTTCGACTGCCAAAGTCTCTTCCTTGTTTAAAACTAAACTCCCCAATCATTCCTTCAAACAACAGATATTTATTCAGTGCCTCTTATATCTCAGGTACCACATGGTCAGGATTCTTCTACCCACGGGAGGGGAAACTAGTTGTCCTGGAGATAGTACCTCCTAATGTATTTTATTAAACATTCCCATTCAACTAATGTGGAGAACACATGCCAGTGCCCACCTTTCCTTTGTTCCATATGTTTAGGCTCATTCTTCTGCTATTAACTACATGAGTGCTGTGACTGGTATGCTAGGCATTTTTTACCTTCATTTGTACTAAGCACTGATTAAAAAAGAAAACAAAAAAAACAATGAAACAGGTTTACAAAGAATCCAGAAAAAAATCTCCAGGCCTGCCTATATACATGCCCAGCTACAGTTGTTCAGAAAGTGAACCCAGACAGTGGAACAGCCACCTCTGCATATCCCAGCAAATATAAATTACCTGCAAATAGAAGCAAACAAAAAGTTTCAACCAAAAAACTATGGATTTAGCAGCTTTACAAAACATTGTATTAGTTATGTCTTAAAGATAATTCAACTTTCTGCTTTTGTAATCTGTAATAAAGAGAGACTATAATTATTTATAAAATTCAAATTCCTAAGAATAGAGGAGTAATGAAGGCTATTCCTACCAATACTGCAAAGCCACACACACAGAGGCTCACTCACTCTGCTATGTTGAGATAGCCACAGGAAGCTGCTGCATGAAGGGGTGTCCAGCCTTCGTTGTCTTGCTGGTTTACATTGGCTCTGTTCTCCACCAGAAACTTCACCATATCCAAATTTTCATCAATACACGCCTGAAAAGAAAAGTCCGTTCATTCATTCGACAAGTATTCACTGGGTTCCACTATGTGCCAGACGCTGCTCTGGGCATTGACAATGCCCAGCAATTCTAATAATACATTAATTTCTATTTCTTCCATTCTGTCTCCAGAGCATGACTTCTAGGCTTTGTGATCTTATACAAGCTCCTTAAATGTCTCTATGCCTTAATATCTCAACTGTGAAACACAGTTTCACGTATAATGATACTTAATCTTATTTATAGTATTATTAGGATTAATTATGAAAGTGATTTCAAAAGTGCTATAAATGAATAAGCTGTTTCATCATTATATTATGAAAAGGAAAGCATGTCACAAAACACTGATTTGTATATGAATTTTATTTTATTTCACTGCCACCTATTTGTCACAGATGCTTATTAATTTTAAAAGAAAATAATCAGAGGATTGCCTGAAGCCGGGAGTTTGAGACCAGCCTGGGTAACAAAGTGAGACCCTGTCTCTATTATAAAAAAATTCATTCATTCATTCATTTAAAAAAGAAAAAATCACACAGGATCAAATGCAGTTTTTCTCAGTGGGAAGTTGTAGTTTACGACTCTAGAATTGCTAAATAAACCTTGCTTTGGTGAGAAATGGTAAGGTGATCATTTCAAACAGAAAAAATGTATTTTCATGTATTTTCTGAATGGCTTCAAACACTATGGCAAAGTATGCTTGCAGTTATGGATGGTTAGGAGTCTCATCTGCTCATTTCATGGCAGCAATTAGGAGACAGCAGAAACTTTTTGAATAAAGGCTTTAGGCTTACCATAAGACTAAAAGAAACAGTCATGGACAGCAATGAGATCTAAAAAAACCAAAAGGTCTTGACATAGCTACAGAATAAAAATGTGGTAGAAGGTCCACATGTGAAAATGGTAATCATTATCAAGGCTTCGATGGTTACAAAACCATTGGGATAATTCAGGACCAAGAAACAAATGAGACTCCCTTTTTAAAACTTGCCTTTTAATCCCCTCCTTTAAAAAACAAGGCTAAAACTTCAGCTCAGGTAGAATTATCCAAATCAAAGGATTTTCATAATAATATTAAGATATTACTTGCATTTTCATTGTATTGACATTTACACTAATGATGCAAAAGCAATGGTGAGTAAAACTGCTGGTGCCTTAGCATGAAGCAAGACAATGGCATCAAAAACTACCAGTAGGCACTATATTCTTCCCCACCACATACAGTTAAAAAAATAAAAAAGAAAGCCAGTTTCACTTAAGAATAACCATGAAGAAGCAGTAGAAATTTTTTAATATTCTGTGTGAGAAAATGGAAAGTATACTTAAAGCACTTCTGCTGCATTTTGAGGTATGATGGTTGATTCTAGGAAAAAGCACCTAAGGCCAGGCATGGTAACTCATGCCTATAATCCCAACACTTTGAGAGGCTGAGGCAGTAGGAATGCTTGAGCCCAGGAGTTCAAGACCAGCCTGAGCAACACAGACCCCATCTCTACAAAAACATTAAAAATTAGCCAGGCATGGTGGCATGCACATGTAGTCCCAGCTACTTGGCAGGCTAAGGTGGGAGGATGACTTAGGCCTGGGAGGTCGAGGCTGCAGTGAGCTGTGAGCACTGCTGTCCAGCCTGGGTGACAGGGAAAGACCCTGTCTTGAAAACAAAAACAAAAATAAAAATAAAAACACACCACTTGTGCATCTGCTTCAGGTGTGAGATGAACTAGCCACTTTTTAAAATCAAAATAACACCATTTTTACTCAAAAGAATAACCAACAAATTGTGATAATTCGGACTTGAAAATGAACAAAGTAAGCCTGTCACTCCAGAGAAAATAATCAGTATGTGTTGCAACAAAATTCGACCATCCAAGTGAAGATAAGAATTCCGGAAACAGCTACCACCATGAGCTTGACAGCTTCCCAGTATTCACTTTTCTGATAAGGTCTGTCTATCAACAAATCTGATTTGTTGATATTATATAATGAAATGTATTTAGATTTGTAAGATCTCTATAACTCAATCAACCTATATTTTCCAAATAAACAAATGCATGGTGTTAGAAAATCACGCATGAAGTAAAAGATTCATTTAAAGTACAAGTTAGACTAATGCGTTTTAATGTAAGAGAGTAAGAAAAGTCCATTGATATGGTTTCAGTTTCCACACTGCACGGACATTTAAGAAACTCATGTCTTAAACTACCATTTCCAAAACTTACATTTAAGAAACTATCAGGTTGGGTGTGGTGGCTCATGCCTGTAATCCCAGCACTTTGGAGGCCGAGGTAGGTGGATCACCTAAGGTCAGGAGTTTGAGACCAGCCTAGCCAACATGGTGAAACCTCATCTCTACTAAAAATACAAAAACTAGGCAGGTATGGTGGTGCATCTCAGCTACTCAGGAAGCTGAGGAATAAGAATCACTTGAACCCAGGAGGCAGAGGTTGTAGTGAGCCAGGATGGCACCACTGCACTCCAGCCTGGGTCACAGAGACTCTGTCTCAAAAAAGAAAAAGAAAAAGAAAAAGAAACAAACCATCACTTGTTGGAGTTTGGTATAATATCCAAGAAAAACATCTACAATTGTCTGAACAGACTATTAAATGGTCCTCCCTCTCCCTTTGAGAGGCCACATTTTATATACTTTCATCAAAATAATATATCACAACAGATTGAATACAGACATTAAAATAAATTTGTAAAAACATAAAACAATATCATTATTTTTAATTATGTCATTTATATTAACACGTAATCAGCGTCATTGTTGCTTTAAATGACTTAATAAGTACACATTTAATAACTACATATTTTAAAAATTTCTCAGTAACATATAATAATCAATACAAACAAAGTCCTGGTTAAATTTTGGGAGTCCTAAATGATTTTTTAAGTATAAAGGAATCCTGAGATCAGTTTGATAACCACTGTCTTTAATCAAACACACCAAAAAATATTTCATGGTGATAATGAACTATTTAAATGGCAAAAGATTACTGTGGAAAGAATTAAAGTTAGAACTCTAGAGGGTCCTTGTAACTACAGGACTTATGTAGTACATATCATACCAAGAGAACTTACAGGAACTCCCTTCAGAGATAAACCTCATATCAATCCTGCCTAGAAGGGGATGAATGAAAAAAGGGTGATTTCATTTAGATGAAAATTTAATTAGATAACTTGGTTACAAACAGCATCTTTGTTTTTTTTTTCCCAAAATATTTGATACTTCTTTTATAGTTACTGAGATTAGCTAAAAATGCCAATCTAGGTTTGATTTGATGCTATATAATATATTCCTCCAACCTGACCTTCTGGCCAATCTGACTTTTATAGCCAGTATTCATAGTGGTCTAGTTTTCAACAGCAGCTCCAGAAATTATATTTCTTCTATGATGTTTTCTTAGATTTATCAACTTCCACAAGTATATCCCATTCTTTACCATGTAAAATGTTTAATAATTATTCATATTTACAAATAGTTCATAAGTATGCTTATCACTAAATTGGTCATATATTGTATGTCTGCCCATTTGCAATCCCATATGGCAAGGTCTAGCCAACTTCTCGCAGAGTACCTCACTAAAAACTGTAAATAAACATTTTTATTTTATTTATTTTTCTTTTTTGTAAATAAGCATTTTTAAGTAAAAAAAATGGAAGAGGACACTTTCAAAAAGGTACTGAAGTCCAAGAATAAAAAAGTATTTTAAAGGTTGTGCTAAAAACACTCTTTGCCCTTAGTAATACTCCTATATCAAGAAGGCCAAATGTGCCGTCTAAACCTGTGTAGGCCAGGACAGCTAGGTCAATTGCTTCTTGCTGGGTTGCAAAATTTCTTTGGCTCTGAAAGAACAATCTAAAAACTTAGCTCTAATGTCCACACCACTATCAAGCAGACTTTTAGAAGCCAATGTTTTCAAGATCATTCTTTGGCCTTTAAAGACAACAGCAGCCACATTCCAGAGGCCCTAAAATAAGCCCAGCTAGTCCAGGTATCAAATGGGAGAAAACTTATCTTTTCTCTTTCCTCCCCTCTTACTTCTTTCCTTTTCTTAATCTCCTTCACCTCATCACTACTTCAGTTCTCTTCTTTCAAATTTTGTGATATTGTGTCTTATAAATCTCAAATCCTTGATACAAAAAAATTTCTGAGACAGGGTCTCGCTCTGTTGCCAGGGCTGGTCATTAACTCTTGGGCTCAAAAAGCCTCTGTCTCAGCCTTCCAAGTAGCTGGGACTACAGCTACATGCCACTACAGCCAGTTTGATACAAAATTTTATGGGAATGACGCTGTAAGGAAGTTACAACAACAAAACTAGCCTACTCTAAAAATGTAATTTAGCGATCATCAATCTGTGAAGAACCATCTTAGAGAAAATAAAGGAGGCCAACTGTCTAAATCATTCCCCATACCCTCCACAAAGTGAAGGATGGTATATTGTTTAAAACAGTTTTGGCTAGGCATGGTGGCTCACACCTGTAGTCCCAGCACTTTGAGAGGCCGAGGTGGGAGGATCGCTTGAGTCCAGGAGAACCTGTGCAACACAGTAAGACCCCATCTCTATTTGTAAAATAAATAAAAGCACCAGCTTTGGAGTCAGACAGACCAGGGCTTGCATACCAGCTCTGCTGATGCACATAACCCACAGTGGGGTATCTAACCTAACTATAAGCATATGTACTCATCTATAGTATTGGGAGTACCACCTACCTTATAAGGTTTTGTAAAGATTAAAGGAGATAAGCCCTTGGAATTGTTCCTGACTTTGTTGTTGTTAAGGCAACAGTGTAACACACAGCAACTGCCTCAAGGGGAAAAAAAAAAAACTCAAAAAGTACTTATTTTTGAGTACTGATCATAGCCCTCCCCACCCCCAGTACCTTACAGGAGGAAAGTAGTTTGGTTAAAAATGTCTTTGAACTAGCAAGATTCTGGAGCTTGTTTGTAAGTCTAACTGCAGAAAATTCCCTCTCTAATGTTCAGAATCCCATGGGTTCTTAAATTCAGGAGCTATATGAATAAAATAGTATGCACCCAGTTAAGGTGGAAGAGAATCATCCTTGTAGGTAAGACCAATCAAGAGTTGTAGGACACTCACTCTCATTAAGCAACTTGGAATAACTGTTCTCTTGCTCTCTCTCTGGTTTTGTTTTTGTTTGTTTATTTGTTTGTTTGTTTGCCTCCAGAAGAAGGAATATGACTAAAGCATGGATAAGAGACTAAAGCATGGATGAGAGACACATAGTTCCTGAAAATCTTCTCCAGTGAATAACGACTAAATTTAGATGCCCTTCTGCCCACTCCATCTGCAGCTGCGCTGCTGACTCATTCACAACTGAAACATGGTAGATGAGCAGATTCGCCCACTTACAAAACTGTGTCCAGGGACATGAACTTCAACACCATGCCTCTACACAGCGCTATGCTAAACCTTCCAGAGAGATAGGTCTTTCCTTTTCTTCGGAAGCAGGCTAAACAAGCTTTTGATGTTACCCATGATAATGGGGAAATTCTTTGCATTTGACTTAGATTCCTTCTGATGTAGTTTAAGCCATTTCCTCCTATTTTGCATTCCTGAAGACATATCAAAATTTACTAAAGTAACAACATGTTCTAAGCTCCTTAAGAAATAGAGATATAACTTAATTACTAGTATAAAGGAACTATTTAGAAAAACTGCCAGGTAATAAATTAAAGCTTCCTAACATCAGTACGTCACATTTCTCTGGCAATGACAATCTCCAAGGAAAAATACTTGATTTTACCAATAATCTGGGGAAAGAGCACTGTGATCTCACTACTGTACCTGATACTGCTCTCTTCATATCAAAGGCAAAAGTGGCTGATGATCAATCAGGGCCAGGGTTAAATCTGGCAGTGCAGAGAAGGCCTCACAAAACAAAGCCTCCTCGGTTCCCAAAATAGCCTGCAACTGTTGCCAGCAGCAAGTGCCAGCTTTCAGAGCTGACCTTGCTGTTGTGTCTCAGAATATCACGAATACTACCTGCCTTGGCCTCAGAACAACTCTTCCCCATAAAACCCAGCTCCAGGTGTCTGGGCATATGTTACACTAGAAGCTGGGCTTAGTGCAGCCTAACACCTACTTGTTTGGATTTTTCAGCCCACGCTTTCCTTGATTTCAACAAATCATGTGGACAAAATTGTTGAGGGAGTATATCAAAAAACACTACCGAAAGAGTAAAAAGGCAGTCCATAGAGTGGGAGAAAATTATTTGCAAATCAGTGCTCACTTCGGCAGTACATATACTACAATTGGAACAATACAGAGATTGGCATGGCCCCTACGTAAGGATGACAAGCAAATTCATGAAGCATTCCATATTTTTTATAAGCAAAAATATATGTATGTAATAAATTTTTTAAATTTGCAAATCATATATCTATTAAGGGATTAATAGCCAGAATATATCGAGAAATCCTAAAACTCAACAACAAAAAATAAACAACCAGATTCAAATATGGGCAAAAAAGATTTGAATGGACACGTCTCCAAAGATATACAAATGGCCAATGAGCACATGAAAAAATGCTCAATGTCACTAATCATTAGGGAAATAAAAATCAAAACTACAATGAGATAGCACCTTATACCTATTAGGATGGCTATTATCAAAAAAACAAAATAAGTCTGTAGTCCCAGTTATTTGCGAGGCTAAGGAGGGAGGATCGGTTGAGCCCAGGTGATCGAGGCTGCAGTGAGCTATGATAGCACCACTGCACTCAAGTCTGGGCAACATGCAAGACCTGTCTCTAAAAATAAATAATAAAATATAAAAATAAAATTTTAGCATGCAAGGAAATATTTTTAAAGTGCTGGCTGGGCACGATGGGTCATACCTGTAATCTCAGCACTTTGGGAGGCCGAGGTGGGTGGATCATGAGATCAGGAGATTGAGACCATCCTAGCCAACATGGTGAAACCCCATCTCTACTAAAATACAAAAAATTAGCTGGGCGTGGTGGTGTGTGCCTGTAGTCCCAGCTACTTGGGAGGCTGAGGCAGGGGAATCGCTTGAACCCAGGAGGCGGAGGTTGCAGTGAGCCAAGATCGCGCCACTACTCTCCAGCCTGGTGACAGGAAGACTCCATCTCAAAAAAAAAAAAAAAAAAGTGTTGGCAAGGAATTAAAATCCTTGTGCACTGCTCAGGGGAATGTAAAATGGTATAGCCTCTATGCAAAACAGTATGGAAGTTCCCCAAAAAATTAAAAATAGACTTACCATTTCTATTTTCTATTCAAAAATAGGATTCTTCTGGGTATATACTCAAAATAATTGATGCCTGTCGTAATGGCTCATGCCTGTAATCCTAGCACTTCGGTAGGTTGAGGCGAGTGGACTGCCTGATCTCAGGAGTTCAAGACCAGCCTGGGCAACGTGGCGAAACTTTGTCTCTACTGAAAATACAAAACATTAGCCATGTGTGGTGGCATGCGCCTGTAATCCCAGCTACTCAGGAGGCTGAGGCACAAGAATTGCTTGATCCCAGGAGGTAGAGGTTCCAGTGAGCAGAGACTGTACTCCAGCCTGGGGGACAGAACGAGACTCTGTCTCAAAAAAAAAAAAAAGAAAGAAATAATAATAGTCATAATTGAAAGCAGGGTCTCTCAAAGAGGTATGTGTACACCCATGTTCACAGCAGCCTTATTCACAACAGCTACAATGTGGAAGAAACTGAAGAGCCCATTGATGGGTGAATGGATAAGTAAAATATGGTATATACATATAATGTATATATATACCAGAGGGAGTACGGCCCTGATAACACCTTGATTTTAAACTTCTGGCCTCCAGAACTGTGGAAGAATGATTGAATAATTTTGTTTTAGGCCACCAAGTTTGTATTAATTTGCTGCAGAAGCCACAGGAAACTAATAAACTTGCCATAGAATAGGGAATCAGGACCTAGAGAGTCTGCCATATCCTCAATCCTTACTAATAACTGAAAATCACAGCTGTAACTGATCCCTTCTTTGACAGATGAAAAGTGATCAATAAATTTATCATACGACTTTTTAAAAGACAACTACATTAAGTAGAAAGTTTTAGAAACTGTTTAACCAATCTCTGGCTCAAACAGCAAAACCCTGAAAGAACTAATCATGGTTCTCACATGAGGCATTTTACTGAAGGTATTCTGGCTGAGGACTGAAACTGGGATAGAAATACTGATTGATGAGGTCCCTGTGAAACCCAACATTTCTAAGTTCAAAGTCCCCTTGTCCCAAGTAGGCGGCCAAGAAATCATATGCCAAGAAATTATACAGCTGTCCCTCAGTATCCATAGAGAACTGGTTGCAAGACTCCCTGTAGATACCAAAATCCACTGAGGGTCAAGTTCCTTAAATAAAATGGTATAGTATTCGCATATAACCTATGCACGTCCTTTCAAATACTTTATATCATCTCTAGATTACCCAAAATGCCTAAAATAATGTAAATACTACGTAAATAGTCATTATACTATACTGTTTTTGTTTGTATTATTTTTATTAATATTAAATTTTTATTTTTTATTTTTCCCAAATATTTTCAATCTGCAGTTGGTTGAATCCATGGATGCAGAATCCACAGATACAGACGGCCAGTGGTACAAATAAATTAAAGGTAATAAAGGACTCAGTAAATCTGGCAATCTCCACCATCGGATCTTCACTACATGAAGGCTTTAACCTATTAGTAGTTAAGATTGACTGATCCAGAGCTTCAGTCAGTCCTTCCAAGTACCTGTCTCTTCATTCCAATCATGATATAATATAACTATTGCTTAAGTAGGAATCATCACAGCAGTCTGCTCCAATATGACAGGTGACCCCAGCAACTGTCTGCACTGTGTGAAAGACTCATAACCCCATTGGCAGAGACAGTGTGGCTCTCAAATGATGAGAACTATATCTGATTATGTACTCAGTGATCAGGCAGGCTCTGGACACAGAACTGTACCCTGTCAAGAGAGACAGCCAAGAGAGCAGAAGTAAAGAATTTTCCATGAAGTGTCATACTGATTAAGATTTTGTTCTCAGTAAACTGGCATATTACCTCAAGACTGCAAATGCTTACAAGTTGGGACCAAAGAACATCTTCCTTCAAGTAAGAGCAAGCATCATATTGCCTAAGGGTTAACAGTACTTACGTGTCAAAAATGTGTTCATTTTGGATTCTAACAAGCACTTCGCTTCAAATAACTTTTCCCTCAATCTTCTCTATTCCCCATGCTTTTATTCACCTAAATGAAGAAAAACTCATTCGGCTGTCTTACAATTTGGCAACTTTTGCACTATGGTTATACATGTCTGATCTCTTATCATCAAATCATGTTTTTTTGAAAGTTGAGGAGAAAGAAGATGAAGAATGAGATCAGAAAATGAAACCTGCATTTTCTCAAAGCTCATGAGTCATCTTCAAACAGAAGTTGTATGTTCCAGTCTCCAAATCTCTACTTTGTTACTCACTGATAATTATAATTTTGAGGAATAAATGTGGCCTACTAATTGTGATAAAAATCCCAAGTATGACTTTCTTTCAGATCAAAGGTGAGATAGCTGAGTAACTCTGACACTTGAATATAAGAAAGTCCTGTTGAAATTGCCTTCTTACAAATTCTGCACATAAGAGCTAAGACACACTAAGTAATGGAATGATACACCTTTACAGACTTGATCAAAGACATTCCTTGGAAAAAGTCTATTATAACAAAGCAGTAAAGGAAAAAAAGAATATGGAAGCTGGAGAGATAAGCATTAGGACTTTTCATGTTACAGATAAGAAACTCAGCCTTGGAAAAGTTAAATGATTCTTATTTAAGGTCATATATTCAGTCACAGAACCACCTAAATGCTTTCTACCTACCAATTTAGAGGTGATCGAAATAGAGTTCATGGCCAGGGTCAAGAAACTACTTGCTTCATGGAACATTTTCAATGCTTAATATCATCTCCCTAAAAATAGCTTTATTTCAGTATATACAGTGTTAACTGATATTAGTCTACACCTCCAAAAATTTTATATGAGAAATGTGGCCAATTGGTCAATTTAGGTTGGTTACTCCTAACTAGATTAAATGCAAAACACAAAGATCTCATTAAATTGCTTTGGTTACCACTCTGTTTATTAGCATGAGTCTGGATTAGAAACCTCCTTCCTATCTTGGCTACCTGTCTTAATCACAGCCCCCCAATGGTCTACCCTGCTGCCAAGTTGGCATGTACAGTAAATTGTTGTCCCATGGAGAGGGATTTTTCTATTTAACTCCAGATCACTCTGTGCCCATAAACAAGTATTTCACAAGCCACAAGAGCACAGCCTGAAAGCTACGGCATGGGCAATGCTCCATAGCTATTAAGTAAGTCCAGGGAAAAGAAGGAAGGCAATTCTGGGATCTGAGTTGAGTAAGGAGTGAATGCCACAAAGAAATTACAGGCAGTTTAAATCTGCAGAAAGTATAAATCAGCACACCAAATATTATCCCTAAAAGGAGATATTAAATAAAAGGTTATTATTTTTCCCAGCATATTTTCATTGAGTTTTATATAGTCAAAGCTAATAATATATTATTAGTCCATAACACTTATTGTCATGTCCTCCCAGAGGTAGAGTACTACATGGTAGAAGACATGAGAGAAAGCAGTTAAATAACCCTACGCAGTACAGTATATAGTTAAGAGCACAGACTATGAAGTAAGACTTCCTGAGTTCAAATCCCAGGTCTACCAGTTAAGTAGTTTTGTGTTCTCGGAACAAGTTATTTCGTCTGCTTCAGGTTCCTCATCTGTTAAATTATCATATCAATCATAAGAACTACTTCATGGGGTTACAATTAGGATTAAATGAGCTAATGTACATAAAAACACTTCGTGCCTGGCACACAGTTAAATGTTATGTGTTAGCTGCTATTATTATATTACCCTTGTATAACCTCCAGAGTTAACAAGGGACCCTCCTTTCTACACAAGAGCAAAAACGATATACTTAAACATAAATATAGTTCTACATAAGTAATGTTATACTTAAATATAAATATGAGCTCTATGTAAGTTCCTGTACATGTAAACAAATCACAGTCAGGTTTCATTCATAAGAGATGAAAGTTAATTAAAGCTAGGATTAGAGGAAAGGAAAAACAATGGGCCAGGGCTCCTATAGCTGACTCCTATAGCTGGTAAAGGAAGTTGAGGGGCTTTAGACTGCGTTTTACCATAACAGAGTCACTGGCTGCTGAGGGTCCATCAAGTCTAATAGTTAGCACAAGCAGAAAATCTAAGAAGATAAAGTTCTGGATCTGACACTGACTCACATTACCAAAGAACAGGTTAAGAATTTGTCCCAGTAATCAGTGTTCCCTGACTGTAATGTGCATTTCCATTTATTCACATAACAAATATTTACTAAGGCCTGTACTATGCCAGACATGGTCCTCAGGTGGAGATGCAGTAATAAAAAATGATTAAGACTTTACCATTTAGTGGTGGAAAGAGACATGTAAATGATACAATGCAACAGAAATAATCACTAATATAAAATGAGAGATAAGTACAAAGTGTTGTAGTACAGAGTACGAAGTTGCTAACTTGGTCCAGGAGTGACAGGAAAAATCTCCCAGTATAAACATTATTTGGGCTGGGTGCGGTGGCTCACGCCTGTAATCCCAGCACTTTGGGAGGCCAAGGTGGGCAGATCATAAGGTCAGGAGATGGAGACCATCCTGGCTAACACAGCGAAACCCAGTCTCTACTAAAAAAATACAAAAAATTAGTCGGGTGTGGTGACACACGCCTGTAGTCCCAGCTACTCAGGAGGCTGAGGCAGGAGAACCACTTGAAGCTGGGAGGTGGAGTTGCAGTGAGCCAAGACGCACCACTGTACTCCAGCCTGGGCGACACAGTGAGACTCCATCTCAAAAAAATAATAATAAAAATTTTAAAAATAAAAATAAAAATAATTATTTAATTGAGTTATAAAGAAGAAAGAGAACACTGAAACAGCAGCAAATGAAGAGATCTGAAGCAAAAAGAATAACATAGGCAAAGGTCTGGAGGAGAGAGAAAATGTCCATTTTTTGGAATAGTGAGAATTCTATGCATGCATAGACTAAGAAAGGGGTGGGGACATGCATAGAAATTTAAGTAGGGCTTCATTTGCCATACTGAGAAATTGGAACTTTACCTTATAGGCTAATGGAAAATAGAGGGAATTGTGGCTGGTAGGGTACGTTGACAGTCATGAAGGTCCCTATATCCCATCCATGATAAAGAGTTTCACTCACCTTTATCCTGAAGACAACAGGGAGGTATTGAGGTTTTTACACCAGAGAGTGATACTATCAGAATTGTATCTTAGAATGATAATTACAGTGGGAATATGAAGACTGAACCACTGGGAGGGAAAACTCATGAGAGACACCAGTGAGGAAATTGTAATCCAGGCTAGAGAGGATGAGGTCTTGAAGTAAGGTACTGGCAGCGAAGACACTGGGGAGGACATGGATTTGAGAAGTACCCCTGAGGTAGAATGAACTGAACGGGGTCACTTATTAGAATGTCAGTGGTGAGAAAGGATAACATGGAGATTGTTAAGAGCTTAGGACTGTGGGTGAATTGTGACACCACTTAGACAAAACAGGGAATATAAGGAAGTCTTAGAAGTCTTTTCTGTTTCTGATTCCCAACTAGTGCTAATTTCTCTTAAAGCTTAAGTGACTTACACTCAGGAACTATATTTGAGCAGCAAACTAACAACTACCGTTGCCCTTTCCATATTAAATAATCCTAAAGTGAGCCTAGAGAAATCAGTGCCAACCAGCCCAGCCTCACAGCTGTTCCCTGCCCCACAGCAAAGTCCTGGTTGGGTCAGTGTCATGAATACCATGGCATGGGCCTGGCAAGGCATTACTGTACAGCAGCCCACACAACAGGGGAATTGAGGTTACAGTATAAGGTCTCTGCTACAGCTGAAATCTCTTTAAAGGCACGTGTTAGTGATAACAATGGTAACTTTACAACTCAAGAGGACACCCCCAATTTCTTCTCGAAAATTGAAATCTTTGGAATAGAAAATGAGTTGGTAAATCAAAAATAGACTGTTTGGCCCATATGGTATTTTAAAATTAAAGATTTTTTTGCACACAAAAATTCTATATTTGAAACTCCTTTTAAAAAATTAGATTACCTTACAACACTGGGGCCAGATTCCCACAAAGCAACAACTGGTTGGAGTTGAGTGGCAGCCGCCTTCTTTAGGCAGAACATGCATTTCTCAGTGCCCTAGGCCCCATCTCTCTCTACTGTGTTATACCAAGCCTGCTTTATTAATTTATATTACCTGCCCATCCCCTTTACTTATTTTCCCAAAAAATTTTATTATGAAGATGTTCAAACACAGAAAAGTTGAAAGAAGTTCACAGTGACCCACCCAACCGCATATACCCACACAAGCTATCGTCCACCATTAATGTTGTACTTGCTTTGTCATGTATGCATCCCTTCATCCATTCATCACATTTCAGACATTAGTAATAATTTCTCCAAATACTTCACTATAAACTAGAGTTCAATACCTCTTTACAGTATTATTTTTCTTTTGAAGTAAAATTTACATATAGTAAAAAGCATAAATATTAAGTATACATTCATTAAATTTTGACAAATGTCTGTATATGTTACCTCTCATTGTAGGTGTTTGAGTTGCATCTCTCAGGCATCTGACTCCTTGGACAGAGAATTGTTTTTCTACATTGCTCTGACCTAAGCATTGTCTGAGGCCAAGGAAATGCTGGCTATGAGCAGAAACATAGTTGACCTCTCTTAAAGCTGTACCTTGTTTCTGCTAGGCCTTAACAGTCCAAATCTGGGTATAATCAATTTTGGATATCTGATAATGTAAATTCACTATTGAGGCTGAAAACAGAAGACACACTAGAGATTAAGACTTTAGAAATCTAAATAACTTGTTTTTTTTCCTGAAAGCATCAAGCACAATGATACAACAAAACATGGCCTATAGTTCAAACTTCAGACTGCTACGTCCTAGAAGAAGGGAAGTAGAATGAAAAATACAAACCAATAAATAACACAAACATCCCTTGAGGTCACAAATAGAAGAGTTAGATTCCACTCTCCCTGACTAGCTTAGTGGTAGTACCAAGGTAACAAGAAAAGCTTCTGTGATTTGGTTGGTAAGAGAAGGCATTCCTAAGCCAAGGAAAATATCAGGAATAGCAGAAAGGTAGAAACCTCATGTTCCAAAAGTAGAATATGGACAGGTAAAAACCTGAAAGGGACTCAAGATTCACTGTTAAGGCAAAGGCTTTCCACACAGCCTGGCAAAGCAATGGCATCCCTTTATGGAAATGAAAATGAGAAACACCCCCTGTCTCCTTTGACGGTAAATGCTTACTTATCTGCAATCAAATCCCAGCCTGCTGGAGCACTTCGCTGGCAGGGTGCTCAGACTTAGGTGAAGCTTGCCAAGACAGAAAATTTCAGATGCTCCCGCAGAGGCACCAAAGGTTAAGGAAAGAGTGTGTGTTACCTTGCTTTCAATCTGTCTCAAATGTCTCATTTATAGAGTGTCCTCAAGCCCAAACTCTGAACAACTGTGTATGTAGGACAGAAGTAGAGGAGAAATTTCAGAACAGAATGGAAGATGTTATAAGATGCTGTACAGGCAAAAGAGTCTGACTTTAATGTCACAGCCCATCCTAATCTTTCCACAGCTAAGTTTCCTAGCTATACAAGAGAAACACCAAATTTAACCTTTTTTTAATTTCAGGGTTGATGTGAGGACACAAGATGACAAATAAGAAAAGAGACTTTTAAAAAGATAACTAGTACATAACTCCAAGTATTGCTATTAACGTATGATATTCTTCGTGTTAATTAATAAAACAAAATATACTGTGAGGCAGTAGAGTGCATTGATTTAGAGCAAACTTTCTCTGTAAAGAGCCAAATAGAAAGTATTTTATTTGAGAGAACAAGGTGAATGAATTGCTTGAGGCCAGGAGTTCAAGACCAGCCTGAGCAACATGGCGAGAACCTGTATCTACAAAAAAAAAAAAAAAAAAAAAAAAATTTAAAATTAACCAGGCATGGTGGTGCATAACTGTAGTCCTAGCTACTCAGGAGGCTGAGATGAAAAAATTGCTTAAACCCAGGAGGTCAAAACTGCAGTGAGGTATGATTGTGCCATTATACTCCAGCATGGGTGACAGAGCCTGACCCTGTCTCTAAAAAAACAAGAAGAAAAAAGAGAAAAAAGAAAGAAGTACTTTATGCTTTGCAGATCATAGTCTCTTGCAAACATTCAACTCTGTCATTATAATTTAAAAGCAGCTATAGATAGTACTAAACCAATGACTATAGCTAGGTTCCAGTAAAATTTCATGGATACTAAAAATCTGAATTTCATATAAGTTTCACATATCACAAAATATTTTACTTCTTTTTCAGCTAATTAAAAATGCAAAACTATTTTTGGCTTATAGGTTGTACAAAAACAAGCAGTGAGCAGGATTTGGCCCATGAGCTATAGTTTGCTGACCCCAATTTAGTGCATTGGCCAGAAAGTTTGAATTCAAATGTCAGCTGTGGAACTTAATAGCTATAAGACCTTGTATTAGTTCCTTAACTTCTTTCTGCCTCAGTTACCCCATCTATAAAATGGAAATAACAGTAGTATTTATTTCTCAGTATTATTATGAAGATTACATAACTTTGTACGGGCACAGCAGTTGGAACAGTGTCTGGCACAACTTAACTGCTCGTGCATATTGCTGTTAGCTATTATAAACCATTTCCATAACAATCTCTAACAATTCTGCAAGTGTGCCACACTCACATGCTGTTTCCTCTGCCTGGAATGCATTTTCCTGCTTAGAGCTTCTACGTGGTCTGAAAGACTTAGTTTAAACATTACCTTCTCTATGAAGCCTGCCTTGATTATTCTTCTCATCCTAGCAGATACTAGCCACTACCACCAGTTTCCCATTACCTATTGTAGTATATTGGATTTTATTGTAGTTATCTTTGATAGGTCAAATTCTCAGCAAGACTCCTTGTAAGTATGTAAGTAGTATGACTTACTAATTGTATCCCCAGAGCCCAGAATAGTGCTCTACACACACAAAGAATGTATTTGCTTAATGATATTAACAATACAGAAAACAAGCTAATACATTAATAATGAGGATAGAAATCTCCTAGTTATGTGCCATAAAAAGGAACAAAATCATGTCCTTTCCAGCAGCATGGATGCAGCTGGAAGCCATTATCCTAAGTAAATTAACACAGGAACAGAAAACCAAATTCTCCATGTTCTCACTTATAAGTGCGAGCTAAACATTGGGTATTCATGGGCATAAAGATGGCAACAGTAGACACTGGGGACTACTAGAGTGGGGAGGGAGGGAGAGAGAAAGGGAGAGGGGCCAGGGATGAAAAACTAACTGTTGGGTACTATACTCACTAACTGGGTGATGGGATCAGTCATATCCCAAACTTCAGCATCACACGATATACTCATGTAACAAACTTGTACATGTACCCCCTGAATCTAAAGTTGAAATTATAAAAAATAAATGAAATAAGATCTTTTTAACCCATCATCAAGGAAAAACACATCGGCCGAGCACAGTGGCTCACACCTGTAATCCCAGCACTTTGGGAGGCCGAGTTGGGCGAATCACGAGGTCAGGACATCGAGACCATCCTGGCTAACACGGTGAAATCCCATCTCTACTAAAAATACAAAAAATTAGCCGGGCACGGTGGTGGGTGTCTATAGTCCCAGCGACTCAGGAGGCTGAGGCAGGAGAATGGCTTGAACCCAGGAGGCAGAGCTTGTAGTGAGCCAAGATCGCGCCATTGCACTCCAGCCTGGGCGAAAGAGCTAGACTCCATCTCAAAAAAAAAAAAAAAAAAGAAAGAAATCAGGCCAGGTGCGGTGGCTCACACCTGTAATCCCAGCATTTTAGGAAGGCAAGGAGGGAGGATTGTTTGAGACCAGCTTGGACAACAAAATGAGACCTCGTCTCTACAAAAAATTAAAAAATTCTCTGGGCACGCTAACACATGCCTGTGGCCCCAGCTACACAGGAGGCTAAGGCAGAGGGATCGCTTAGTCCCAGGAGAACAAGGCTGCAGTAAGCCATGTATGCACCACTACACTCCAGCCGTAGGTGACAGAGCGAGACCCTTTCAAAAGAAAAGAAAACAAAAGAAAAGAAAAGAAATCTCCTAGTTATATGACAAATGTGAATATAATTAAATATGAAAATAATTTCTAATATCCTATTTTGAGTAAAATTGACCATGTTAATATCCATCCCCAGGCATATCCAGTGAGCATCCAGAGTTTGTCTTGGTACTATTATTAGTTGGTAGCAGATATCTTAGAATCCACACACTGATCATCACAACACTAGCTTTTAGAGATTCAAAAGCTCATCTCCCACCTGAATTTACAAAAAAAAAAAAATCTGTGTTTAGTAGTGAGGGGAAAAGGAAATAAAATAATGAAATGTGAAATTTCTACCAATATAACAACGTATATAGCGAAAAGCAAGAAGTTAACAGAATGAAAGCCCTTTTCTGAGCCTGCTCTTAAACTCTTAAGGAAACAGTTAATCATCAAAAGGCTTCACCAAGGCCATTGAGAGAAGTATGCTTTCTCAGCTAGTCAGGATTCTAACTAAAACAGAGTTACTTGGGCAACCTAAGACATTACCCTTGCCACTCTCAACCTGCCAAGGGTGTTGTGCCCCTTTGCTTAGACTTCTGCCAGGCAAGCTATGATACTGTGCCCAAATGATCCTGTGCCAGACACAGCAATCCCTCTGACAGAAGGTTCCTTGTGTCTACTAATTCTAGGCTAACCAGCATGCCTGGCATACTGTCTCTGAAAAAAATCAAAGCTGTTTTGGGAGAACGGGTTAAAGGAGGAAGGGAACTCCAACAACTAAATAGTGAATATCTTCCAAAAGGCAATTTAATATCATCAAAATCAATATAATGCTATAATAACGAAGAGAGTCCAGTGAAGATTCAGATCGCAGCCCCTAGGTGACACTAACATGGCAGTGAAGATGAAGTAGGAGCTTTCCATTTTCTAAGTTTTCTAAGTTAATGTCACATATGTAAAAATCCCAGCTGTTTGCTGTGGAAATAATGACATCAGAATCAGTTTGTCCTTGGGTTTTTGGTTTTGCTTCTTTTGTTTCCAACGTGTGTGTGCATGTGTGTGTAATACACTGGCTGAGAATTATCCATTTTTCCAGAGGTCTATTTCCCTCTTGCAGAGCATGAGATCATATACTATGAGAATCTGCCAAATTTAAGGAATTTGGCAAACTGTCGCCTAAAAAAATCAAACATATAGAAAATACTTTTTAGCTGGGTGTGGTAGCGCACGCCTGTAGTCCCAGCTACTCGGGAGGCTGAGGTGGGAGAATCTCTTGAATCCGGGAGGTGGAGGTTGCAGTGAGCCAAGATTGCGCCACTGCACTCCAGCCTGGGCAACAGGGCAAGACTCCATCTCAAAAGTAAAAAAGAAAATATTTATGTTAGGACTATGCTGTATTCTTGCCAATGCCATTGTTATTACTACTACCATTGTTATCATGATTTTCTTCGGTGCCAGAAAATACCTTCATGTATAGTATTTAATTATCGCTGAATTTGAACATTCTCATAATTGCTAACTCATGGGATAGTAACTTTAGACACACTATTATCAACAATTTTTTTCTTCCAACATATTATTTTAATATATCTGATTAAAAGGATTGGGTTTTCTTATATTTTAGAGCTAGATTAATTTCAATGGAATAATATAAGTTATAATGCCATCCTTTCTTCCAAAAAACTCAAATTTTAAATATATCCCCATGTGTCTTCCCAAAAGTCCTCTAAGGAAGGGAGAGGTTGAGGAATATCATAATACTGGTGACAGCAGCCAATATTTTTCTGGTCTATTTGAAGCTGGGCATGTGGACAAGACCTGGCAAGAGAGTAGTGTGAAAAGACAGCCTACCACAAAGCTATGAGAAATTCTAGCATTTAAAAACCATGTAGGAAAGGATAAGCAAGCAAAGGTGGTATAACCAGAGAAGAGAAAAGAAAAAGAAATTTGTCATGGAAGCCATAGGATGAAAGGGTTTCAAGAAAGAGAGAGTGGTTGATGTTGCTAACAGTCAAGTAAGCTAAAGAAAGGAAATGTCGGCCGGGCGCGGTGGCTCAAGCCTGTAATCCCAGCACTTTGGGAGGCCGAGACGGGCGGATCATGAGGTCAGGAGATCGAGACCACCCTGGCTAACACAGTGAAACCCCGTCTCTACTAAAAATACAAAAACTTAGCCGGGCGAGGTGGCAGGCGCCTGTAGTCCCAGCTACTCGGGAGGCTGAGGCAGGAGAATGGCGTAAACCCGGGAGGCGGAGCTTGCAGTGAGCTGAGATCCGGCCACTGCACTCCAGCCTGGGTGACAGAGCGAGACTCCGTCTCAAAAAAAAAAAAAAAACAAAAACAAAAAAAAAAAAAAAAGAAAGGAAATGTCAGAATTAGTAATGTAAAGGTCATGAAGGACCTGAGCTTGAAGTGTTTCAGTGCAGTAATGGGGCAAGAGCAAGATAAGAATGGAATGAAGAGTGAAAGGAAATGAGAGCATTGATAAGTCTTGAAAAATGTGGCTAAGAAAGGGAGGAAAGAGACAGAGTGATATATGGAGGCCAGGAAGGGGTCATAAAATGTTGTTGTTGTAAAATGAAAGAGGCTTGAGCATGTTTAATTACATTTGGAAGCATTCACATGAAAAGAAAAGGTTGGCAAATAAGGTTGGATAGCGTGAGTTTAAAGAGAAAGGCTCCAAAACAAAGACAGAAGGATTAGCCTTAAATGGGAAAAACTCTCCACTGCAATAGGAGGGAAGGAAAAGAGAATGCCTCAGACATAGGTAGAGTGGTTTAGAGATAAAATTTGAGCCTGGGCAACATGGTGAAACCCCATCTCTACAAAATATACAAAAATTAGCCAGGCATGATAGCACGCACCTATAGTCCCACCCTTGAGAGGGTGAGGTGAGAGGATCACTTGAGCCCCAAAGGCATCGCTTGCAGTGAGCCTAGCCTTGCAGTGTGACACTGCACTTCAGCCTGAGTGACAAAGACAGACCTTGTCTCAAAAAAAAAAAATAACAAGAAATTCCCATCTAATTTCTCTGTTTTCTATCCTATCTATGAAGTAGCAGTAATCACAGTAGTAACAGAGGTAGTGGTAGGAGCAATAATATAAGTTAATATTTATTAAGGGCTTACTATATATGGGTGAAACACTGCCCCATATATGTTAATTCATTAAATCCTCCTAGCAAGCTAATAAGATAAATATTACTATTATTATCATCATCATCATTTTTAGAAGATTAAGTAACATGCCCAAGGTCACATGGCTAAAAACTAACGAGCCAGCATTCAAATCCAATCAGTCTAGCTCCAGAGCATAATTCTGAACCATTTTATTATACCAATTCTAAATTTAACAACCTACAGGGCAGTAGAGACTTTCACAAGTCTCATGTTAAAGTACTTGTTAAAAGGGTTTTTTTGGTGCAGTGATAAAGACAAAAGCCAGATCAGAGTGGTTGTGGAGTAGGAAGCAAAGCAGTAGGAGGTGATATCGACTGTTAAGAAAAAGGGAGGAAGTAGAATGGTCAGAAGGGTGAGGAGCATACAGAAGAATGAAATGACCATTCCAGAGAAATGAGTGAGTTGGCCAGGGACACACGACTGGGTTTCCACACAATGGAAAGGATCTATTTGAATTTGGTGACCATGATGGTCACTTTAAAGAAGTAAATGGGAAAAAGAATTGGAAGTCCCAATTAGAACTGGTTATAATAGCAGTGATTGAACTAGCAATTCCATATTATGGCCAAAAAGCCAGATGCATTAGAGTAGCAGCAGATATAGGTGAAATTTGTGTCATGGGTACAACTGTGGAAATGGGTGACAGAGCAAGGTGGAGGGAAAAAATCACCCAAATGAGAAACATTTTCAGGAACAGTCACCCAAGTGAATGTTGGATGATTTGATAGCAAAATGAGATGGAGAGTAAGTTGTGAGCTAAGTCTTTGATGAATGAGGGGGTTAAAATGTGGCATGAAAATCAAAGGAGCAGCAGTATTTTATTTTTATAAGACGGTATAGGAAATAATGCTCAGGAAGTGACAATGGGGAACAACATGGTCCTAATACTACTTCCTAACACTCAGTTATGTGAGACAAATGAAACCTAAACCACTTGAGAGGGCTTAAGTCTATGACAATAGCAGAACTAACGCTGTGGGTTTCTAACTTCCAAACCAAAGCTCCATCCACTATCAGGTATACTGTAGCCTTTTTCTTCAAATTAATTTTCTTTCTTTCTTTCTTTCTTTCTTTCTTTTTTTTTTTTTTTTTGAGACAGAGTCTCACTTTGTTGCCCAGGCTGGAGTGCAGTAGCATCATCTCAGCTCAATGCAACCTCTGCCTCCCGGGTCTAAGTGACTCTCATGCCTCAGCCTCCCAAATAGCTGGGATTACAGGCACCCACCACCACACCCAGCTAATTTTTGTATTTTTAGTAGAGATGGAGTTTCACCATGTTGGCCAGGCTGGTCTTGAATTACTGACCTCAGGTGATCCACCCACCTCAGTCTCCCAAAGTGCTGGGATTATAGGCATGAGCCACTGGGCCCAGCCCAAATTGATTCTCTTCTCTTCTCTTCTTCCTTCTTTTTTTTTTTTTTTTAATTTTTTTTTTTTTGAGACAAGAGCTTCACTCTTGTTACCCAGGCTGGAGTGCAATGGTGCAGTCTCGGCTCTCCGCAACCTCCACCTCACAGGTTCAAGTGATTTTCCTGCCTCAGCCTCCTGAGTAGCTGGGATTATAGGCATGTGCCACCATGCCTGGCTAATTTTGTATTTTTGGTAGAGATAGGGTTTCTCCATGTTGGTCAGGCTGGTCTTGATCTCCCAACCTCAGGTGATCTGCCCGCCTCAGCCTCCCAAAGTGCTCGGATTGCAGGCATGAGCCACTGTGCTCAGCCCCAAATTGATTTTCTTAAAGTAATCTAGTAACACAGAGTATATTTTTATTGTTAAGAGAAAATAAAATAAAATCTAACTACAATTTGGTATATATCCTGCTAATATACTGTCTAGATACTTATGTGCTTACATGTACTTTTCATATATCTTTCAGAATTTTTTTTTTCTTTTTTTGAGATGGAGTCTTGCTCTGTCGCCCAGGTTGGAGTGCAGTGGCATGATCTCGGCTGCGATCTCGGCTGGTGCGATCTTGGCAGTGGTGCGATCTCAATGCCACCATGCCCGGCTAATTTTTTTGTATTTTTAGTAGAGATGGGGTTTCACCGTGTTAGCCAGGATGGTCTCAATCTGACCTCGTGATCCGCCCGCCTCAGCCTCCCAAAGTGCTGGGATTACTGCCACCACACCTGGCCATATTACATGTACTTCAGTGAATTTAAAATTCTTATAGAATGTTCTTGTGTAGTTAATACAGGTTTATGTAGGTCCTCTTTTGATTTTTATTTATTTATTTTTTAGAGACAGGGTCGTGCTATGTTTCCCAGACTGGTCTGAAACTCCTGGCCTTAGGTAATCCTCCTGCCTTGGCCTCCCAAAGTGTTGGGATTACAGGAGTGAGCCATCATGCCCAGACCTGGGTCTACCTCTTCTGTTCATAACAGCAAAAGATTTCCATACTGTGAATATCTAACCATTCCCCCATTTATATAAATTTAGGTTTTTCCTAATTTTTTTTTTACTATAAACAAGCAATAAAAGAACATTTCTGTACATACACCTTTCTGTACATGTGCTAGAATAAGGAAAGAAGTAAAACTTAGGAGCCAAATTATCTGCATATATTTTTATAAATTCTGCCAAACTGCCTTCTGAAAAGGCTTTGCCCTTTTACAAGACAGTTAAGTGTACCCATTTCCCCAATTCCATATCAATATCTATGCTTGAAAGAACTAATTCTTTTGGTTCAAGGAAAAAAAAAGAACTAATTTTTAAATTTCTGTTAAAGAATTGAACAACAACAAAAGAAAAACACGAGTGTTTGAATTTGCATTTTGCTAATTAACAGTGAAATCTGAGAAGTTTCTCATGTGTTTTGAAATTTTTTTAAATGTTAAAACAGCTTTACTGAGATATAATTCACATACCACACAACTTGTCCATTTAAAGTATATAATTTCAGGCTGGACACAGTGGCTCACTCTTGTAATCGCAGCACTTTGGGAGATCAAGGCAGGTAGATCACTTGAGGTCAGGAATTCGAGACCACCCTGGCCAACATGGCAAAACCCTGTCTCTACTAAAAATACAAAAAAATTGGCCAGGCTTGGTGGTATATGCCTGTAGTCCCAGGCCCTTGGGAGGCTGAGGCATAAGAATCACTCTAACCCGAAAGGTGGAGGTTGCAGTGAGTTGAGATCGCACCAGTGCACTCCAGCCTGGGCAACAAAGAGATACACTGTCTTTGGAAAAATAAATTAATTAATTAAATTTTAAAAATATAATTTCAAAGGTACTTTTTTTTTTTTTATTATAGTCATAGATAAGTGAAACCATCACCACAGTCAATTTTAGAAAATTGCCATCATCTCAAAAAGAAGCCCTGGGGTCAGGCACAGTGGCTCACACCTGTAATCCCAGCACCTATGGGAGGCCAAGGCAGATGGATCACTTGAGCTCAGGAGTTTGAGACCAGCCTGAGAAGCATGGTGACACCCTGTCTCTAGCAAAAATACAAAAAATTAGAAATTAGCCAGGTGTGGTGTGGACCTGTAGTCCCAGTCACTTGGGAGTCTGAGGTGGGAGCATCACTTGAGCCCAGGAGGTGGAGGTTGGAGTGAGACAAGATTACACCATTGCAGTCCAGCCTGGGAGACAGAGTGAGACCCTGTCTCAAAAAAAAAAAGAAAGAAAAAAAAAAAAAGAAGTCCTGTATCCTCTAGCTGTTGCTCCTTACCCTCTTATCCTCCCTTCTCCTATCCCTAAGCAACCACCAACCTACTTTCCCACTCCAAGAGATTTCCCTATTCTGGACTTTCACATAAATAGAATCATATAATATGTAGACTTTTGTGACTGACTTCTCTTAGCATATGTTTTCAAGGTTCATCCAAACTGTAGCATGAATCAGTATTTCATTCCTTTTTATGGCTAAATAATATTCCATTGTATGGATATACATTTTGATTATCCATAAGTTGATGAATATTTGGGTTGTGTCCACCTTTGGTTATTATGAATAATGCTGCCATAACATTTTTGTGTAAGTTTTTGTATGGATATGTGTTTTCATTTATCTTCAGTACACCTAGGAGTACAATTGCTGGTATGGACATATGTTTTCATTTATCTTGGGTGTACCGAGGAGTAGAATTGTTGGATCATACGGTAACTCTATGCTTAATTGTCTGAGGAACCGCCAGACTGTTTCTCAGCAGCTGCCCCATCTTACATTTTTACCAGTAGTATATGAGAGCTCCAATTTCACCACACCTTCACCAATACTTGTCATTATTTGACTTATTGGTTCTAGTCATCCTAGTGGTTACAAAGTGGTATCTCATTATGGTTTTCACTGCATTTCGCTGATGACAATTGATGTTGAATATCTTTTCAGGTGCTTATTGGTCATTTGTGTATCTTCCTTGGAGGCATGTCTATTTAGATTATTTGTCCATTTTGGGATATTTTGTCTTATTATTATTATTATAAAGTTTATTTATTTATTATTAAAGTTCTTTATATATTCTAGATACAAGTCACTTACAAGATATATAACTTGCAAACATCTCTCACTCTGTGGGTTGTCTTATCACTTTTTTTTTTTTTGAGACAAGGTCTCACTCTGTCACCCAGGCTGGAGTGCAGTGGTACGATCTCAACTCACTGCAAGTGATGCTTCCAGGTCCAAATGATCCTCCCACCTGAACCTCTAGAGCAGCTGGGATTACAGGTGTGTGCCTCTATGCCTGGCTAATTTTTCAAATTGTTTGTAGAGATGATGTCCTGCTATATTGCCCCAAGCTCGTCTTGAACTCCAGGACTCAAGTGATCTACCTGCTTTCTCGATAGTGTCCTTTCAAGTATTTTAAAGCTTTTAGGCCAGGAGTGGTGGTGGCTTATGCCCGTAATCCCAACACTTTGGGAGGCTGAAGTGGGAGGATCAGTTGAGGCCAAGACGTTGAGACCAGCCTGAGCTCCAAAGCAAAACCCATCTCCAAAGAAAAAAAAAAAAAAAAAGGCTGGGTGTGATGTCACACACCTGCAGTCCTTGTTACTTGGGAGGTTATGGTTAGAAGATCACTAGAGCCCAGGAGTTTGAGGTTGCAGTGGGCCATGATGGCACCACTGCACTCCAGCCTGGGCAAGAGAGTGAGACCCTGCCTCTTAAAAATAAATAAATAAAGCTTTTAATTTTTATAAATTCAAATTATTTTTTCTTTTGTTGCTCATGCTATGGTGACATATCTAAGAATCTTTTGCTAAATCTGAGGTCATGGATCCAATTTGATAGCTCCTCAGTAAAATTCCATCAATTAATCAATGCGAGGTCATGAAAAACATTACCGCTATGTTTTCATCTAAGAGATTTATAGCTTTAGCTTTTACATTTAGGTCTTTGATCTATTTTGAGTTAATTTTTGTATTTCCCCAGTGAATGGTCTTGGTACCTTTGTCCTGTATCAGTTGACCATAGTTGCATGGGTTTATTTCTGGAATCTCAATTCTATTCCATTGATGTACATGTCTACCTATCTGCCAATACCACACTGTCTTGGTTACCCTTGGTTACCATTGTTTTGTAGTAAGTTTTAAAATCAGGAAGTGTGAGTATTCCTACACTGTTCTTCTTTTCAGGATTGTCTTGGCTATTCTGGGTCCCTGGCAATTCCATGTGGATTTTTTTTTTTTTTTTTTTTTTTTGAGACAGAGTCCTGCTCTGTTGCCCAGGCTGGAGTGCAGTGGAGCGATCTTGGCTCACTGTAACCTCCACTTCCCGGGCTTAAGCAATTCTCCTGCCTCAGCCTCCTGAGTAGCTGGGACTACTCAGTCTCAGCTAATTTTTGTATTTTTAGTAGAGACGGGATTTCACTATGTTGGCCAGGCCAGTCTCCAACTCCTGCCCTAGTGATTTCCCGCCTCAGCCTCCCAAAGTGCTGGGATTACAGACGTTAGCCACCTCGCCTGGCCTTCCATGTGGATATTATCTCATATGTTTATTAACCACATAAACTACTTCCCATTCATAGCCTTTCCTCATTTTTTTTTTTCAAACGGTTAATTTTTATTTTTTATTTTTTATTTTTTTTATGAGACGGAGTCTTGCTCTGTCGCCCAGGCTGGAGTGCAGTGGCGCAATCTCCGTTCACTGCAAGCTCAGCCTCCTGGGTTCACGCCATTCTCCTGCCTCAGTCTCCCAAGTAGCTGGGACTACAGGCATCCGCCACCACGCCCGGCTAATTTTTTGTATTTTTAGTAGAGATGGGGTTTCACCGTGTTAGCCCAGATGGTCTCGATCTCCTGACCTCGTGATTCGCCCGCCTCGGCCTCCCAAGGTGCTGGTAATACAGGCGGGAGCCACCGCGCCCGGCCAGTTAAATTTTTTAAATTGTTTATATAAAGAGCTCATTACTCTGGATATTAATCCTTGATCACAAAATCTTTTTCCTAGTCTGTCATTTGTCTTTCAAGTTTTTTTTAGGATGTTTTTTGTCATAGAAAAGTTCTGAGTTTCATTTTACTCAGGAAGCCTTCTCCCTTCCACCTCTTCCTTGCTTACTAGTTATAAAATTATTCACCTATATTTCTTCTAAAAATTATATTAACTATTTGATTCCTTGGAACTTACTTTTGCAGATGGTGAGAGTTAGGGGGTATAATTTTTTTCCCCAAGTAGAGAGCCAACTTTCCTAACACAATTTTTATCCCATTAATTTGAAATGGCACCATTATCAAAATTAAATTCCCATCTATAACTGAGTCTGTTTCCGGAGTTTCTATTTCTTTCATTTATGTATTTATCTATCCCTCTATCAATACTATAGCATTTTAATTACTTAACTATATTTTGACATCTGGTAGGTCAAGACCTACCTCATTGAACTTTGAGGGATTTTCTTGACTATTTCTGCAGATGAATTCTTTCACATGAAATTCAGGATGAGCTTGCCAAATTTTTCCACAGAAATTTTGACTAGAGTTACATGGATTTTATAATAAAAACAATAATAGCAAACACTATGGAGCCTACTAAGTGTCAGAAACTGTTTTAAGATCTTTCATATATTAATTAATCCTAACAATTCTATGAGGTAGTTACTATTGTAGTACTACTAGATCAATATTAAGAGAGATGATACAATACTATTTCTATCAGTAGCTCCACTTATTTAGGCCTTCTTTCATGTTCTTTATAATAAAGTATTATATTTTCTTCCTGCAAGTTTTATAGGCTGGGTGTGGTGGCTTACTCCTATAATCCCAGCACTTTGGGAGGCCCAAGGTGGGTGGATGACTTGATGTCAGGAGTTTGAGACCAGCCTGGCCAACATGGTGAAACCTCATCTCTACTAAAAATATGAAAATTAGCCCCGTCTCTACTAAAATACAAAAATTAGTGGTGGCGTGTGCCGGTAGTATCAACTAGTCGGGAGGCTGAGGCAGGAGAATCACTTGAACCCAGGAGGCTTGCAGTGAGCCGAGATTGCGCCACTGCCCTTTAGCCTGGGCAACAGAGTAAGACTCAAGTTCAAAAAAAAAAAAAAAAAAGTCTTACATATTTCTTCCTGGGTTTACTGCTAATGATTTTGTTTTTTGTTTTTTTTTTTTCTGCTTCTATGAACAGGATCTTCTTTCTCATTACATTCTTAAATGTATACCTATTATATTCCAAATGATGGTTTCAAAAACTATTTTGTATTGACTCAAATTAAATTTATATAAATTTTTTTCTGAAATTTCATTTACCTTAGAATTATTCTGCTTTTAAACAATGGCTAGTTTATCCCATAACTATGTGTTAATTCCACAACTAACTTGCATATATTCTTATTGTGTGACACACGGCAAATTAAAGACTTGCTTTAAAGGTAAAGTGACAACACTCCTATCTTTCCCAAATCTGCTATTCAGAATTACCCTATAACACTAGATTAAACTTCTAGTGCATCTATTATAGAAAACTGCCTTCTCACCCAGTGGAATGTGACCTATAAGATCACAACAGTCAAATCTGAAGGGACAGCCAGAAAGGGATCAAATTTGGAGTTTGTTTTTGAATAGTGTAATTATTGACCTTTTAATAAATCATTAAATAATCCTTTTCTACCTTAAGAGAATCAGCAAAAAAAAAAAAAAAAAAAAAAACAAAACCTTGTACCACTGAAACATTAAAATGAAGCCAAGTTTAAGGAGTAGTCAGATAGCTAGCTGGCATGTTTAAGTTGTCTATTTGGAGTTACAGCTATCTAGTTAACAACCTCAGAGATTAATTCAAATGAACCTGAAATAGCAGTATACCAACAGAGACCTCACTCCTTAGGCTTTTAGGGTGCCAAAGTCTTCACTTAATTAAGACTAAGCAGAGATGATCCCCGTATGTTTTGGAGACTAAGTTTCACCTTTCTTGCTCTGTAAAATTTTAGAACTCAGTGAAACCTTCTACATAACTTGTACTAACCCAGCCCATTTTCTGGAGCACAGTTAGTCTTGTTGATATGCCACACTGACATGGTTGACAGAGTACGCCAATTTAAGGCTGAATGGCAAAAACTCAAAGGCTTAAAATAACGTAATACTTTGTTTTCAAAGGCTATGGTAAAGGCCAAGAGCAAAGTCATTCTTCCAGCTTAACAGCACTGGAAAGACCACAGCAAGTACCAGAAGACTTTCTGACACAAAATCAGTAACTGCATGCAAATATGAACATCAATAGTTACATCTTCTTAGTCACTAGACTAAGTTAGGACTAGCAATGAACAAAAGCTCTTCTAAAATGTTCTTATCCCCTAACTTACTCTTATTTCACTTCTCCATTCCTTTCTGTAAAATAATAGGATACCATGAAAAGTTGTGTAATTCCATTCTTTTAACTACAGTTTGGCAAAGTCCTTAGGCAAAAATATACCTAAATATATTCTTATGAAAATGGCCTTCATGAAGACTAGCATATTATAAAAATCAAACAGCAGTAGGATAAATATACTACCCACCCCCCAAAAAAAACTCTGTCAAAGTGTTAAATACCATAGTACTTCAGCCATTCACTATTATTTAGTGCCTTAAATTTGCCAAATGTCAAAGAAAGTCAACAGAACATATTAAATACACAGACACTCATCATAAGTATTCAAATTTACATTTACATTCTGAAGTTACACATGTAGTTTTTACTATAGAAAAATAGTTCTTGAGCAGCTGGGCGCAGTGGCTCATGCCTGTAATCCTAGCGCTTTGGGAGGCCAAGGTGGGCAGATCATGAGGTCAGGAGATCAAGACCATCCTGGCTAACATGGTGAAACCCTATCTCTACTGAAAATACAAAAAATTAGCCAGGCGTGGTGGCGGGTGCCTGTAGTCCCAGCTACTTGGGAGGCTGAGGCAGGAGAATGGTATAAACCCAGGAGGCGGAGCTTGCAGTGAGCCAAGATTGCACCACTGCACTCCAGCCTGGGCAACAGAGCAAGACTCCGTCTCAAAAAAAAAAAAAAAGAAAAGAAAAGAAAAATAGCTCTTCAGGCACTTGCAAATCTCATGGTTACAGCAATCACCTTATTATAATTGTCCCTTCATCCCTTACAGTAAACCTTTTGAATAAAATCCTTACTAAAAACCAAAACAAAACAAAAAAAACCCCCAAACACACACACACACACACACACACACACACACACACACACACACAAACCCTCTTGGACTAAACATTTAATCCATAATAATAAGACAAAGGAAAATGTGACAGTTATTGTATGATTGAAATAGATTTAGCTGTGAGCCCTTGCATAAATCACTTCACCTTCCTGAACCTCAGGTTTTTTGATCTGTAAAAATGATAGGGTTGATCACTAGGGTAGCTTCCAGCTGTATTATTCTATACTGCTCTCAGCCCCAAAGAGTCTAGGACAATTTCCAATAGATTTTAATACCCTAAAAACCTCGAGAAACAACAACTAAAATGAATGCTTTTATTTTACTAATGAGTTTATGTCATAAGATTTTTATGGTGTTTGCTGGTGCTATTTGAATGAATTTTTTTTCCAGATGTTGAATCTGAAGTTGAATTTAGACATTTCTTTTTAAAACATCTAGTAGAGAACACAACACTTCCTCAACTAAGAAGAAGCCACTGGGAAAAAAGAACTGCTGCATGAAGAAGAAACTATTGAGAGAGATGGTAAAAGATGTAAACAGTCTAAATAATATACAAACTGAACAGTCTAAGCATAAATTGTTCAGATGTAATTGTCTGAGATGCTAAGGAAGATTTTCTGTAACAGACCTGCCCAATCTTTCCCTGATTTTCATAAACCTTATATGAAGTTGGTCATGCACAAACCCCAAATATAAACCAATACATTACTTGGGACTTGATATTTTGCAGCTCATCACCAGGAAATCCACACAGCAATAATCAAGAGCCATTTGCAAATAGTATTGCACTCTTGGCATTGTTTGAGAATAGTCAATTAAAGAATTATATCAGTTTTAATCTGAGAAATTAGTGATATAAAAATATGACAACAGCAATTGTAAGTGGAAATGTAGAACAATGGGAGCTTTCCTACACAGTTAGAGGAAGTGTACACTGGCATAGCCAATCACTTTGAACATCACTTATCCAGTGAAGATGCACAAATGTTTAATCTTTCACATAAACCCTAGGAAAATTCTAACACATTTACACATGAAACCATGTATAAGAATACTCACAGTAGCACTATAAATTTTTTAGTAGTCTTTTATAACATCTTCATTGAGATGTCATCAACATACCATAAAATTCACCTTTTGAAAGTGTACAATTCAATGGTTTTTAATACATTCACAGAATTATGCAACCATCATCCTAACCAATTTCAGGACATTTTCATCTCTCCAAAGAGAAAACCTGTTCCATTAGCAATCACTTTCCATCCACCCCTTCCAAGCCCTTAACAACCACTGATTTACTTTCTATTTCTGTGGATTTGTCTTTTCTAGACAGTTCATATAAGTGAAATCATATAATATGTAGCCTGTTGTGTCTGACTTCTTTCACTTAGCATAACGTTTTCACCGTCTATCCAAGTTGTAGTATATATCAGTAATTCAATTCCTTTTTATGGCTGAAAAATATTTCATTTTATAGCTATATCACATTTTGCATATTCATTCATCAGTTGATGGACATTTGGGCTGTTTCCACCTTTCGGTTATTGTAAATAATGCTGCCATGAACACTGATGTACAAGTTTTTATGTGGACATATGTTTTCAATTATTTTGGATATATACCTGGGAGCAGAACTGATGGGTCAAATGTTAATTCTTATACTTAACATTTTGAAGAACTGCTAGACTGTGTACCAAAGTGGCTGTACCATTTTACAATCCCATCAGCAACGTATGAGGCTCCAATTTTTTCATGCCCTCACCATTATTTGTTATTGTCCATTTTTATTTCAACATTATGTATTAAAAGCAAACCAAAAGAAAAGCAAGCAAGCAACAACATCCTAGAAACTTACATGTCCATCAGTAAGAAAAGAAACTTTGGTATAGTCATACACTGGGCTACTACAGGACAATATAAAAAATAAATTATTGTTACATGTATCAATGTGAAGATAAATGAACAGGTGCAGTATATATCAAAAGAAATACATCTTAACAAATATAATTTAGATTATATCTTTTTTTTCCGAGACAGAGTCTTGTTCTGTTGCCCAGGCTGGAGTGCAGCAGTGGGATCTCGGCTCCCTGCAACCTCCACCTCCCAAGTTCAAGCAATTCTCGTGCCTTAGCCTCCCAAATAGCTGTGATTACAGGCACGTGCCACCACACCCAGTTAATTTTTGTATTTTTAATAGAGACAGAGTTTAGCCATGTTGGCCAGGCTGGTCTTTAACTCCTGATCTCAAGTGATCTCCCCGCCTCAGCCTCCCAAAGTGCTGGGATTACAAGCATGAGCCACCGCGCCTGACCATATGGGAAATTTTAAAAAGCACATAGCAAAAGGATAAATAGAATATGATGCCATTTATAGATCACAAAAATGTAAGACAATATTATAAAATATTTAGGAATACATTCCTATGAAGTAAAAAATATGAAGATATATTCAACTGTATTGCTAATGGTTTTTTTTTTTTTTTTTTTTTTTTGGAGAGGTAGTCTTGCTCTATCTCCCAGGCTGGAGTGCAGTGGTGCAAACTGCTCACTGCAAGCTCCGCTTCCCGGGTTCACACCATTCTCCTGTCTCAGCCTCCTGAATAGCTGGGACTACAGGTGCCTGCCAGCACGACGCCCGGCTAATTTTTTTGTATTTTTAGTAGAGACGGGGTTTCACCGTGTTAGCCAGGATGGTCTCAATCTCCTGACCTCGTGATCCGCCTCCCTCAGCCTCTCAAAGTGCTGGGATTACAGGCGTGAGCCACCGTGCCTGGCCGGTCTATCTCTTAAGCTGATTTTCATAAACCTTATATGAAATTGGTCAACGGGGCACAGTTAAACAATATCTCATAGGACTTCTTAGTTTAATAAGATGGAACTGTAAAAAGCATTAGGGCTTCCTCACATCAAAAATCCAAACCCTAAGGCAGTCTGTTAGACTATGCAGTTCTTAAAATATGAATTGGAAACTTTTTTTAATTGACTTGAAATTTTTTAGTTATTTGTCCTGGATGAAGAGAATATAATGACAATTTGTTTTTGTTCTATAACTATCTCTATATAATGAAACCAGTCTAAATAATTTGATGGATCAACAAGATTTAAACTTCATTGATATCACTATTAAATAATAATGTTATAAAGTACTCTTGGATTTTTGATACACATCTCACCGTCAACTTTTTTTTTTTGAGACAGAGTCTTACTGTGTCCCCAGGCTGGAGTGCAGTGCCACAATCTTGGCTCACTGTAACCTCTGGCTCCAGGGTTCAAGATATTCTCCTGCCTCAGCCTCTCGAGTAGCTAGGATTATAGGTGCATACCACCACACCCAGCTAACATTTTTATTTTTAGTACAGACAGGGTTTTGCCATGTTGCCCAGGCTGGTCTTGAACTCCTGGCTTCAAATGATCCACCCCCATCAGGCTCCCAAAGTGCTGGGATTATAAGACGTGAGCCACCGTGTCCAGCCACAGTCAATTTTTTTAAAGCTCTCAAAGAAATTAATTTCCTCCAACATAACATGCTTTGTTTTCCAAACTTTCCAAGTTGGAAATTTGTTTCTTAAAAAAAAAAAAAGTTACATAATCTAAATCAACAGAATGAATTTAAAACAACTTTGAAAATAATTGTGTATTTATAGGAAATTACTATATAGAGACGTTCGGTGTGTCCTTCACCCAGTTTCTTCCACAGGGACACCTTAAATAACTCTAGTATGATATCAAAATCAGGGACTGGGCGTGGTGGCTCACGCCTGTAATCCCAGCACTTTGGGAGGCTGCAGCAGGCAGATCACTTGAGGTTAGAAGTTCAAGACCAGCGTGGCCAATGTAGTGAAATGCTGTCTCTACAAAAAATACAAAAATTATCCAGGCATCGTGGCAGGTGCCTGTAATCCCCGCTACTTGGGAGGCTGAGGCAGGAGAATCTCTTGAACCAATCTTAAAAATTTCCTGCTGTATCTTGTGTTGGTGCCTATATAAATCTGCACATGTGGTTGAACTGTATATAGCTGTACACACACACATACACAAATAAATGCAAGTAAAACTGGTGACATCTGAATAAGGTGTATGGATTGTCTCAACATCCATTTCCTGATTCTTTTTTTTTTTTTTTTTGAGACAGAGGTTCGCTCTGTCGTCGAAGCTGGAGTGCAATGGTACCATCTCAGCTCAACACAACCAATACTGTGTATTGGCCTTCTCTCCTTTAAGAGATTAAGATAACCAACTAGGACAAGGCAGGAAGAAGCCTCAATTCTAAACCTCATCAGAGATAAAAACCAAGTTTTTTGTGGTAGGTTAAGATTTTTTAATTTTTATTTTTATTTTTTGTTTTTCTATTTTAGACACAAATACACATTCAAGTTTTCTAAAGAATGATTTCTTCTTTCCTAGAACAGTGCCTGACATATAGTAAATACTCAATAAATATATACACTTTTAAGTAAATGGATGGATGATCGGATGAACAAGTGAACAAATTCTCTCTCCTTCCTTAAGCTTCCATGATAGACCAACTAGTTCTTCAGCTTCTCCCTCTGATCATTCCTTATTTTTCCTCTTCCTATCCCAAAATATGTAATTTCCCCAAGGGACAGACCTCAGTCTTCCACTTATCTCAACCATGAGAGAGCTCATCTTTCATAATTTTTAACATTGATCCATTCATTCAAGTAGTGTGCTGGGCACCAAGGAGAAAAAGATGTTTGAGACAATCATGCTTCCTGTCATCAAGGACTCACACTCTAGCATGAGAAAAATCAAATATAAATTTGTGTAAGATAATATCACCTGTGGTTTTCTAAACTAGCAACAACGTATCATGAGAACAAGAAGGAAGGATGAATACATTCTGACAAGGTAAAACTTCACAGAGGAAATGACACCTGAGCCAAGCCTTGAAGTGATTAGGAGGGTTTTACCAGGCACAGAAGGGGAGCAGGAGCAGTTAAGCAAAGAGAATAGCATGAACAAAAAGTTCATGGAGTGCTGAGGAGATGGCAATTAATAAATGAGAAGGTATGTGAGTGAGGTTGAGGAGTGGTAGGGAAAAAAACTGGTAAGACAGGTTGAAAGCATTTTAGATGCTCTTTTACTCTGCATGTGAATGGCTTCAAAATGCACAATTGCATCAGAATCTCTGCGATACCTGGTAAAAATACAGATTCCTGTGCTCTACTCCAGATCTACTAAATTGAAATTGCCAGAGTTGGGGCTCAGGCATCTGTATTTTTCTTTAATTGTCCTCATTCTTAAACAGACAGAATCTGTATTTAATGAGTATTCTGATGTATAACCAAGCTTGAAAGCCACTGATGGATTGTTTTTTTAAAGAAAAGTTATACCATTGGATTGGTATTTTAAAAATAGCAAGGTACTATTAGAAATAGACTGTAAAGGTGTGAAATTAGGGGAAAAAATAGACCTATGGCAGACTATGGCAATGATGCATTCATTTATTCAACAAGAATTTTAAAAATACCTACTATGTACCTACAAGTTCCCATAAGGATGACAGTCTCAACTAGAATACTAGCAGTGTAAATGGAGACAAGAAGACAGAGTTATGAGACATTACACAGATAGAACTGATAAGTCTTGGTAACTCAGTAGACGGTGGAGATACGGATGGAGGGAGCAAATCAGTTTTCATCAGTGATTTCCAAACTTGGATAAGCATCAGAATAAAAGATCCCTGGGTCCTATCATAGACCTAATGAATCAGGCTCTTTGGAGGATACAATTCAGCAATCTCTATTTTTAACATGTGCCCCCAGGTGATTCTCATGCAGTCAATTGGGACTCAATGACTTAAATGACTGAGTGGCTGATGACACTTCTCTCCAAAAGAGAAAACACGAGGAGAAGCAACAGATTTTGTGATAGGATGAGAACAATTTTGCTCTGGAAATACTGAGACCAAGAGAAACCTGTAAGACGTCTATATCAAGATGTCTAATGGGCAGTTGGAAATGCAAATCTGAAGTCCAGGAAAAAAGTCAAGTCTAAACAGGTCACAGTCAGACAGATCTCGACATCATTAGTACATAGTGAGGGATGAGGCCATGGGAGTGGGTAAGGTTACAAAGAAAGAAAGAATATAGAGAAAGTGAGTTGGGGGTGGAAATCTGGGTAAAGAGTGGGCAATGGGCCGGGCGCGGTGGCTCAAGCCTGTAATCCCAGCACTTTGGGAGGCCGAGACGGGCGGATCACGAGGTCAGGAGATCGAGACCATCCTGGCTGACACAGTGAAACCCCGTCTCTACTACAAAATACAAAAAAACTAGCCGGGCGAGGTGGCGGGCGCCTGTAGTCCCAGCTACTCGGGAGGCTGAGGCAGGAGAATGGCGTGAACCCGGGAGGCGGAGCTTGCAGTGAGCCAAGATCACGCCACTGCACTCCAGCCTGGGCGGCAGAGCGAGACTCTGTCTCAAAAAAAAAAAAAAAAAAAAAAAAAGAGTGGGCAATGGAAGAGGAATCATGAGCAGAAGAGTGACTCAGGAGGTAAGAGGAGGATCTGAGGGGGGAAAAAGCATTGTTTTGGAAGCCAAAGAGTAAGAGTTTTAATTCATATGGAGATAAAGTAGACAAAATGTTATAAAATGCTCCAAAAGGATAAGAATTAGAAAAATGGCTGGGTGCGGTGGCTCACGCCTGTAATCCCAGCACTTTGGGAGGCCGAAGTGGGCAGATCACGAGGTCAGGAGTTGGAGACTAGCCTGGCCAACATGGTGAAACCCCATCTCTACTAAAAATACAAAAATTAGCTGGGCGTGGTGGCACATGCCTGTAATCCCAGCTACTCGGGAGGCTAAGGCAGGAGAATCGCTTGAACTTGAGAGGCAGAGGTTGCAGTAAGCAGAGAACGCACCATTCCACTCCAGCCTGGGTGACAGAGCAAGACTCTGTCCCAAAACAACAACAACAAAAGAATTAGAAGGATGATAAGGTGTGGCATTTAGGAAGTCTGCGATGACCTTTGAGGAAGCAGTTTCAGTATAACGGAGCAAAGTAGCATAGGGGGTTTACACTACTCCTTAAGGAGAATTTGAAGAGAAAGGAAAGAGATGGGTCAGTGGTTTGCAAGAGAGGTAAGACTGAAAGAAAGTTCTTTTGGTGGCCATTTTTATTTTTAAGAATAAGGACCAAAAAAAGAATGACAACAACTTGAGGCATTTTAAGGAAAAGAAGACAGCAGGAGAAGGCACAAATGAAGAGATAATTGATCTACTATCATCCTAGAAGAGGCAGAAAGGATGGTATTAGCCTGTAAAAGAAGGAGGAATGATAACAAAGATAGTCTGGGGGTGGAGAGGAGAGGAAAGTGCTGAAAGTGTGTCTTTTTTTTTTTTTTTTTTGAGAAATAGTGGTAAATAGGAAAGAAAGTAAAGATGCGATTAGAAGCATGAAAATGAGAAACAGAGCCACTTGGGATGATTAAAACATTGGCAGGAGGTAATAAAGACCAGGATAAGAGTATTTTATTTAACAAAAACACATGTAAGCACTTACTTTGTGTGAGGTAGTGTTCTGAGCACTTTTTATACATTAATGCAATTACTTCTCATAACAATTGTATGAGTTTGAAACTCTATCTTCATTTTACCTATGAAGAAACTAAAGCACAATGAGATTAAATATCTGCCCAAGCTAGTAAGTAGCAGAACCAGAATTCAAATCCAGGTGGTCTGGCCCCAGCGTCTGTGCTCTTAAACACTCTATGGTGCTGCTTCTTTAATACAAAAATCAATATAGTTGTTATGAAGTCAATAAGGAATTTTGTGTGTGTGTGTGTGTGTGTGTGTGTGTGAGACAGAGTCTTGCTCTGTTGCCCAGGCTGGAGTGCAGTGGCACAATCTCAGCTCACTGCAACTTCCGCCTCCTGGGTTCAAGCAATTCTCATGCCTCAGCCTCTCATGAGTAGCTGAGATTACAGACGTGCATCACCACACCTGGCTAATTTTTTATTTTCCTAGTAGAGATGAGGTTTCACCATGTTGGCCAGGCTGGTCTGGAACTCCTGGCCTCAAGTGATTCACCTGCCTCGGCCTCCCAAAGTGCTGGGATTACAGGCGTGAGCCACCCCGCCACCATGAAGTTTAGGAGAGCAGAACTGGGAAAATGCAAAGTACACTGAACCCAAACTAAAGGAAGATGAGGGCCCTTATGAAAGGAGAGTTGTAATGACTAATAGATTGGGAATCCAGCTGATTCTGACTTCAAAATCTATCCTTGACCCTAAACTTTTTTCTAAATTCCAATAGTTCACCACACATTAGCAGTTTGGTATCTCACAATCTTACCACAAATTATAAGTGTCTAAAACTAAGCTCTACTCTTCCTCCACATCAGCTTCCTTTCTTGCCATCCTCCTTTGCATTCATATCATAGAGCAGAATGAAAGCTACATGAAAAAGGACCATCTTCCTCACTCCTCACCATTTTTTCCCCCTGGCACTTAACTTACTTCCGCATCTAGCACAGAATGGATGCTTAATAAATATTTGTTAAATATCAGTATTCTCAAAATCTTAAAATTGTCTTTGACCTTTCTTTCTCCTGCTTCCCATAACCAGTAAGTCTCAACATCCTTTATTTTTCTTAAATGCCTATTCACATCTTACTTTACTGTTCTCTTAAATGCCTTTCACTACTGCCTTAGAGGCTAATAAGCTACTGTGCATCTTAACTCATCCCTCCTTCCTCCAATCAATCCATCCAACACAGTCTTATCAAATTAATCACTTAAAATACTACCCTTCTCACATTACTACTCTACTTCAAAATATTCAACCTGTTTATCTCATAAGCAGTTACGAGATACCCAGCCTGCCAGGAACCATGCCTTTCCCAATTGAAAGTAACCTCTATCTTCTCAGAACATCTAATTAGCCAGTGTATTCATTCCATAATTATCCCGCCTTAAACAGTTAGTTGTTACTGTTTTCATGTAACCATGTCTTAGCTCACCAAATGGTGTAACAGGGGTATCCAATCTTTTGGCTTCCCTTGGCCACATTGGAAGAATCGTCCTGGGCCACACATAAAACACAGTAATACTAATGATAGCTGATGAGCACAAACAAAACAAAAAAGCCAAAAAAATCTCATAATGTTTTAAGAAAGTTTATGAATTTGTGTTAGGTCACATTCAAAGCCGTCCTGGGCCGCATGTGGCCTGAGGGGCCATGGGTTGGACAAGCTTGGTGTAAAAGGTTCACCTCCCAGCATTCAAAAAGAATAAAAAGGTACAAGGTTGAAAAAAATAGTCTCTGATGAACTCTGGTTGGTCCACTATCCTATTATTTAATATTTACATTATATTGAAAAAACTTTAATGATCCTTCCCATATTCCTTTATTACAGATAACAACTTCCAGGGTAATTTTTACATCAAATAAATGATTAAGACTATTTAATCCACATACAACTTATAAAAGGATGCAATCTTTACATATAAGATTGTATTTACATACCAATCCCTAAACTATGTTTTTAAAATTTAGTTTTATTCTTACTACCACTCACATTTCTGTACATCCATTCAATTTATACTTTCAGTTTGCTTTCAGCTGATTCAATACCTATGACACAGCAAATTGTCTAAATTTTGCAAGAACTTTCAACATCAGAGGTACTTATTCCTAACAGTTGCACTCCTCACATTGATACACTCCCTGAAGGTCAAGGATCTAAATTCTGTAATATTTTTAGCATCTAAAATCCTGGTTTATGCTCTCCTTCTAGTTCTCTTGGTCTTTAAAAGACATAAGAACATGCTATCAAATTGCTAATTCCCTGTTAAGCCCTACCCAACCAAAGTTTAACTAATAAAAAAAAAAACTAAAACAAGAGTCAATTATTAAGAAAGAAAATAAAGTATTTTTAAGCAAAAGAAGTTATAAGGTTTGAAGCACAAACTTGGATTATTCCAACTCTGATTATTCTTATTAAATTATCAACTGGAACACCTCACTGCTGTTTTTTTGCCACCACCCCCTTCCTCTGCTTAGTTCATTCATTGAACAAATCTTTATTCCCAGTGCCTAAGACTTAACAGATACTGCGGTAGATGCAATTAAAATAATAGTGAATAAGTCAGGCACAGTCCCCCCCTTTCCAGAGCCTAAAGTGTATTGACCATAAGGATATATGACAAATTAAACTGTAAGACTATATGACAAGTGTTATGACAGGTAAGCTATAAGAAACAAAGTTGGGGCTGGGTGCCATGGCTCATGCCAGCATTTTGGGAGTCTGAGGTAGGAGGACTGCTTGAGGTCAGGCATTTGAGACCAGCCTGGGCAATATCGTGAGACCTTGTCTCTACAAAATAAAGATTAAAAAATTAGTCAAGCATGGTGGCACACACCTGTAGTCCTATCTTCTTGGGAGGATCCCTTGAGCCCAGGAGTTTGAAGTTACAGTGAGCTATGATTATACTACTGCACAACATAGTGAGACCCTATCTCTTAAAAAAAATAACAAAAAGATATAAAGGGAAAACACAGTATGGGTTATGCCATGGGAGGCTCCTTAGAGGCACTGATGTTGAACCTGAGACCTGTAAAATTGGTAATCAAAGAGAGACAATAAGGATTGCAGAAGTAGGAGAAGGAAATGTGTTAAAACTTGGAGATGAGAAAATGATATAATTGAGAAAGTGAAAAACGATCAGTGTGGTTGAAGTGTAGAATTAAAAAATGGGAATGACAAGAAGTGAGATTGGAGAACAGGGCAATGACAACCACTGAAAGATTTTAAGAAAGGTGTGAAATATTCAGGTCTTCCTGGCTGAAGCATAGAAAATAGTTGGAGAGGCAGGGTGCAGTGGCTCACACCTGTGTAATCCTAGCACTTTGGGAGGCTGAGGCAGGCAGATCACTTGAGGTCAGGAGTTCGAAACCAGCCTGACCAACATGGTGAAACCCTGTCTCTACTAAAAATACAAAAAATTAGCCGGGTGTGGTGGCACATGCCTGTAATTCCAGCTACTCGGGAGGCTGAGGCAGGAGAATCACTTGAAGCCAGGAGGTGGAGGTTGCAGTGAGCCGAGATCGCACCATCGCACTTCAGCCTGGGCGACAGAATGAGACTGTCTTAAAAAAAAAAAAAGAAAAAGAAAATAGTTGGAGAAAGTAGAATAGAAGCATGGAAATTATGCAGCAGACTGTTTCTATAACCCAGGTGAGAGACAATTACTTGGACTAAAGTGGATGAGGCCAGGCACAGTGGCTCATGCCTGTAATCCTAGCACTTTGGGAGGTAGAGGTGGGCAGATTGCCTGAGCTCAGGAGTTTGAGACCAGCCTTGGCAACACGGTAAAATCCCATCTCTACTAAAAATACAAAAAAATTAGCCGGGTATGGCGGCATGCACCTGTAGCCCCAGCTACTCAGGAGGCTGAGGCAGGAGAATTGCTTGAACCCGGGAGGCAAAGGTTGCAAGTGAGCTGAGATTGCACCACTGCACTCCAGCCTGGGTGACAGAGCGAGACTCCGTCTTAAAAAAAAAAAAAAAAAAGAGAGAGAGACAAATGAAAGCAGATGGATTTGATAGATATATAGGAGGTATGATCCACAGGATTTGGTGACTACGAGCTCATGAGAGGACCAGCATGAGAGGTCCATGTCTCTTTTATTCCCTACTATATTCACAGTCTTAGGTATCTAGCACATAGTAACTGCTGGATAAACATTACTGAACAAATAACAAAGAATCACAGATGTTACCTAGGTTTCTAGCATAATGACTGGGTAGAGGGAGGTGCCCTTTACCGAGACAGGAAACAGAGGAGAAGCAGTTCATATAAAATATGTTGAGTCTGAGGTACCTGCGAGCCTCCAAGGAAAGATAATGAGAATCCAGCTGGATATGTATTTATAAAGCTCAGGAGAAAATGTAAAATAATGGCAGCCTCAGTGCCTCAGTTAAAGCTATAGCTGATAACTGTCACTTTTAAAGCATACTATGTGAGACATCATCCCAATAATCCTTTTAAATTTCCCAGGGTTATTAACAGTTTTATAATCAAGGGTATAAAAAAATTAATATACCTTCTTGATCTTAAAACCATTAGAAATAATATTTTATTTCTTGACCAAAGTGGTAGTAACTCAAACCTTTGCTTTATAAAAATCCATTAAGTTATACGTTTGTGTTTTATGTACACTTTTCTGTGTTAAATTTTGCAATAAAAAGGGGATTTTTTTAAACCTTCATAAACTAGAAATAAGAAAATTCCTTAATCAAAGAAGCTATTGGAAACTAAACACCATATTTCTAGTAGAAACGCTAGAGACATTCTCATTAAAGGAAAAAAAAAAAACAAAGACATCCTCTGTCACAATTATTAATAGTGTTCTAAATGTTCTGGTTAAAACTGAAGACCAGAAAATAAAAAAAGGAAGGCATAAACATTGGGATCTTTTCAACAGTGGTGCTGGGACAACTGGATATCCACATGCAAAATAAAGCTGGACCCCTAGTTCACACCATATATAAAAATTAACTCAAAATGTATCAAAGACCCAAGTGTAAGAGCTAAAACTACACAACTCTAAGAGAAAACATACCTGTAAATCTTTGTGACTTGGGAATAGGCAATAATTTCTTAGATATGACACTAAAAGTATAAGCAACAAAATTCTCAAATTTTTCTCTGAAAAATTAGAGAAATTAGACATCATCAAAATTAAAAACCTTATAGTGTTAAAGATTTAAACCTTTGGGGCAAAAACAAAAGGAAATTATCAGTGGCCAGGTGTGGTGGCTCACACCTGTAATCCCAGCACGTTGGGAGGCTGAGGAGGGAGGATCACTTGAGGTCAGGAGTTCGAGACCAGCCTGGCCAACATGGTGAAACCCCATCTCCACTAAAAACACAAAAAACAGCCAGGCATGGTGGTGTGCACCTGTAATCCCAGCTACTCAGGAGGTTGAGGCATGAGAATCACTTGAACCAGGGAGGCAAAGGTTGCAGTGAGCCGAGACAGTGCCACTACACTCCAGCCTGGGTGACAAAGCAAGACTCCATCTTACAAAAAAAGAAAAAGAAAAAGAAATTATCATCATGATTAATAGATGCTAATATATAACTGAAAAATCCAGAGTTTGAGAAAACTAATAACATAGTTCAGTAAGAAAATCAAATAAATACTACTACTTTTTAAAAACTCCTTTTTTTTTTTTTTTTTTTTTTTTTTTTTGTTGACACAGAGTCTCATTCTGTTGCCCAGGCTGAAGTGTAGCAGCACAATCACAGTTCACTGCAGACCTGAATTCCCAGGCCCAAGTGGTCCTCCTACCTCAGCATCCCAAGTAGCTGGGACCACAGGCATGTGCCACCAGGCCCAGCTATTCTTTTGTTTGTTTGTTTGTTTGTTTTGCAGAGATAGGGTTTCTCTATGTTGCCCAGCCTCTCAAAGTGCTGAGATTACAGGTGTGAGCCACCTTGTCCAGGCGAAATTGCTTTTTTTTTTTTTTGAGACAGGGTCTCACCCTGTCGCCCAGGCTGGAGTGCGGTGTTGATCTCAGCTCACCGTAGCCTCTGCCTCCCAGGCTCAAGCCATCTTCCCTCCTCAGACTCCTGAGTAGCTGGAACTATCCGCACGTACTACCACGCCCAGCTAATTTTTGTGTTTTTTCTAGAGATGTTGCCTAAGCTGGTCTTGAATTCCTGGATTCAAGCAGTCCACCCACTTCAGTCTCCCAAAATGCTGAGATTACAGATAAGAGCCACTGGGCCCAGCCAAAAATTACTTTTCTAATATAAGAAAAACTGATTAGAAAATATAATGAAGGGGCCGGGCACAGTGGCTCACACCTGTAATCCCAACACTTTGGGAGGCCAAGGTGGGTGGATCACCTGAGGTCAGGAGTTCGAGACCAGCCTGGCCAACATGGTGAAACCCCGTCTCTACTAAAAATACAAAAATTAGCCAGATGTGGTGGCACCTGCCTGTAATCCCAGCTACTTGGGAGGCTGAGGCAGGAGAATCACTTGCACCTGGGAGGTGGAGGTTTCTACTGAGATCGCGCCACTGCACTGCAGTAGAGTGCATAGGGTGACAGAGCAATACTCCGTCTCAAAAAAAGAAAACAAAGAAACTATAATGAAGGAAATGGCATTCAGAATATCAACAACAACAACAAAAAATCTTGTTTTGAATAATGCACCATGTTTATGTAAAATGTTAACATTCGGGAAAGCTGGGTGAAGGGTATACAAATACTCTCTAAACTATCTTTGCAAATTTTGTAAATCTTAAATCACTTCAAAATAAAAAGTTTATTAAAACAAAACAAGAACGTAAAGAAACAAGGCATAGACGGGGGTAAAATAGCTATATTTATCTGACCAAGGACTTATTCCAGAAAACATCAAGAATGCCTGCAAATCAATAAAAAGCAAAAAGCAAATTTAATGTACAAAAGACTTAAACCAGACACACACACACACACACACACTCCAAATAACTAATAAATATGCAAAAAGGTGCTGAACATCACTAGTCATTGGGGAAGTGTAAATTAAAACCAGAATGAAATAACACTATACAAACAATGGCTAATATTAAAAAGGAAAAAAATGCACTGACAATATTAAATATGAACAAAGATGTGGGCTGGGCACAGTGGCTCATGCCTGTAATCCCAGCACTTTGGGAGGCTAAAGTGGGAGGACTGCTTGAGCCCAGGAGTTTGAGACCAGCCTGAGCAACATAGCAGGACCCTGTCTCAAAAAAAAAAAAAAAAAAAAAAAAAAAAAGCTGGGTGTGGTGGTGCACACCTGTAGTTCCAACTATTTGGAAGGCTGAGGTGAGAGAAAGGCAAGAGCCTGGGAGATTGAGGCTGCAGTGAGCCGTGATCAAGCCAGTGTACTCCAGCCTGAGTGACAGAGTGAGACAGTGAGACTCTATCTCAAAAACAAAACAAAAAAAAAAGATGTGGAATAAATGGAACTTGTATTCAAAAAGAATGACAATATCAAGTATCAAAGATGTGGAGCAAATAGAATTCTAATTCATTGCTAGGGGTAGTATAAAATGGTACAACCACATCAGAAAGCTGCAAGTTGCTAATAAAGCTAAAATTTTATATTCGCAGCCGGGGATGGTGGCTCACGCCTGTAATCCCAGCACTTTGGGAGGCTGAGGCAAGTGGATCACCTGAGGTCAGGAGTTCGAGACCAGCCTGGCCAACATAGTGAAACCTCGCCTCTACTAAAAATACAAAAAATTAGTTGGGTGTGGAGGCGGACTCCTGTAATCCCAGCTACTAGGGAGGCTGGAGCAGAAGAATCACTTGAACCCAGGAGGCAGAGGTTGCAGTGAGCTGAGATGGTGCCATTGCACTCCAGCCTAGCGACAGAGCGAGACTTCATCTCAAAAAAAAAAAAAAAAGTATATACTCTATAACCCAGCAATTTCATTCTCAGGTATTTACCCAAGAGAAATAAAACTAATATGTCTACAAAAAGATTTGTAGAATATTCATAGCATCTTTATCATCTTTATTCATAATAGCAAAAAAGGAAATAACTCAAATGCCAATAATCAGAAGAATAAACTAATTTTGGAATACTTGCACAATGGACTACTACTCAGCCACAAAAAACAACAAACTATGGATACATGAAAAATGAATAAATCTCAAAAACATTATGTTCAGTTGAAGAAACCAAACTTTAAAAGGTACATATTCTATATTCCTTTTAAAACAGCTAAAACTGAAAGAGTGGGATGTCTGGCTTCTGAACAGGAAGTTCATAGCACCAGTGATGAGAGACAGAATTAAATATGGGTGATGTCGCCGGGCGCGGTGGCTCAAGCCTGTAATCCCAGCACTTTGGGAGGCCGAGACGGGTGGATCACGAGGTCAGGAGATCGAGACCATCCTGGCTAACACAGTGAAACCCGTCTCTACTAAAAAATACAAAAAAACTAGCCGGGCGAGGTGGCGGGCGCCTGTAGTCCCAGCTACTCGGGAGGCTGAGGTAGGAGAATGGCCTGAACCCGGGAGGCGGAGCTTGCAGTGAGCTGAGATCCGGCCACTGCACTCCAGCAAGGGGGACAGAGTGAGACTCCGTCTCAAAAAAAAAAAAAAAAAAAAAAAAATATGGGTGATGTTGAGAAAGGCAAGAAGCGTTTTGTTCAGAAGTGTGCCCAAGGCCAGGCATGGTAGTTTATGCCTGTAGTCCCAGCACTTTGGGAGACTGAAGTGGGCAGATTGCTTGGACCCAGAAGTTCATGACCAGCCTGGGCAACATGGCGAAACCCTGTCTTGATAAAAAATACAAAAATTAGCCAGGCATGGTGGTACGTGCCTATAGTCCCAGCTACTCCGGTGGCTGAGGTGGGAGGATGGCTTGAGCCCAGGAGGCAGAGGTTGTAGTGAGCCAAGATCGTGCCACTGCACTCCAGCCTGGATGATGGAGCCAGAATTTGTCTTAAAAAAAAAAAAAGGTGTGCCCAGTGCCACACCATGGTAAAGCGAGGCAAGCACAACAGTGAGACAAATCTCCATGGTCTCTTTATGCAGAAGACAGGTCAGGCCACCGAATTCTCTCACACAGATGCCAATGAGAACAGAGGCATCACCTGAGGAGAGAAGACACTGATGGAGTATTTGTAGAATCCCAAGAAGCACATCCCTGGAACAAAAATGACCACTGCCAGCACTAAGAAGAAGGCAGAAAGGACAGACTTGATAGCTTATCTCAGAAAAGCTAATAATGAGTAATAATTGACCACATGACTTTTTTATATGTACATAATTTAATAGCTCTCTTATATACACCAGAATTCAGATCATGAATAACGCATTATTTTTGTTGAGCAGTCCTGATTTAATTAAGACTAGCTTGTGGTTAAATGAATACATTTGGGTTTTTTTTTTTTTTTATTTTAATAGTAATTCTGATTCAGTAAATGGTATCACTGTTTCCCCCTTCTAAAACTATGATTGGACTTAATTCGTAGTGTTCAACTTTTCACAAAGATTGTGAATGCCATCTTAAAACCTATTGGAGATTGGCTTTATATTCAGGTTTATATAACTGGCTATACGAATATATTTAAATACTGGGGAAATGTCTTCACTGCCTCAGAACCAAGCAAGACCCACCTGTGTTCTGTGTTCACATGCCTCTTAAAGGCTAGGACTGAACATGAGGTAGCAATGTCTACTTTATATTTCTGGTCTTAACTATGCCAATTTAATTAGAATTCTCTGTGTCTAAAATGGTTCCTTGGCTAGGCATGGTGGTTCATGCCTGTAATCACAGTACTTTGTTGCGGCTGAAGTGGGAGGACTGCTTGAGGCCACAAGTTGGACCACATAGAGAGACCTCGTCTCTACAAAAATTAAAAATAGCCAGGCAGGGTGGTGCATTCCTGTAGTTGTAGCTACTCAGGAGGCTGAGATGGAAGGATGGCTTGAGCCCAGGAGGTCAAGGTTGCAGTGAGCCATGATCCTGCCATTGCCTCCAGCCTGTGTGACAGAGTGAGACCTTATCTCAAAATAAAATGGTTCTTTTAACTTATTAAAAGGCATTTTATATGGCTTATATATAATATCAAATAAAGAATAGTTAATATTCTTAAAAAAAAAAAAACAGCCAAAACTATTCTAGAATGATAGAAATTATAACAGTGGTGGCCTGGGGGAGGATGCAGGGGTGGTGGGTAAAACTTGCAAAGGAAGCAAAAATGTCTTATTTCTTGATTTGGGTGATGGTTACTATATTAGGCTATTTTTGTGTTGCTATAAAGAAATATCTGAGGCTGACTAGTTTATAAAGAAAAGAGATTTAATTGTTTCACAGTTCTGCAGGCTGCACAAGCATGGTGCTGACATCTGCTTGGCTTCTGGGGAGGCCTCAGGGAGCTTTTACTCACGGTGGAGCATGAAGGGGAACAAGCACATCACAGGGCAAGAATAGGAGCAAGGTTGCAGGGGGCAGTGCCACACACTTTTAAATGACCAGATCTCGGCCAGGCGCAGTGGCTCACACCTGTAATCCCAGCACTTTGGGAGGCCAAGGGAGGCAGATCACCTGAGGTCAGGAGTTCAAGACCAGCCTGGCCAACATGGTGAAACCCTGTTTCTACTAAAAATACTAAAAATTAGCCAGGTATAGTGGCACGCACCTGTAATCCTAGCTACTCGGAAAGCTGAGGCAGGAGAATCGCTTGAACGCAGGAGGCGGAAATTGCAGTGAGCTGAGATCACGTCACTGCACTCCAGCTTGGGCAACAAGAGCAAAATTCTGTCTCAAAAAAAAAAAAAAAGGATCTCCTGAGACTGCACTCACTATCTTGAGAACAGCACCAAACCACGAGGGACCCTCCCCTATGACCCACACACTTCCCACCAGGCCCCACCTCCAACATTGGGGATTACATCTCAACATGAGATTTTGGGGGGACAGATATCCAAACCATATTGGTTACATGGTTATATACATTGTCAAAACCCATCAAACTGTAGATTTAAGCTAGTATTTTACTATATGTAAAATTTACCTCAATTTTAAAAAATGAGAAAGTGAGGAAAGTTTATCTGAAATTTTTGGATACGATGGCCTGGAAGTGCTTCACTGCAAAGGTGACATTTGCAAGCCACGTGTGTATCTGATGGAATAGCATTCCAGGCAGAAGGAAAAACAGATGTGAGGCCCTTAAGCATCTATTCCTAGCAACTGGAGTTTTTGAGAAACAAGGAGGATGCTAATGTGACTGGAATAGGTCGAACAAGGGAAAGACACGTATTGAGAGCTAATGGGGGATCAGATCATACAGTGTCTGGTAGGTCACGGGAAGACTCACTAAAGACTTTTATCCTCATCTTAGTCTGAAAGAAAATCACCTAAATGCCTACCAAGAATAAGGCACTGTGCACAGACAGCTTACATAAAGCTTATGTAAGTAGCAAAACCAGGATTAGAAACCATGTATGTCTGATTCCAAAGCTCATAATCTTAACCACTTTGTTTTACTAACTCAACATAACAATACTCAATATTTACTGAATGCATACTATCAATATGTTAGAGCTAAAAGGCTTTATATCAGAACTTCCCAATCATTTATTGTTCTAAAATGTCTTATAAGTAGTGTAATATAAAGATCTTCTGAATAAAATTTTGTATTGTATTAAAAATGTTTTGCAACCAACTAAAAATTCAGGATGGGTAAAGTTATATTTGATTCATATGGTTCTCTACATAAACTTCCTAATTATAATTTTTTTTTTTTTTTGAGACGGAGTCTCGCTCTATCTCCCAGGCTGGAGTGCAGTGGCGCGATCTCAGCTCACTGCAAGTTCCGCCTCCCAGGTTTATGTCATTTTCCTGCCTCAGCCTCACGAGTAGCTGGGACTACAGGCGCCCGCCACCATGCCCGGCTAGTTTTTTGTATTTTTTAGTAGAGACGGGGTTTCACCGTGTTAGCCAGGATGGTCTCAATCTTCTGACCTCGTGATCCGCCCGTCTCGGCCTCCCAAAGTGCTGGGATTACAGGCTTGAGCCACCGCGCCCGGCCCCTAATTATAATTTTGATACGGAAAACTATAAACATGACTTCACTATGTGGAACCACTTATGTTCCATAGTTTTGGTGCATAAAACTATGCACATGGCACAGTACAGTGACTCCATGAAATAGCCCCTTCTCTTGATCTTCCTGTTGAATCATTTTAGCCTATATTTTTATTTTAGTCTACATTGTTTAACATCAGTGAGGTTCTATGTTTTGCACGCATATGTAAATGACGTTTTCTATTTAATTTGCTCTAATTGCTCCACAATTTCTGTATGTTTGCCATTAATAGCATTATAATCAATATCATCATTATTAATACATATGGTATTATTAGTTGTTCCTAAATAAAACATAATTTTGTAGTTTCTTGGTTGTTCTTAGTCTATTTATTTAATATTCATATATTTTTATTCTATTGCTCAATGTCTGATTTTTAATGCATTTTCTTATCATTACTGTATTAAGAAAATACAACTGATTTTTTTTTTTTTTTTTTTTTTTTTTTTGAGACAGTCTCACTGTCTCCCAGGCTGGAGTGCAGTGGTGTGTTCTTGGCCCACTGCAACCTCCACCTCCCAGTTCAAGCAATTCTCCTGCCTCAGCCTCCCAAGTAGCTGGAATTACAAGCATGTGTCACCATGCTTGGCCAATTTTTGTATTTTTAGTAGAGACAAAGTTTCGCCATGTTGGCCAGGCTGGTCTCAGACTCCTGACCTCAAGTGATCTGCCCACCTCAGCCTCCCAAAGTGCTGGGATTACAGGCATAAGCCACCAAACCCAGCAATAATGAATTTTTGTATCAAATTTGCAAATATCCTCTAGTTTACCGGGGTGTTATACAAATGTCATTTTCTGTGTACACCATGACATGAAGGAGGTAGGAAAGCAATGCTTTAGCTATTACTTCACACTGAGTAGGTGCAGAATTCTGATAATATAAAAATCTCAGTAGCAATGGAATGCTAAAAGAATCCTACCTCTATAAAACTATGTCTCTAAGAGATCTTTTGGGGGAGGCGGGGGCGCGGGGACAGGGTCTTGCTCGGTCACCCAGGCTGGAGTGCGGTGGTGCAATCACAGTTCATTGCAGCCCCAAACTCCCAGGCTCAGGTGATCCTCCCACCTCAGCCTCCTGAGTAGCTGGGACTACAGAGGTATGCCACCATGCCCAGCTAATTTTTTGTATTTTTGTAGAGATAGGGTTTTGCTATGTTGCCCAGGCTAATCTTGAACTCCTAAGATCAAGCAATCTGCCCACCTCAGCCTCCCAAAGTGCTGGCATTACAGGTGCTAAGAGGCTTTTAAAAAAATACAGAGGTCTAAATGGAGAGGTAAGCCAGGATTTCAGAAAACCAGCACAACCTAGGTAGAAGACTAAAAGCTTCTGAGTTAGACAGATGTGAGTTTAAATACCACCATGACCTGTGATCCCTAGGTGAGGACAAATTACCTTCTTTGATTCTTCTTCCTCATCATTAAATGGAATAAACCACCTATTTGGTAGAGCTGTTGATGTAAAGATAATTTTTAAAAAGCAAAATGCATAGCAACACTTGGTATAAAGCAGCACTCAGTAAACATTACTTTTTTTTTTTTTTCTTTTTTAGAGACTGTCTCACTCTGTTGCCCAGTCTGGAATGCAGCGGTGCAATCTTAGCTCAACCCCCTGGGCACAAGCAATCTTCCTGCTTCAGCCTCCTGAGTAGCCACAACTACGGGCGACCACACTTGGCTTTTTTTTTAGACATAGGATTTCCCTATGTCTAAAAATGCCCAGGCTGGTCTCAAACTTCTGGCCTCAAGTGATCCTCTTGCCTTGGCATCCCAAGGTGCTGGAATTACAAGCATGAGCCACTAAACCTGGCCACACTACTTATGGTAATTTTAACATACCATGAGTTCAACTATGTTAAAATATTTGCAAAAGCTAAGATAGCCTGAGGAAGAACAAAGAGAAAAAAACAGTTAATATGTTAGGGTGGTATTTATACTAATTGTTTTCTGTTTTAAAAAATTTTGCTGGCCAGGCACGGTGGCTCATGCCTGTAATCCCAGCATTTTGGAAGGCTGAGGCAGAAGGACTACTTGAGCACCCAGGAGTTCAAGACCTGCCTGGGCAACACAGTGAGATCACATCACTACAAAAAACTAAAAAATGAGGCAGGAGGAATGCTTGAGCCCAGGAAGTCAAGGCTGTAGTGAGCCATGATTGAGCCACTGCACTCTCACCTGGGTAACAGAGTAAGACCCTGTAATGTTATCATGTTGCTTAGTAATAGATAGATATAGAGATGAATAAGTCAAATGTAAAACCAATTCTTAATAGAATCCTTAGATTAATTATCTTGGAACATGAATAATTACCCCGATGTTTCTATTAATTTGACGTTTTTGAAAGAGGAATAAAACTATAAGGCATCATCCTTCTTCAAAAGTTCTTCACAAGAATTTACAGCACATTTTGCTTCTTCTCAAAGTACTAATAATTTGCAAATAACTACATTTCCATAGATAGAAAAGAATATCAAGCAGAAATTTGATAAATAGAACATTTCGTTATATCTTATATCTGTACCATGCTTAAGGTATTCCTTTAGCTTTTTTCTAGGCCTCATATTTCTCATTTGTATTAATAAAATGGGCCAGGTACAGTGGCTCACACCTGTAATCCCAGCACTTTGGGAGGCCAAGGCAGGCATATCACTTGATGACAGGAGTTCGAGACCAGCATGGCCAATATGCTAAAACCCGTCTCTACTAAAAATACAAAAATTAGCTGGGCATGGTGGCGTGTGCCTGTAGTCCCAGCAACTAGGGAGGCTGAGGCAGGAGAATCACTGGAACCCTCGAGGCAGAGGCTGCAGTGAGCCAAGATTGCACCACTGCACTCCAGTCTGGGCAACAAACAGAGGGAGACTCTGTCTCTAAATAAATAAATAAATAGAATAAAATAAAATGGCACAGGTGGGCCAAATGTTGTCCTCTAATGTTCTTTTTGCTATAATATCCTGGAACTTCATAATCTTCTCATAAAGCAAATGCATAATGATAGTCCTGCAACTCTGTACTTTCAAGTGGTCCTATAATACTCTTTCACCCTAGTGGTGGTCCCCAGAGCTGAAGACATTACTGTCTCTTCTCACAGAGCCAGTGGACCCAAAAGGAACCAGAAATTCACAGGAGAGATAGACAAAACGATTAATGATTTGGAAATTAAAGAATAGACATGTTTATCCTGATTAGAGAAGGCTAACGACAAGGTTTTGATTATCTTAAAATATACAAAAGTAAATGTGTAGATAATGATCAATACCCTTTTCTCCACTTTTACTATGAAGAGATTAATAGGAAATGGAATCAACATGAAGTACAAGCAATATAGACCAGAACAGATCTTTAAGATTATGAGTTTGTCAGTAACTGTGGGATGCCTGAGAGCAAGACACAGTTGTATGCCATCTTTGTATCCCAGTATACAACAGCATCTGGCATCCAGAAAGTGCTCAATACAAATGTGCCCTCAAAATTAATAAGAGATCATTTGACTGTTTAAAGATTCAAACTACAAACTGGACATGGTGGCTCACGCCTGCAATTCCAGCGCTTTGGGAGGCCAAGATGGGTGGATCACTTGAGGCCAGGAGTTTGAGACCAGCCTGACTAACATGGCAAAAGCCCATCTCTGCTAAAAATACAAAAATCGGCCTGGGCATGATGGTGCATGCCTGTAGTCCCAGCTACTCAGGAGGCTGAAGCACAAGAATCGCCTGAGCTCAGTAGGCAGAAGTTGTAGTGAGCTGAGATCGTGCCATTGCATTCCAGCCTGGGTAACAGAGGGAAACTGTCTCAAACATAAAAAAATAAACATTCAAACTACAGAAGTACATTATAGAGATAGGACAGAACATTTCTCTTGATATTAAGAAAAATGAAGATAATCTTGCAATAAGTTAGGTAATGAGCAGAAAAATTAAGTTTATAATTATAATTTTTCAAAGTTATTTCCTTATTACAAAAAAAAAACCCTTGGGCCTTGGTGATTCTGTCATGAAGTGACTATACACACACAGAGCTGAAGCAAGGCAGTCTCCATTCTCAACTGAAAACTGGTGCCAATCATAAAGATGTTGCCTACTTTAAAAAATACCTGTTAAGCACTTAGAGTTCTAGCAGTCAAATTCTCCTAATACTAGCCCTGTATGGCAATTGTGAAGTATGAATGGATGCAGCTCCTCACTAGAGTCCTTGCGCTGTAGGAACTCTTCAACAGGTGAAATGATTCTCAACAGATAGAAGGAATCTTGGTCATCCTTCAGAATCACTTTCCATTACCCCTAGTGATTTATAATGAGGTGAGTTATTCTTTTGACCTCATTTTTCATGCTATTTACTGTCAAGGAGGAACAATTTAAACATGGGGAGGAAAATCAATACAAGAGGCATAATTATAAAACAGTGAAGCTGCATCCACAGGACCCAAACACAATCTGTTTTGGCATATTAAAGTCACATTTCATTGCCAGACCAACCAACTTTTAAAAAAATAAAAATCACTAACTAAAAAAAGAAACCTGGCAAAAATGTTGCCAAGAAGCAGGGAAAAAAAAAAAAAAAAGCAACCTGCCTCGCCTGAAATGCCCGCATATAAACAAAACAGTTCATAAAACCATACATCCCACTGTGAAATTCACATTCAATTAGAAGGGCCAATTTCTCTTAGACCTCAAAGAGCACAACAGCCAGCCAACCAACCCAATCTCCATATGAATGCCCAATGTCACTTCCATTTTCTAAGACAAGCACATCATTTGCCCACAGTTGACTGCCCAAAACTGATGTAGCTAGAATGGACACACTTCCTATCTTCTCTCTTATAAAGCAGGTCTCTTTCTTCTCCTTACATCACCAAGTTACTCTCTATTTTTTTTTTAGTTTTCTTTGGAGGCTTCCCTTTGAAGTTTTCTTTCATAATGGACCTCAAGGGTTGGCAGTTGTCTTAGGGAATAAGAAACCATATTACTGAACTGGAATTCTGAACAATATTTCAAAATAAAGAGAATAATATGCTTTGGATATTTGTTCCCTCCGAATTTCATGTTGAAATGTGATCCCCAATGTTGGAAGTGAGGCCTGGTGGGAAATGTGTGGGTTACAAGAGCAGATCCCTCATAAATGGCTTGGGGTCCTTTCCATGGCAATGAGTAAGTTATTACTCTGGTAATTCATATGAGAGCTGATTGTTTAAAAGTGTATGGTACCTCCCACCTCTCTCTCTTTCTCCTGCTCTCACCATGTGATGCACCTGCTCTCCCTTTGCCTTTTGCAATGATTGTAAGCTTCTCGAGGCCCTCACCACAAGCAGATGCTGGCTTCATGCTTCCTGTATAGCCTGCAGTACTGTGAGCCAATTAAACCTCTTTTCTTTATAAATTACCCAGTCTCAGGCATTCCTTTATAGCAACAAAAACAGACTAATACAGGGAACTTTGGTTAAGAGTTAATGGTAAAGATCTGAAATGACAGTAGAAAAAGTTTACTCCATTGCCAATCACTGAAAAAATTTACATATGAAGAGTACTACTAATCTCAACATTGGGCACCTTGTCAAGCCTTGCAACAGTCAATACACTAAACCCATGTTAACCATTTTATTCACAATTTACCTTTTTTTTTTTTTTTTTTTGAGACAGTTTCACTCTTGTTGCCCAAGCTGGAGCGCAATGGCACAATCTTGGCTCACTGCAACCTCCATCTCCCGGGTACAAGCGATTATCCTGCCTCAGCCTCCCGAGTAGCTGGGATTACAGGTGTCCACCACCAGGTCCAGCTAAATTTTGTATTTTTAGTAGAGACAGCATTTCACCATGTTTGCCAGACTGGTCTCGAATACCTGACCTCAGGTGATCCTCCCACCTCGGCCTCCCAAAGTGCTGTGATTACAGGTGTGAGCCACTGCACCCAGCCAATTTACATTTTTTAAGCTGATCACTGGTAACCCAATTGGAAGCTCAATACAAGGAGCTTCTTGTGATGTGATGATAACTAGAATAATTAACTAATTAATTGAATTCAGGTCTAGTCAACACTGGCTTGAAACTTCAAAATTTTTGCAGGCCATCAATGGCCACTAAATCACAAAGAGAGATAATCTGACATTAATTGCCTTCTCATGGAAGTACATACCACCACTTAAGATGTACTCTTACCAAAAAAATTGAACCTTAATCATCAGATCTCATCTCTAATTACTAGTTTATGGAAAACACGTGGGACAAAAGAACACATTAACATCACAAGCAAGCAGTCAGAAAAGTCTAGATTGTAGAGAAACTCTAAAAGTATAAACAACCCAGTTTTTCAACAAATAAGGTAAGAGAAAAAAAAAATGAGGAGGAAACCACAGATTAAAATACATATCAATCAAAACAGACCTTATTTGAATCATGACTTGAATAAACCAACTGTTAAAACACACACACACACACACACACACACACACCTGTGAACAATCAGGGAAATTTAAACATTACTAAAATAAAATTTTAAGAAACAAGATTTTGACTTTTAGGTATGCTAATGAAATTTTTTTTTTATTTTTGTTTTTGTTTGAGACACAGTCTCGCTCTGTCACCGAGGCTGGAGTGCAGTGGTGCAATCTCAGCTCACTGCAACTTCTGCCTCCCCGGTTCAAGTGATTCTCCTGCCTTAGCCTCCCAAGTAGCTGGGATTACAGGCACCCGCCACCACACCTGGCTAATTTTTTGTATTTTTAGTGGAGATGGGGTTTCACCATGTTGGCTAGGCTGGTCTCGAACTCCTGACCTCAGGTGATTCACCCGCCTTGGCCTCCCAAAGTGCTAGGATTACAGGCATGAGCCACCACGCCCAGCCGATTTTTTTTATTTAAAGTTCTACGTTCTAGAGATATATATTGAAATATTTACAAATAAAATATAAGCTGGGCACGGTGGCTCATGACTGTAATCCCAACACTTTGGGAGGGTGAGGCGGGTGGATTACCTGAGGTCAGGAGTTCGTTCGAGACCAGTCTGGCCAACATGTGAAATCCTGTCTCTACCAAAAATACAAAATTAGCCAGGCATGGGGACACATGCCTCTAATCCCAGCTACTTTGGGAGGCTGAGACACCCCAGGAGGTGGAGGTTGCAGTGGGCCAAGATTGTACCATTACACTCCAGCCTGGGCAACAAGAGTGAAATTCATCTCAAAAGAAAAAAAAAAGTATGTGATATCTATGATTGGCTATAAAATAATCCAGTACACTGGAGATGAGGATCTATAAATGAAACAAGATTGGCCATAAGTTTATCACTTTTGAGAATTCATTATACCATTCTCTCTACTTTTGTATCTTCTATTTTGAAATATTCCACAATAAAACGCTTAAAAAAAAGAGAGTCACTAGACCAATAAGTCATACAGAAAAGCCAGATATATATATCATGCCAGATATATCATGAATATTTAGAGCATTGCACCAAAAAACAGTTCCCCAAATTTGCATTAGATTAATATTCTAACAGATTAACACTGTATTATAACATTTAAGTATACTAAATATAAAATAATTTCTAAATTTTTGTATAAACCTATTCCATAACTACAATGAAGTAGAATATTTCATTAAAAACCACATGCAAGTCAATTTTCAATTCTGAACACTAAGCTTCAGCTTTTCTTTTTTTTACTTTTTTTTTTTTTTTTTTTTTTTTTTTGAGACAGAGTCTCGCTCTGTCACCCAGGCTGGAGTGCAGTTGCACCATCTCAGCTCACTGCAACCTCCACCTCCTGAGTTCAAGCGATTCTCCTGCCTCAGCTTCCCGAGTAGCTGGGACTACAAGCGCGTGTGACCACGCCTGGCTAATTTTTTGTATATTTTGTAGAGACAGGGTTTCACCCTGTTAGCCAGAATGGTCTCAATCTCCTGACCTTGAGATCTGCCCACCTTGGCCTCCCAAAGTGCTGGGATTACAGGCGTGAGCCACCGCGCCCAGCCAAAGCTTCAGTTTTTCAATTGAACTACCTCATGAAACAAACATAAACTCTGCATGCCTGATAAAACTTTAAGCTCCCAAATTTTACTCAAACTGGTTACAATCTAAGATCAGAAGTTTAAGAAACAATTTTTTAAGTTACCCTTCAAAAGCAGTAAAAACCCCAACATATTCACAGACAAAAACAACATCAACAAATTGGGCAAGCATTCAATTAGCAATCTGAATTTATTATTAATGAGGGTTCAATTCCTTTGTCCTATCGAGACCACGGTGAAACCCCGTCTCTACTAAAAACATTCGCGGTGGCGGGCGCCTGGACCAGATCTTAATCTGAATTTATTATTACTATGTTGAACCATTAAAGATTTATTAGACATCCGCCATCTCTCACCATCTTACAGAAGATATATATGTAATTCTCCTCCATAAGCATAAAATAGTCTCAAATACTGATAAATATAGTACTCCCCTGACACTCCTCAAGAGCCAGAATGCTAGAACAGAAATTACTATGTAGCCGATTTCCTATTATAAGTTATAATAGTAACCAACTATTCTGGAGACCCTTCCCAAAATTCAATTTCGTTTCTAAATTGTATCTACTGCTAAGTAAAAGTAACAAGAAGCACAGAATCAGATACATAGTAGACACTCAATAAATAAAAGAGAATGGCAGAAGAAACTGTTTATTGGTACTAACCTCCCTATCACTGTTCCCCCAAGGCTGCCTTCCAGTGAAAGTGCTAATGAGTGGGAAATGGGCCAAACTAGACTGAGAAGTAAAATAAACTAGATAATCAGCCATCAGTAATAGGGACATAACCTTCTTGCCCCTACTGTCAGGTTTAATATCCTAAAATATTCTTAACTCATGAATAATGAAACCACCTGAACTAGCCTGAATTTGTCATATATTTTGGGCCCTCATTTAAATTACAATTATATTGATGGACAATCTATATTTTTTCACCCAAAAGTCAACAGAAAGACAAGTTATCCTTAATGCAAAAAACCTGCATATAACCTCCACAAAAGTCTTCAAAAATATATCTACTGAAAGTGCTCTTTCAAAGTTTAAATGACCAAATCCAACAGTCTTTCTACAGGCCTTCTCCTCAATTTCCTTTTACACTATTTACCATCCATTCCTTGAAATACCTCAATATCACTGTTTGTCAGTTCTTCTCTGTATCAGTTTCCTATTGCTGCTCTAACAAATTACCATAAACTTAGTTGCTTAAAACAACACAAATGTATTATCATAGCATTCTGGAGGTCAGAAGTCTGAAATCATGGCCAGATGCAGTGGCTCACACCTGTAATCCCACCACTTTGGGAGGCCAAGGCGGGTGGATCACCTGAGGTCAGGAGTTCGAGACCAGGCTGGCCAACAGGGCAAAACCCTGTCTCTACTAAAAATACAAAAATTAGCTGGTCGTGGTGGTGAGTGCCTGTAATCCCAGCTACTCAGGAGGCTGAGGCAGGAGAATCGCTTGAACCTGGGAGGAGGTTGCAGTGAACCAAGATTATGCCGTTGCACTCCAGCCTGGGGGTCAAGAGCGAAATTCAGTCTCAAAAAAAAAAAAAAAAAAAAAAAAAAAGGAAGTCTGAAATCAGTCTCATTGGGCTGAGTTGTCAAATTGCTGGCAGGGCTGGTTCCTTATGCGGAGGCTCTGAGAGAAGAATCCACTTCCTTGCCTTTTTCAGCTTCTAGGGTCCACCTGCATTCCTTGGCTCACAGACCCTTCCTGGAATCCTTCCAATCTCTTGCTTCCTTCATCACATCTCCTATTCTAATTCTGCTCTCTTGCCTCCCTCTTATATGGATGCTTGTGATTATATTGGGCTCACCTGGATAATCCAGGTTAATTTCCTTATCTCAAGATCCTTAAACTAATCACATCTCCAAAGTCTCTTTTACCATGTAAGGTAACATATTTACATGTTCTGGGGATTAGGACTTAGACATCTTTGGGGCACCATTAGTCATCCTACCACATCTTCCAATGGCTCTAACTTGAATTTCTGCATTCTCTGCCTACCAGCTGTTTGTGTTTTCTGCTCTTCTCTATATATTTTCTCCCCTTCCTCTTTCACACTCATTACTTCAACTCTCACCTTCATGCTAAAATCAAGTCTCGTCTCAAATATGAGAAAATTGAAGCCTAGATAGGAAAGTGACTAGCCTTGAGTCACATAGACACCTACAGGATATTTACTTACTTATTTATTTGAGACACACTCTTGCTTTGTCACCCAGGCTGGAGTGCAGTGGTGTGAACACAGCTCACTGCAGCTTCAACCTCCTGGGCTCAAGTGATCCTCCCACCTCAGCCTCCTATGTAACTGGGACCACATGTGTGCACCACCATACCTAGCTAATTTTTTTGGGGGGGTAGGAGAGATAGGGTCTCACCACATTGCTCAGGCTGGTCTCAAACTCCTGGTCTCCAGCAATCCTCCCACCTTGGGCTCCCAAAGTGCTGGGATTACAGACATGGGCCACCATGCCCCGCACTTATAGGAGATTTCTACTTGTACATCTTCAGAGTACCTCACTCTAATCGTTGACTGAATACTATTTCTACCTGAATAACACAATTATTTCATACTCACAAGCTAGAACTGTGCTACACTTTTTTCTCATCTCCATTCACTCAGCTGGTTCTCTCAACTCTGTCTCTCCATTCATTCAGAAATCCAAGTGCCACTTCAGAATCCCAAAATACTGCTTTGGTTGGGTAACAACCCTGCTCAAACCCACAAAAATTCTCTACTAAGGAGTCCATCAAGCCTCCTTGGCCTGATGTTTGATGTTCAAAGCCCTCTAGGATGTCACCCCGACTCTCTCTCATCTCTAACCCTTCAAACACATCCATTAGGATCTCCTAGTGTCCTCTGCCTACATACCACACTCATTCCTATTTATTCGCCCATGCTGCTCTATCATCCTGGACTGCCTTCCTTTGTCCTCCCACTTAGGAACACATCCTTTCCAGGGCATCATAGAATTTGGAACTCTGAAAGGAATCATTTTTTTATTTATCTGTCTCCAAACCTGACTGTTAGTTCCTTGAGGGCAGAAATTATACCACATATATACTCTAGTACATGCTTACAATCTAACATTTAGACGTTCAACATTAGCTGTTAATTAAGAATCTAAGAAAACTTCTAAAGAGAAAAATATAGTAGACACATGTAATTAATGGCATATTATTCAAATATCAAAAACTTTACTCTGGCCGGGCGCGGTGGCTCAAGCCTGTAATCCCAGCACTCTGGGAGGCCGAGATGGGCGGATCACGAGTTCAGGAGATCGAGACCATCCTGGCTAACACGGTGAAACCCCGTCTCTACTAAGAAATACAAAAAATAGCCGGGCGAGGTGGCAGCGCCTGTAGTCCCAGCTACTCGGGAGGCTGAGGCAGGAGAATGGCGTGAACCCGGGAGGCGGAGCTTGCAGTGAGCTGAGATCCGGCCACTGCACTCCAGCCTGGGCTACAGAGCGAGACTCCGTCTCAAAAAAAAAAAAAAAAAAAAACTTTACTCTAGGCCCAGCATGGTGGCTCTTCTTTGTTTAGAGACAGGGTCTCGCTCTGTCGTCCAGGCTGGAATGCACTGGAATGATCATGGCTCACTGCAACTCCAGTTCATGGACTCAACCTATCCTCCTGCCTCAGCCTCCCAAGTAGCTGCAACTACAGACATGCACCAATGTGCCTGGCTAATTTTATTTTTTTGTAAAGACAGGGTTTTGCTATTGTGGCCCAGGCTGGTCTCAAACTCCTGATCCCAAGTGGTCCTCCTGCCTCAGCCTCCATCTATTGTGATTATAGGAACAAAATAACTGATTAATGACTGTCATGGGCTGAGGGTGGGAAGAGCTGTCTACCAAGGAGCACAAAAAATCTTGAGGGTATGGTAATGTTCTACATCTTGATTATAGTGGTGGTTCCACAACTGTACACATTTGTCAAAACTCATAAGGTGCTGCACTACAAAGAGGGAATTTTGTTGTATACAAAGTATATCTTAATTTTAAAATATTTAAAAAGAAAAAAATAAACAACTTAGTTTTCTGTTACCAACAAGACTGGTCCAACTCCTTACCTTTGGCAGAACTGTGCTTAATCCACATATCTTAACAGGTTGCCTATTTCAAAATACTCATGGAGAAGATGATTATAAAAGCCCAAATGGTGATATATAGTTATTCAGCATGAGTTTAAGAATTGGGGAGAGGCCAGGTGTGGTGGCTCCCACTTGTAATCCAAGCACTTTTGGAGGCTGAAGGGGGAGGATTGTTTTAGCCCAACAGCTCAAAATCAGCCCTGGCAACATAGTGAGACCCTCTTGTCTACAAAAAATTTTAAAAATTAGCTGGGTATGATGGGGTGTGCCTGCAGTCCCAGTTACTAGGGAGGCTGAGGTAGGAGGATCACTTGAGTCTGAGAGGTTGCAGCTGCAGTGATCCATGGTCACACCACCACACTCCAGTCTGGGTAACAGAGCAAGATCCTGTCACCAAAAAAAAAAAAAGAAGAAGAAGAAGAATAGGGAAGAAATTCTGTGAAACAAATGAAAGTCATTTTTGGCCGGGCGCGGTGGCTCAAGCCTGTAATCCCAGCAAAAAAAAAAGAAGAAGCTAAAGAAGAAGAAGGGTAAAAGAATTGAGCTGTGCCACTGCAACTCCGTCTCAAAAAAAAAAAAAAAAAAAAAAAAAATGAAAGTCATTTTTATCTATACTTTCAAAAACAAAAACACACACACACAAAGCTGAGTTTCCCAATATGGCTTTGAGGTCCAACATAGTCTGATGCAACATATTAAGCCATTTGAAGAGGTAAGCTACTAAAATGGTTCAGGACAGACGACTATTCTAGATGAACAGTAATAAAGGAGCAAACAGGATTTTCTGAATCCTATGTTGCCATGGGTCCTGACACTAAGCAGAATTCATCAACATTCAGGGTAAGGAAAAAGTAACTTCAAAGGTGGAACTAGGAGAGGAATGAGTAATATATTTAGAATAAAAGAGAAAAGGTTAAAAGCACAAGTTTTATTTTACCATATAAGTTAGCACGCAAAATATACTATTTTATATGGAACTGAACACACAGTCATCTTGCTCATCTTCTGTCTCTGTCTGAATGTAAATTGCTCAGCCTATCCTCCTCCCCTCACTTGTTCCTATCTCCATCTCTTTTCACGAGAAATACGTGATTTTAGCCTCCCTGAGGCTACAGCGTCAGACTGAGGCAACTCTAGAATGACAAAGGCTTATTCAACTACAAATTCAATTCCAGTCTGGGGTGCCCATGAGGGTCCAAATTTGGACCCTGCACTTCACAAAGACAGTCCGAATTTCTTTTTTCTTTTTCTTTTTTTTTTTTAAACGGAGTCTCACTCTGTTGCCCAGGCTGGAGTGCAGTGGTGTGATCTTGGCTCACTGCAACCTCCACGTCCCGGGTTCAAGCGATTCTCCTGCCTTCAGCCTCCCTGAGTAGCTGGGACTACAGTTGTGCGCCACCACACCAGGCTAATTTTTGTATTTTTAGTAGAGACAAGATTTTGCAATGTTGGCCAGGCTGGTCTCGAACTCCTGACCTTGTGATCCACCTGCCTTGGCCTCCCAAAGTGCTGGGATTACAGGCGTGAGCCACTGCCCCGGGCCGCCCATCTGAGTTTCTGAGTCAAGTATGGAATTATTCTAATCTCCTTGATAGTCTCCTTGATATTCATCCAAGGAAAACTGATCAGACTGTGCTAAGAGACAAGACCTATGGTGATTGGCATCCAGTATCCCTCACCACACTCAGCACAGATTTAAGAGTCAATGTAATACATACTGAAGTAAGTAAGCATTCATTTTAATGAATCCTAGAAAAATCTCTTTTCTGAAAGCAGGTACTTGCCTCTTCCAACAGCAATAATTTGGTAGATACAGTTTTTAAGGGCATGTATCTAGGCCTAGAGTACCTAAGATTATAATGCTAAGGATACCAAGATAGGTGCTAACAGTCAAACTTATTCAATAAATAAAAGAAAAAATTTAAAGTACTAGACCACATAGAATTATTAACAAATATTCCTGGCCTTACAATGTGTATATGCAAATGAAACAGAAATTCCTTTGTGAGCAAACAAGTGCTTTCAAGGGTTCTATAATCAGATTAGTACCTTGTTCATTAAGGACTCTAGGACAACACATGCATACACATCAAATCTTAATATAGTCACTGAAATTTAGTCTGCATCAGTTTCCAAGGCTTTCATCAGAGTTGGTCTAACCTTTGAGATACTTCTTATCCCAGTCTAATTCAAGTATTATTAATAGGCCCCCTGGAGCTTGTTATCTTTGACTCAAGCACCTCGTGGTCTCAGCAAAGGCTGCCAGGAAAGAAGGTCTCTAAGTCCAAAAGAAGCATCAAGGCACCACAAGCTGCAGTGCAAATCATCTACTGTGACATTGTAGGCGGAGAAAAACTGTCCCCCAGTACTATCTGGGGGCTACTAACATGCCAAGACAATAATCCACAGTTGGTCAAGTGGCCATGGTCAAAAGAGAGAAAAGAAGCAATTATCCAGATAATTTATATCATGCTTATATAACAGATGGACATTTTAAATAAATAATTCATATAATTATACCACTCACTCTGCATTTCACAGAAGGTGAATCTGTTGTAAAGTAGGTGGTTCAGCTACAGATAGCTCCAGTCTCACTTTTGAAAATAGTCTTTTACATACCTTAGGAGTTCTCTAGGTCGACCATGCATGGTGGCTCATGCCTGTAATCCCAGCACTTTGGGAGGCCGAGGCGGACAGATCATTCGAGGCCAGGAGTTTGAGACCAGCCTGGTCAACATGGTGAAATCCCATCTCTACTAAAAATACAAAAATTAGCCGGGCATGGTGGTGGGCACCTATAGTTCCAGCTACTTGGGAGGCTGAGGCATGAGAATAGCTTGAACTTGGGAGGTGGAGGTTGCAGTGAGCCGAGACTGCACCACTGTACTCCAGCCTGGGAGACAGAGTGAGACTCTGTTTTGTTTTATTTTTTTAAAAAACAATAACAACAAAACTTCTCCAAGTCATGGAAAAACATATTGTAACTCTTTGGAAACTGACTTGCAATGTTCTGAAGCCAATAAAGGCCCGTTGTCTGGATTCAAAGATATAATTTCTCAACAGAAGACCTCAAATCTTTAAGCAGCTTAATTTTTACCTGAATTTGTCTAGAATTGAGTATACCTATTCAATTTAACTCCTTGTCAGCCCTATAAATTGAAAGGAACGCTTACATTGCATTTATAGATGTTAAAAAAATTAATAGCTGTCATCCCCTTCTTCTCTTATTTCAATAGATTACTAAGCTGAGCACAGTGGCTCACACCTATAATCCCAGTAGTTTGGGAGGCCAAGGCAGGTGGATCTCCTGAGGTTAGGAGTTCGAGATCAGCCTGGCCATCATGGTGAAACCCCATCTCTACTAAAAATACAAATATTATCTAGGCGTGGTGGCAGGCACCTGTAATCTCAGCTACTTGGGAGGCTGAGGCAGGAGAATCACTTGAACCCAGGAGGCGGAGGTTGCAGTGAGCCAAGATCTCACCATTGCACTCCAGCCTGGGCAACAGAGCGAGACTCCATCTCAAAAAAAAAAGAAAAACAAGAATTCACCTTCCCAAATAGTTCAGAAATGTAAAGTTTAAAATTTAATGTGGTTCTCTTAGCTTTTATCTCATTTTACATTCAGCTCCTTATTAAGTGGGATATAGATCTCTGGGATGTAAATCTGAAAAATCCATGCCTATGGGTCACTTCTTTACTTTCTAACTTTGCACAAATAATTTTCCTGAGCTTCAGTTTCCTCATCTGTAAAATGAGAATAACAACAGTACCTGCCACACCTACTTCAAAGGATCACTGCTGAAACTCACATGGGGTAAGACATATGAAATCAAACAGCAAAGCACTCTGGAAATATTGGTTACTACCACAGATGGGGAAATATTACGAGCAGGAAAAAAAAATGGGTGAATTAGTTTAGAAAAAATTAGGGTGAAAAAGTTTCTTCTACCTGAAAGAGAAGGGTTGCAAACATAGAAGTAACTTTAAGCTATTGACTAAATATATTTAGGGAAGTGGTCTGACATAAAGTTGAGTTATTATTTAGAAGTGGATTCTCATGCCAACACATTCACTTTGCACAGACGGCAGAAGAAGAAAAAGACAAAAGATTAAGAGTGGGTGTCCGGCTCTCAGCTCACCAAAATAACTGATTTGAGGCGAGAGGGTGTAGTTAGTCATGGCAGTCAGTAGATAGAGAATATTGCTGCATTAGGTGATGAACTATAAGGTGTCGTTACCAAGCACAGATTATCCACAATCCATATAGTATAGCTACGTATAGGGCATGGGATTTCTATAGAGCGCTTTAGAAAAAAAAAAATAGAAAAATAGAAAAGCTATTCCATAAGTATCAAACAGACAGAAGTAATTCAATAACTTAGTTCTCCACAGGAAGCTCTCGGGGAGGTAGCATTGCTGAGAAGAAAGTTAAGATACCTATAACAACGAGGTCCGGGGTGTTCCAGGAGCTATAGCCTAGAGGCGACACAAACTGTTTTTAAGTACTACAAATCAACAAAACAAGAGGTGTGGTTTCAGACCTGCTTGTCTTTACCCAGTATAGGGCTTTACTCTTTAAGTGATCTAAGATATTCTATAATGGAGACACACAACAACTGAATTTTCTGAAAGAGCATCAGACAAATGACACTGTGCCTATGAGTGACACGGCGTGCAGGCACGCCAACCAGACATAAGTGAAGATAACTAATCTATAGGGATACGACCAGGGACAAAAATCACCAGTAACCATGACAACACAAGTAGGTGGAGGGAAACACAAACACTGACCAAGCAGCGGGGTGACACTATTCCTTCAGGTAGAGAGATCCTGGGGTCAGAAAAAGACTTGATTAGTGGAGGAAGCTGGCCAAGAATGAAACCGATTAGCCCAAAAAGGCAGTGTCCATGCAGAAGGACTCGGCGGCAACACTGATACTCTCCATGGGGCGGCTCGCAGGGTCAAAGACACATCTGTAGGAGACTGGACGCCTCTAAGACCGAGAAAGGAGTTACCTGGTGCAGGGCTGTCAAGCCGTCCACGTTGACTGTGTTGATATCAGCACCTCTTGCCAGAAGCTTTCTCACCTCGTCGGTGTCCCCGCTAGAGCAGGCGGCCAGGAAGACAGCACCGTCCTCGAAGCGGACCCTGGGGCTCCCGCGCCTGGTCAGCGGCTGCCGCCCCGCGCCTCGTCGCTCTGCGGGCTCCTGCTCTGTCAGCGAGCCCAGCCAGCGCCGAAGCTGCTCTGCCCGCCGCATTCGCGCCGACTCTGCCCGCTTCCCTCCTAGGTGCTCCAGCTCCGCCATTGCTCCGGCCTCGGCAGCTGCTGCCAAAACTACCAACACTAAATTACTGTTGGGGCTCGGGTTGCCGCTGCCGCCTCCCTCAGAGCGCTTCAGCCGGGAGCAGAGGGCGGAGACCCTCGCGCCGCCATCTTTACTCCTCTCGCCACTAGCACCGCCCGCACGTTCCCTCGGCTTCAATACGCAGCCGCTGCCCGGCCTCGGATCATCACGGGACTCGTAGTAAGAGGCCTGCCCTAAGTGCACTTGGTGGCCGTAAGGGAACTACAAATCCCTGGATGCATCAGAAAAAAGTCGAGGACAGACGGCTCTTTCGCCACGGGACTCAGTGAGGTCACCTTTGCCCTAAAGCTGGAACTGTCTCCTGGACTGGCGTCAACCTCTTCCTCTGGGCATTTTGGGAGTCGTAGTTTATTCTTGTTATGACTGGTAACTAATCTTAGCTCCCTAATTATCACATCAATTCTTTGGAGTGGAAGAGACGCGGTAATTATTCCTATTTTCTGGAGGGGAGAACTAAACATTAAGTACCTAAACGACTGGATTCTATATCCTAGTTCTAAGTCTAGGGTTTTATTAACATGTGTATTAATCACAGTAAATGTGAATGTGCGTGGGGAGGAGGAGCAGTATTACATGTTTTACATAAATACTGTCAACTTACTCCAGGCCCAGAAAAGATCTTGAAAATGATGCATTCAGATGTAGTGAGAAGAGTTTAAGCTGTGAATTTAAATTGAATTCACAGCCGTAGACAAATTACTTGACTTCTCTGAGCCAGTTTTCTTATGTGAAAAATGGGTATAATATCTCACAGGGTAGTCGTGTGGATCAGATAAAATAATACATGCAAGGATGCCTAATACTATCTTTGGCACATATTGCATCCCAATAAATAATTTCTCTTCCTTCTCCCTCCTCCTCCTCCTCTACTCTTTTCATATATCTTAAATTTTTACAAGACAGAATAGATGTCTTCCGTGATTTTTATTTCTTTTCTTTTGACACAGAGTCTCACTCTGTCACCCAGGCTGAGTGCAGTGGCACGATCACGGCTCACTGCAGACTCAACCTCCTGGGCTCAAGTGATTCTCCCACCTCAGCCTCCCAAGTAGCTAGGACTACAGGTGCCCACCACCACACCCGCTATTTTTTTTATTTTTTTATAGAGACAAGGTCTCACCATGTTGCCCAGGCTTGTCTGGAACTCCTAGACACAAGCGATCTCCTGCCTCAGCTTCCCAAAGTGTTGGGATTACAGCCCTGAGCCACTGTACCTGGCCCATGATTTTTTTTTTCAAAGCTAGAGAAAGATACTATCAAGCATACTAAATCATACTAAATTCCTAAGGTAGCAAATAGGACATTCTTATGTTCCCCAAGACTGGGTTAAAAAACGTATATCTGTCTGATTGTTTTGTTTTGTTTTGTTTGAGACAGGGTCTCACTCTGTCACCTATGGCATGGTCATGGATCAGTGTAGCCTCAACCTCCCAGGCTCAAGCAATCCTCCCACCTCAGCTCCGCAAGTAGCTGGGACTACAGGCCTGCGTCACTATGCCTGGCTAACTTTTGTATTTTTTGTAGAGACAGGGTTTTGCCATGTTGCCCAGGCTAGTCTTGAGCTCCTGGGCTCAAGTGATCCACCCACCTCAGTCTCCCAAAGTGTTAGTATTACAGGCATGAGCCACCACATCCGGCCAGTCCGATTGATTTAATAATTATAACCTCCAGTGCTCTAGCCCTGAACAAAATATAATTAAATGTGTTACCCATAATGAAGGAGTACATATGCAAATATTAGATTCTTTAAACATTTCTGTATGTTTAAAATTTTTCATTTAAAAATGTTGCAAAATGATCGGGGTATTGTAAAGGGAAACTTTATTATATTCTGTCATGTGAAAATTTGCCTGTTCCTAAATTCCCCCTGAAATGAAGTGGAAATCATACATTAAGGAAACAATTAGTTATTGAATTGAAAACCTTAAATGAAAAGTGACATATAAATGTAAAAATTATTATGTTTAATAATACTGTGTCTACCCACCATATGCTTTAGTAGGGTATTCTTAAATACATTATAAATACTAATTAAACCTTATGTCAAATCTGTGAACTATGAATAACAATGTACATAAGGAAAATCAAGGTATAATAATGTATACATTATGTAACCTCATTTTCCTTGCTACATACATTTATTTATGGCCATGATAGAACTTGTCATGTCTCATCATTTATTGCAATTAAAAATTTTTGGCCAGACGTGATGGCTCACGCTTGTAATCCCAGCACTTTGGAAGGCCAAGGCGGGCAGATCACTTAAGGTCAGGAGTTCGAGACCAGCTTGGCTAACCCCATCTCTACTAAAAATACAAAAAGTAGCTGGGTATAGTGGCAGGTGCCTGTAATCCCAACTACTCAGGAGGCTGAGGCAGGAAAATCGCTTGAACCTGGGAGACGGAGATTGCAGTGAGCCAAGATTACACCACTGTACTCCAGCCTGGGTGACAGAGCAAGACTGCCTCAAAAAAAAAAAAAAAAAATTATTCATGAGATTTACTTTGTAACATATCACAGTGGGACCTCCTCTTATTCCAATTCAGCCTCTTGCTGATAATTTGTATTGCCCTTAAGCACCCAAATAGAACTCTCAGTAAAGGATAAAAGAAAAATTGGTATTAAATCAAATAGGTAGGAATACTCAGCTAGAAGCCTAATCCTATTCACAGTCCTCATGCATCATTTCAGTATTATGTTCCTGGTATATGATAGCTGCTCCTATATATATATAACTTTATGTTTTACTGGCATACTGGTCTTCTAATAAGGATTTTTGAACTGGAGTACATTTTTCAGGGATCAATAATGATGATTCTTTTGGCTGCATTCTTTTTGTATTCAGAATTAGGAGGCAAAAAATATCTAGTTCCAGTTGTTTAAATAAGCTAAAATTGACCCACTCCAGGTTAAATCCTTACTTTCCCAAGAGATAGGAACTAAAATTTCTTTCTTTTTTGGAGACAGTTGGTACCAACATAACTCACTGCAGGCTCGAACTCCTGAGCTCAAGCAATTCTCCTCCTACCTCCTGAGTATCTGGGACTATAGGCACATAAAATAAAATTATGTTATTTTATTTTTAAGCAGATACGGGTCTCGCTATTTTGCCCAGGCTGGTCTTGAACTCCTGGCCTCAAGCAGTCTTCCCACCTCAGCCTCCCAAAGTACTGAGATTTTAGGTATGAGCCACCATGCCCAGCCTGAGCTTAAATTTCAACAAGAATTCAGTCTCTTTTTCTTTTTCTTTTTTTTTAAACGGAGTCTCCAGGCTGGAGTGCAATGGCACGATCTCAGCTCACTGCAACCTCTACCTCCCGGGTTCAAGCAATTCTCCTTGAGAAGCTGGGACTATAGGCGCTCACCACCATGCCTAATTTTTGTATTTTTAGTAGAGACAGGGCTTCACCATATTGGCCAAGCTCTTGACCTTGTAATCCACCTGCCTTGGCCTACCAAAGTGTTAGGATTACAGGCATGAGCCACCACGCCAGGCCAAGAATTCAGTCTCAATATAAGGAAGTTCCAGGAAGCCAGAAGTACTTCCTTACCATACCTATTTTATTTGCTTCTTTTCTTTTTTTTTTTTTTCCTGTGGAAGTAAGTATGTAATACCTTCTTTGGAGATTTGACAGAAAAGTGTAAGTAGCTAAATTCCTTGGATAGTTTAAGTGCATACCTACTTGGAGAGAAAGAAATATAGCTTCTGGCTGTATGATTATTGAAAGTAGTAATAATTATTATAATCTAATTAATTTTACAGGCTCGGCCAAAAAAGATGCCATGAAAACATTCCTCTACCTATAATGACTTAAAAAGATTTTCACATCAAAATCCTATTTTTTCTAAAACATCTTTCCCAACCAGGGCTTTCTGAGAATAACTTACACAATCAGCTCATTAAACAAGTATGGTAATTTAAATTTCCTAAATAAGTACTCCATTCTTTTATTATTTATTTTTTATTTTTGAGACAGGGTCTCACTCTGGATTTGCAGTGGTGCAATCACAGCTCACTGCAGCCTCAACCTCCTGGGCTCAAGCAATCCTCTTACCTCGGCCTCCCAAGTAGCTGGGACTACAGGCATGCACCACCATGCCTGGGTAAGTTTTGCATTTTTTGGTAGAGATGGGGTTTTGCCATGTTACCCAGGCTGGTCTCAAACTCCTGGGCTCAAGCGATCTGCCCACCGAGGTCTCAAAAAAATAAAAAATAGGCCAGGAGCAGTGACTCACGCCTGTAATCCCAGCACTTTGGGAGGCCGAGGCGGGCGGATCACAAGGTCAGGAGATCGAGACCATCCTGGCTAACACGGTGAAACCCCATCTCTACTAAAAATACAAAAAATTAGCTGGGCAAGGTGGTGGGTGACTGTAGTCCCAGCTACTCGGGAGGCTGAGGCAGGACAATGGCGTGGACCCAGGAGGCGGAGCTTGCAGTGAGCTGAGATTGCGCCACTACACTCCAGCCTGGGCGACAGAACGAGACTCCGTCTCAAAAAAATAAAATAAAAAAAAAAATAAAAAGAAATAAAAATAAAAAATAAAAAAGGATATATTTTCATATTCTAGTGAATAAATCCTGACAAGTAATACTGTTTAAAAATAAAATACAATTTTATACTTTTACAAGTACTTAAGCAAGCCTGCTGTGATGTGTTGTTAAAGTGAAGAAACCTTTATAAAATAATAGTTTTCATAGCTACACTTTAAAAATAAATTATAACATTAGAATGCTCCATTTTAACAAACCATAACACCTGTAAAAAGTTTATGAAAATCTTTTAGCCTGGCCTCTATTCCCACCAGTTAACATACCCCCCTCTGGTGGACAAATGGAAACGGTACATTTAGTGTATGGGGTTCTTTCTCTCTCTTTTTTTTTTTTCTTTCTCTGTTTTCTTCCTCCCTCTCTACCTACTTTTCTTCCTTCCTCTTTTTTCTTCTATCCTTTTCTCTTTCCTCTCTGTTGCCAAAATTATAGGGACTTACTTGTTTTATCAAACCATCTGTCTTTTCCACCAGACTCAATACAGTTCTTGCTTTTTCTTTTTTTTTTTTCTGAGATGGAGTCTCGCTCTGTCGCCCAGGCTGGAGTGCAGTGGCCGAATCTCAGCTCACTGCAAGCTCCGCCTCCCCAGTCCACGCCATTCTCCGGCCTCAGCCTCCGGAGTAGCTGGGACTACAGGCGCCCGCCACCATGCCCGGCTAGTTTTTTGTATTTTTTTTAGTAGAGACAGGGTTTCACCGTGATAGCCAGGATGATCTCGATCTCCTGACCTCGTGATCCGCCCGTCTCGGCCTCCCAAAGTGCTGGGATTACAGGCTTGAGCCACCGCGCCCGGCCAGTTCTTGCTTTTTCTAAGAGACATTTTAAAGATCTATTTCTCAGAGAAACACCCAAGGAAGTAATCAAGTTCAGTTCTGAAGACAGAACTGTAATTGAGATACAATTACAGTTGGGGCAGGAAGAAAATAAAAACAGGTATTGAAAGGATTAAAACAGAAAGCAGTAGTAAAATAAGCAGGAACTCAATTATGACAGAAAACACTTCACTAAATGCTGAGTAAATGCTAACAATAAATGCAAAACCCCAACAGCGAACTGGAATTAGACTGGACAAGAATGGGATTCCTTGTTTGTTTCAGAACTTTACAATTAATAAACTACTGTAGTTGGCTTATTCCTGCAACTAAGGTGAGGAACCCCAGGGGAGCATCACAGAGTCCTAGTGAACATGTGGGGTTCTTGAGAGAAAACACACCACACAATGGTTATGGGGAACTACTTGCCACTTAACCCCAGTTTCGACTAGATGTAGACATCACTGCTGTGGCCAAAATTATACTTACTTCCAAGTTTAAAAAGAGACTGATTATTACTCCGTTACCAATAATAGTAATAAACAGTATAATAGTAATAATAATAAATTACTATTAGTATTATCATCATTATTCCAAAGCTACATAGTGAGCTGAGAGCAGTCAGATGAGGGTTGGCTTTTTGTTCGTTTGTTTTTCCACCCACAGCATTCCCAAAGGCTAGTCAAGTTCCAGCCACATCCTTTAGGTTAAGTCAGGTCTGTGCCATCTTTCAGCGCTCATGAAGCATTGGCCTCTTGCAGAGGCAGCTCTGAGAAGTTAAGGTTGGCTTAACCATAAACAGGTTCTTCCTTGTTCAGTACCATGCATCTAGCGTTGGAAGACGGTTTAAAAGTCATCTATTCCAGCTGGGCACAGTGGCTCACGCCTGTAATCCCAGAACTTTGGGAGGCTGAGGCGGGTGGATCACCTGAGGTCAGGAGTTCAAGACCAGCCTGGCCAACACGGTGAAACCCCGTCTCTACTAAAAATACAAAAATTAGCTGGGCGTGGTGGCGGGTGGCTGTAATCCCAGCTACTCGGGAGGCTGAGGCAGAAGAATCGCTTGAACCCGGGAGGCAGAGGTTGCAGTGAGCTGAGATTGCTCCATTGCACTCCAGCCTGGGTGACAGAGCAAGACTCTGTCTCAAAAAAAAAAAAAAAAAAAAAAAAAAAAAAAAGTCATCTATTCCAAACTGCCACCCAGTACAAGGATCCTTTCTGCACTATCCCTGACAAGTGATAACCTAACTTCCACTTGAACATTTCCAGTGATGAAGGAATTCACTACCCCCTACGTTTACCTATTTTGTTCTTCAGAGTTCTAATTGATAGAATGCTTTATTTAGCTAAGTTCTGCATCTCTTAGACTTTCATCCGTTGTCCTTAAATGTGTCCTCTGAAGTAGTAAAATCTCCCATGTGAAAAATACTTAAAGGAAGACAGCTATCACGTATTCTCTTTTCCAGATTAAATATTTCTGGTTCCTTTCATTTTTCTTGCTAAGAAACGATTTCCAGCTCCTTCCTTGGTCTGACAGAGCCGACTTCGTAACCGAACTTGGACCCCCGGATGTCTTCTCAGGGTTGAGCGCAGCGGGTAAGACGCTGAATGGCTGCGCGCGGTGCGCGCTCTCATTTGAATGCGTGAGCGTTCAGAGCGCTGGCCAATAGAGAGGAGCGGTGGCTGCGCTTCTTTCCCGGGGGTTACTGTGGGCCAATCACAATCTTCTCCAGACAGGGGGCGGAGCTACGCCAACCGTCGCGCAGGCGCTGGTACCAAGTTGGTCCGCCGGTTGCCGCGTTGTGAGGGGTGTCCGCGCAGGTAAGTAAGGAGAGTATTCCGGTTCCTGATCTGAAAGAACGTACACCGGAGGAGGTCACTGAGTCTTGGGGGGAAGGAGTCCTGTGTCCGCCCAACATGGGAGTTTTCGTCTCCTCTGAAAGGAGAGCCTCAGAAAAGCCACCGTTGAGCGGAGGGTCTCACAGTATCTTTGCATGAAATCGTGGTCAGAGCTCCCCCTAGCCGTCCTCCTGCCACGGCGGGGAGAAATTTGCCACTAGAAAGGACGTAACAGCCCAGTACTTGCTGCGGGTTGTGCACTGGCTGTTCTTTTGCCTTCTTCAGCATCTGGTCCAAACCCACGTTTCGTTCATTAATTACCCAAATTTACTGCAGACTTGATACAAAAAAAAAAAGACTAGGGACCTGCCGTCAAGGAATTCCCCCTAAGGAGAAGAAACTATCAGATGAATTAGAACACGATGCAAATAGATGTGGACTCACAGAGGGTGACGTTGAAAAGGTGTGAGGGGTGGGGATGCATTACTGGAGAATGAGTTGTGATTTAATATGTACTTATCTAAAGGTGTGAAAGAATAATACTTTTATGAGCAGCAGGAATAGGGCAGTGTGGCTGAAGCACGAGTTTGTGGAAAGTAGATACTGGATATAAGGCGGAATATAAGGGTTAGATTGTAAAGAACCTTTATACCTTGAAAAATAGGCAGTTATTCGTGGCATTTAAGCCACAGAATGGCATATGCCAATTTTGGTTAATATAGTGAGGCGGGAGTCTGATTGATTCCTTGGGAGAAATTGCCTTGCTTGTTCTAATCCTTTTACCATGGCTTTCCACTGTTCTCGTTTTATATAAAGGTACACTTTATACTTGTGATATTTTAATGTACAGTCAGCCCTCAGTATCCATGAGGGATGGTTCCAGGACATCCTGCGGATCCCAAATCCACCAAAGGTCAAGTCCCAGATATAAAATGGTGTAGTATTTGCATGTAACCTATGCATGTCCTCCCATATACTTTAAGAGATGGGGATCTCCTTTGTTGCGCAGACTGTTTTTTCTTGTTTTTTTTTGTTTTTTTGGTTTTTTTTCCCAGAAAGAGTCTCGCTCTGCCACCCAGGCTGGAGTGCGGTGGCACGATCTTGGCTCACTGCAACCTCCGCCTTCTGGGTTGAAGCTATTTTCCTGCCTCAGCCTCCCAAGTAGCTGGGATTACGGGCATGCACCACCACACCCTGCTAATTTTTGTATTTTTAATAGAGACAGGGTTTCCTCATGTTGGCCAGGCTGGTCTCAAACTCCTGACCTCAAGTCACCCACCCACCTTGGCCTCCCAAAGTGCTAGGATTACAGGTGTGAGCCACCATGCCTGTCCAGTTTTGTTTTGTTTTTGAGACAGTGTCTTGCTTTGTTGCCCAGGTTGGAGTGCAGTGGCGCGATCTCAGCTCGCTGCAACCTCCACCTCCCGAGTTCAAGCCTTTCTCCTGCCTCAGCCTCCTGAATAGCTGGGATTACAGGCACCCACCACCGCAGCTGGCTGATTTTTGTATTTTTAGTAAAGAGGGTATTTCCCTATGTTGGCCAGGCTGGTCTCGAACTCCTGACCTCAAGTGATCCACCTGCCTCGGCCTCCCAAAGTGCTGGGATTGCAGGCATGAGCCACTGCACCAGGACGCACAGGCTGGTCTTGAACCTCTGCATGTCCTCCCATATACTTTATTTATTTTAGAGATGGGGTTCTCCTTTGTTGCACAGGCTGGTCTTGAACCCCTGGCCTCAAGTGATCCTTCTGCCTTGGTCTCCCAAATTGCTGCAATTACAGGTGTGAGCCACCATGTCCAGCCTCGCCCCCATACACTTTGAATTATTTCTTGATTACTTATAATACCTAATAAAATGCTAAGTAAATTGTTGTTACACTGTATTGTTTAGGGAATAATGACAAGAAAAAATGTATAGTACATGTTTGGACGAGTTTTGTTTTTTTGTTTTTTTGCTTTTTTGTTTTTTGAGACAGAGTCCTAATCTATCGTCCAGGATAGGGTGCAGTGGCATGATCTCGAAGTACAAAACGCTTTCAGCAAAAAATCTTTATTTTTAAGAAAAAAGTATTTTTTCTCATTTTCTGTTTCTGTCATAAATTTTTATTCTTTCCAGTGGAACCAAAACTTGAACTTCCTTATGGTTGATACATGCCCAGCAAGACTGATCAAAGAAAAGATGGCACAGATAAACAGTGTTAGAAATGAAAATGGAAACATAACTATAGATAACTACAAAGATTAAAAAGATAAGGCATTACACAAATACATGTAAAGTTGCATGTAATAGATAAATTTGTGGAAAAATTTAACTTGCCAAATTGATGCAAGAATAAATAACTTGAATAATATTTAAATAAATTGGATTTGTAGTTTAACATTTTCTCAAAATGAAAACACCAGGACCAGATAGAGTTATTCCAGACAACCTAGTAACAAATTATCTCTTGGACTAATCCACAATATGTATTTAAAAAAAAAAAGGAGGCAATGCTCCCTAACTCATTTTAGGAGGCTACAATAACCTTGATACCTAATAAAGACAAAATTAGAAAGGACAGTTATAGGCCAGTCTTATTGATTAGCATAGTGTTAAAAGTTTTCCCTTTAAGGTTAGAAATCTGACAAGAATGCCAACTATCAGCTTTTCTTTCTTTTTTTTTTTTTTTTGCTGTTGTTGAGACAGTCTCACTCTGCCACCAGGCTGGAGTGCAGTGGCACAATCATGGCTCACTGCAGCCTCCATCTCTCCAGGCTCAGGTCATCCTCCCACCTCAGCCTCCTGAGTAGCTGGGATTATGCCAGCATGTCTGGCCTAGCTATCAGCTTTTGTTTTCAACATTGTACTGGAAGTTACTGCCAGAATAGAAGGCAGGAAAAGAATTAGAAAGGAAGAAATAAACTGATTATATGTGGATGACATGATTGTCAGTGTGGAATTACCATTCCCAGACCGCTCCCCACCCCAAATAGATTCATCATTACCATTACTAAGGCTTTGGTTAAAAATCAATTAGATTGACTGGGCGAGGTGGTTCACGCCTGTAATCCCAGCAGTTTGAGAGGCTGAGGCGGGTGGATCACCTGAGTTTGAGAGTTCGAGACCAGCCTCACCAACATGGAGAAACCCTGTCTTTACTAAAAAAATACAATATTAGCCAGGCCTGGTGGCACATGCCTGTAATCCCAGCTACTCAGGAGGTTGAGGCAGGAGAATCACTTGAACCGGGGAGGTGCAGGCTGTGGTGAGCCAAGAGCACACCATTGCACTCCAACCTGGGCAACAGGAGTGAAACTCCATCTCAAAAAAATTTAAAAATCAATTAGATTTACATGTATCAGTAAGAAATGGGTAGTAAGTAGTGTTTTTGAAAAGATAGCAAAAATATAAAGTACTTAGAAATCAGTCTGACAAAAGTTAGGTAAAGCTTTGTAGAGAAAATTATAAAACCTTTGGAAAGCATCAAAAAAAGACTGAAACAGCGTGCTCATGGATCTTAGGATTCAGTATCATAAAGATGTCAGTTATCTCCAAATTGATCTATAGCATCAATAAAATTACAATCCAAATCACAGAACCCTGTTATGATTTGGATTGTAATTTCATATATACATATTTATGTATATATTTATGGACTTATGAACAGATTGTCAAATCTATGTGGAAGAGCAAAGAGTCAAGAATAAGTCATTCCTGAATAAAAAGTGGATAAGCTACAGTAAAACATCACATTGTACACCTTAAATATATACAATTGTATTTGCCAGTTATATACCTCAGTAAAGCTGGGGAAAAAATTAAATAATAATAAATGAATAAGCTATAGTAAATCAAACAGTGGAGTATTGTCTCAGAAATAATCCACTTGACCGATAGAACAAATTCAAGAGTCCCAAAACAAATCCACACATATAGAAATTTAATTTATAGTAATATCAGCAGGAAAAGGATGGACATTCAGTAAATGGTGTTAGAACAATTGACTATTCATATGAAGAAAAACTTTAAATTAGGCCCCCCCTCACTCACTATGCATAAAATTCAATTCCTAGTGAATTCAATATTTAAATTTGAAAAGCAAAATTATAAAATATTTGAAGACTATGTAGGAATATCCCTACATTTGGGGGTAAGGAAAAATTTAATACACAAAGTATAAATGTAAAGGAAGAGATTTTAAGATTGATTATGTTAAGAGTATGTGTTCGGCCGGGCGTGGTGGCTCAAGCCTGTAATCCCAGCACTTTGGGAGGCCGAGATGGGCGGATCACGAGGTCAGGAGATCGAGACTACCCTGGCTAACACGGTGAAACCCTGTCTCTACTAAAAAATACAAAAAACTAGCCAGGCGAGGTGGCGGGCGCCTGTAGTCCCAGCTACTCGGGAGGCTGAGGCAGGAGAATGGCTTGAACCCAGGAGGCGGAGCTTGCAGTGAGCCGAGATCCGGCCACTGCACTCCAGCCTGGGCGACAGAGTGAGACTCTGTCTCAAAAAAAATTAAATATGTTGTTCATTGAAAGACACCATTTACAACATGGAAAGATAAGCACAAACTGGGGGATATTTGTAACACATATTAAAGGATTGGTGTCAGCTGGGCACGGTGGCTCACACCTGTAATCCCAGCACTTTGGGAGGCCGAGGTGGGTGGATTACGAGGTCAGGAGTTCAAGACCAGCCTGGCCAAGATGGTGAAACCCCATCTCTACTAAAAATACAAAAATTAGCCAGGTGTGATGGCGGGCACCTGTAATCCCAGCCGCTCAGGAGGCTAAGGCAGAGAATTGCTTGAACGCAGGAGGCGGAGGTTGCAGTGAGCTGAGATTGCACCACTGCACTCCAGCCTGGGCAACAGAGCGAGACTCCTTCTCAAAAAAAAAAAAAAAAAAAGATTGGTGTCCTTTGCTTGGTTAATAGTTAGAGGGAGAACTAGAGTTGAGAAGAGTGTTGGGTGAATGTGTGGGTGTTGGTTTTAGGTGAGAGAGATTTTGAGCATATTTGAATATTGAGAGTGAGAAAGATGGAATAATTGATGGACTGGTATCCCTGAAGATTGAGAGAAGGTGGAATCCATAATACATGGAGAGAACCTTGGACATTTAACATTTGTTTGTGCCCGAGAATGTTGACTGTCTTTACCATTCTTGCTCTCACAAAGCATATGTAGACTTCCTCACAACAGCTAATATTTGTCAAGTCCCTTACTATGTCAGGCATGTTAAGGCTACAATAGTAAGCAAAATCAGACCCAGGCCTGGCCTCATGAGTTTATTATTTATCAGTGGAAACACCCATTATTTAAAACCTTTAGTGTTTTTATTTTTTGTAGAACTTTTTGCATTTTTAATTCTTTGTCTTTTCTTTTCTTTTCTTTTTTTTTTTTGAGACGAAGTCTTGCTCTATAGCCCAGGCTGGAGTGCAGTGGCTTGATCTCGGCTCACTGCAACCTCCGCCTCCCAGGTTCACGCCATTCTCCTGCCTCAGCCTCCCAAGTAGCTGGGACTACAGACACCCGCCACCATGCCTGGCTAATTTTTTTGTATTTTTATAGAGACGGGGTTTCACCATGTTAGCCAGAATGGTCTTGATCTCCTGACCTCATGATCCGCCTGCCTTGGTCTCCCAAAGTGCCGGGATTACAGGCATGAGCCACCACGCCCAGCCAACATTTTTAATTCTTTATTTTAAAAACATATTTGCTTGAGTAGATAAACGTTCACCAGAAGGGAATGGAAAAAACTCAGATTCCCTTGTCAGAATAGAGATTAATTAGAGGAATCTTGGCCTGGTGTGGTGGCACACACCTGTACTTCCAGCTACGTAGGCGGCTGAGATGGGAGGATCGCTTGAGCCCAGCAGGTGGAGGTTGCAGTGAGCTGAGATTGTGCCACTGCACTCCAGCCTGGTTGACAGAGCAAGACCCTGCCTCCAAAAAAAAAAAAAACCAGGTGCATTGACTCATGCCTGTAATCCCAGCACTTTGGGAGGCCAAGGCAGGCGGATCACCTGAGGTCAAGGCATTTGAGACCAGCCTGGCCAACATGGCGAAACCCTGTCTCTACTAAAAATACAAAAATTAGCTGGGCATGGTGGCGCACGCCTGTAATCCCAGCTACTCTGGAAGCTGAGGCACGAGAATTGCTCAAACCCAGAAGGTGGAAGTTGCAGTGAGCTGAGGTGGTGTCACTGCCCTCCAGCCTGGGTGACAGAGTGAAACTGTGTCACAAAAAAGAGGACTCTGTCCCCCGCCCTCACTACATTGAAACTGTTTGCTGAAAACTTCATAGTCATTATTGCTGACGATTTTATGGTTGCCTCTTTTCTCCTCCAGTGCATCCCAGCCAGCTCTTAGTGTGGAGCAGTGAACTGTGTGTGGTTCCTTCTACTTGAGGATCATGCAGAGAGCTTCACGTCTGAAGAGAGAGCTGCACATGTTAGCCACAGAGCCACCCCCAGGCATCACATGTTGGCAAGATAAAGACCAAATGGATGATCTGCGAGCTCGTAGGTATCAAATCATGTATATGATGGAAGTCATGACCCTATTGAAGATTGTGCTGAAATAAACTATTTTGTATATTCTTCTGAAGTAAGGAACAGTTATAAGGTCAGAGTGCCCTACCATCTTTCTACCCTAATTTGTTTACATTTATAAAAGGTTTGCTTGACATTTCTTGCTTCTTTGACTTTTTATTATACCTTCTGCTGATTTATAGCCAAGATTTAAAGCAGTGAAGCAGTGTTTAGATCAAAGATAACCATCTCAAATATCTGTGAAGCCAGATGGGAAACATACATGATTAGAATACTGCAGTCCAAACAAAACAAATCTGTAGGTTGTATTTGGTCTTGTGGCCAGCATTTTGCAACTTCTGCTTTAGATTTTCTATATGTCCTTTGACACCATTAACTTTTTGAGTACATTAGCATTGTGGTGTGTTGCATGAGGACTTGTTAAAGTCCTGAGAGAGAATTATTGTCCTAGGCCTAGTTTCTCTATTAGGACCATAGACCTCATTAGCTCCATATGGTGGTAATTCAAATGATCTGATTCCCTTTTAACTTTTTCTTTCTTTCTTTTTTCTTTTAAGAAATATTAGGTGGAGCCAACACACCTTATGAGAAAGGTGTTTTTAAGCTAGAAGTTATCATTCCTGAGAGGTTAGTATGAATCAGCTTCTCAACCTACATAGTAAAGTGCATTTATTGGGAGACAGAGCAATGTAGTAGATAGAGCATAAAGGACTAGGTTTTAATCCTGGCCTTATCATGACTTAATGTGACCTTGACCAAGTTATTTTATCTCTCTGGAGTTCAGTTTCCTTCTCCAGAATAATGGGCCAGATCACATCAAAGACCCCCTCACTTTTTCAATTGTGGTAAAATATACATAACATAATGTTGACCATTTTTAAGTGTACAGTTCAGTGGCATTAAATGCATTCACATAGTTGTGCAACCATCACCAACATCTATCTCCAGAACTTTTCATCCTCCCGAACTGAAACTTCATAGCCATTAAACTCTAACTCCCCATTTCTCCCTGCTCTCAACCCCTGGTAACCACTACTGTGCTTTCTTAATATTAAGCTCCTCCTCACTTTTTCTTTAACATTTATTTTAGGTTCCGGGGTACATGTGCAAGTTTGTTATATAGGTAAACTCATGATGTCACGGGGATTTGTTGTACAGATTATTTCGTCACCCAGGTACTAAGCCTAGTGTCCAGTAGTTTTGCCCTTCTCTGTCCTCCCACCCTCCACCCTCAGGTAGGCCCCAGTGTCTGTTGTTCCCCTCTTTGTGTCCATATGTTCTTATCATTTAGCTCCCACTTATAAATGAGAGCATGTGGTATTTGGCTTTCTGTTCCTGCAAAGACCATGATCTCATTGTTTTTTATGGTTAAGGCCCCTTTTAATTCAAGTCTCCTTTAAGGCTCTCATCAGGTAAGTTACAGTTGTAGTTTTGTACAGAACTGAGAAGGGAAGAAATGACTGTATAACAGTTGAAACATAGGTATGTAATCACTAGGTCAGATCCTGGCCAAACTTGTTAAAGTCTTGAGAGAATAGCTTAATAATCATGTGGTGCATCAGTTCTAAAAATAGACTGGGAACTTTGCAAGGTCTGTGTCTCACAAAAGATACATAATAACCAAATGCAATGTATAAATTGTAATTGAGTACTGTTTTGAAAAATCCAGCTATAAAAAACAAAAGGAGAACAATTGAAATCTGAACAGTAAATGATATTAGGGAATTCGTTCTTAAATTTTTCATAGGGGTAATAGTATTGCATTTATATGGGAGAATGTTCTTATTCTTAGAAGATATGCTCTAGTATTTAAAAGGTAAAGTGGCTTGAATCCAGGTGGTAGATATACAGGTGTTTTCAGTACTGTTATTTCAAACTGATTTATTGTAAATTTTCATAATGAAAATTTAGGAGGAAAGAAAGTTTTCCTCCCAAAGGCTGGCTCCCTGACATTTCTATAATACTAACATTATTATGACCAAGAAACTATTTTAAATGTATTTAGAAGCAAAATTATATAATGAAAATTACCTGTTGTCTTATTCTTTCATAGGTACCCATTTGAACCTCCTCAGATCCGATTTCTCACTCCAATTTATCATCCAAACATTGATTCTGCTGGAAGGATTTGTCTGGATGTTCTCAAATTGCCACCAAAAGTGAGTTGTGGGTAAATGGTTGACTCTACAGCATTCTGTTTTCTTCATCTATTAAACTTGAATTAGAGTGTCACATTATAATATAAAAGCAACTGTTTATCTGTTTGTGTATAGGGTGCTTGGAGACCATCCCTCAACATCGCAACTGTGTTGACCTCTATTCAGCTGCTCATGTCAGAACCCAACCCTGATGACCCGCTCATGGCTGACATAGTAAATATCCCCATTTTCCTCTGCAACATATATCCTACCTTGTCTATACTGCTAACTCTCCCTGTGTGAGGATAGCTGCAGCAGCTCTAACTGACCACTGCAAATCATTTTTTTCTCCATTAACTCTTTGATTTCATCTCAGTCCTCAGAATTTAAATATAATAAGCCAGTCTTCCTCAAGAATGCCAGACAGTGGACAGAGAAGCATGCAAGACAGAAACAAAAGGTATGATGTTTGCTACTATTGTTAGTTAATTCAGTATATATAGTATAAAGTATATATGTATAAATAATGTTTTTTAGATTTGCCAAATTTGTACTGAACTCTAGAATGCCTGATCTTTTTCTCCTATTGCAACCTTCTAAATAATCATTCAGCAAAATAGCCTAATAGCTCAACCAACAGTAGATGTTTCATAACAGTTGTCATCTATTGGCAACACTAGAGGGCAGGCAGCATCTGGTTAATTTTTTTTTTATATTACAGATAGCAAGGATAGCGGGGTGGTGTCTCAGATTCTTTTTTTCTAAGTTGTCCTTTTAACACTGAGAAGAATCTATATTTGCAGGGACTAGTTGCAGAGATAGGGGGAAACTTATGGGACCATTCGTGGAAGAAGGTTGAAGGAAAAACTTCAGGTTGATAGAATTTCCTCATTTAGCAAAATGCAAATTACAGGAACATGGAAGTTAACACATGATAGTTCTTGCTGAGTTATACCATCTTTCAGATTGAGTTAAATAGCAGTTGTGTTACTTGTAAAAAGAAATAAAAATTTTAAAAAATTGAGAAAGATGTTTTTGAGAGAATATCGTATGCACAATGCTGTATATAAATCTTGCAGCAAAGAAGTACATGGAAATAATATTACAGAGGTTCATTTTTCTCCATCCTGGCATTTGTGTGAACCTTACTGTATTTCACCCTGTCTCCTCCCTTTTAGGTTGATGAGGAAGAGATGCTTGATAATATACCAGAGGCTGGCGACTCCAAAGTACACAACTCAACACAGAAAAGGAAGGCCAGTAAGCTAGTAGGCGTAGAAAAGAAATTTCATCCTGATATTTAGGGGACTTGTCCTGGTTCATCTTAGTTAATGTGTTCTTTGCGAAGGTGATCTAAGTTGCCTACCTTGAATTTTTTTAAAAAATATATTTGATGACATAATTTTTGTGTAGTTTATTTATCTTGTACATATGTATTTTGAAATCTTTTAAACCTGAAAAATAAATAGTCATTTATTGTTGAGTATGTGTTTATCCTGAATGTGTGTCTGGGAGTAAACTGGCCAGAGAGGTATATAATCAGAACGTTAAAATATTTGGAATTGTTGTCCTTTAGTTTGCCAACTTCCCAGCACCGCTAGGGACTCTGAATGTTTGACACAGATGTAAAATAGCTGTAGAATTGAATTCAATTGAAGCTGTAGAAACAATTCAATTACCCTTAACGCTTTCAGGGATGATAGCTTTTCTGAGGTCTTAAAATAATGTGGTAAGAAGATAATAGATCCTTTTGCAAATTTATTTTTTTGCAGCTTTCACTTTTTGTGATTTATATAGCTGACCAGAATTCTGTGATAAAACTTTCATTTGTTCAACAAATACTTATTGAACACCTACTATGTGCCAGGTATTATGCTAGTGTTTGAGAATGAAATGGTGAGAAAATTGGATGTGAGATTAACCAAATACTCATAAAAATGTAAGTAGGGATTTCCTCTCTTCAGCATCATTTTATGGCAAGTACCACTCTGGACAATTTGGTGTCAAACTTGAATTCCCTACTCATGATTTTGTAATACACTTGACTTATCTTTATAATTCTATTTAAATGACAGAGATAACAGATTTGAGCAGAAATCAGCTGAAATAGGAGGAGATCACCCAGGCCAAGCTAAGACTTTGAGGAATGTTTTTTTTTTTTTTTGAGACGGAGCCTCGCTCTGTCTCCCAGGCTGGAGTGCAATGACGCGATCTCCGCTCACTGCAACCTCCGCCTCCCAGGTTCAAGCGATTCTCCTGCCTCTCCTCCTGAGTAGCTGGGAATACAGACGCGCACCACCACACACAGCTAATTTTTGCATTTTTAGTAGAGATGGGGTTTCACCATGTTGGCCAGGCTGGTCTCAAACTCCTGACCTCATGATCCACCCGCCTTGGCCTCCCAAAGTGCTGGGATTACAGGCATGAGCCACCATGCCCGGCCTTGAGGAATGTATTATAGATACTGGACTTGCCTAGGCAGATGACTGAAGACTATAATGCCCTTGTCCATATCACAGTGTAGCAATGATGATTTTTTACCTAGGCTAGGCACCATGCATGTAAAATGCATCTCTGAATAGGCATCTTTCATTCTTCTACCAATGAATTACCTTGTACTCTTTACTGAGCAGCAGCCTGCCATACTGCTTATGTGGTGGTTGGACTCATGCAAAGAAAAGAAGTATGAATTTATATAATCCATTAATGACAGGTCATGGCAGAAGCTAAAAACATAAATTTCTAACGTCTACAGTATTTTTGAACCCACTTTTCAAAATCAGTTACTGGTCTTTTTTTAAAGCCCAGGAATTAATTCTATTCCAGGCTTGTTTCCTATGCTTATGCATACTTAAGTCAGGTTTGGAGTTCCTAGATACCATTAGTATATCAATTAGGATACTTACAGTTGTGAGTGAAATTCAGCTCACACTGGCGATAATGAAAGAAGTTCATCGCCTTACTAAATAGAAAGTCCAGGGCTAAAGTGAACATCTGGGTTGGTGAATTCAAAGGCTCAACATTATCATCAAGATCTTGGTCTCTTTCCATCTGCCATCCATAGTATCAGCTTTCTCTTAGGCTGTTTGTTCCCTAAGTTTCTTCCCCTCCTAGGATGACTATCAGCAGCAGTTGGGGTTATGTACTTTCTATCCAGCCAGGCCAGGAGGCTCTACTTTCCATGAAACAAAAGTCCCTGTGGACCGCCCTGAAAGCAATCACTGTTGCCAGGGAAATGCCATGTGCTGATTGCTCTGGGCTAAACCCAGATAAGAAGTGAGAGATGGACTTAGGGAGTAGTTGTAGGAAAAGAGCACCTCCTGTAGGACAAAACCCCTTACACTTCTATCACCATGTCTGGTCAGCTCTACCAGCTACTTTTCCCTACCGCTACTTACAACACTAGTTCAGCTGCCATCATCTCTCACCTGCACTTTAGCCATAACCTTCTATCTTGTTTCCTTGCCCCCATTCTTGACCTTTGACACTCCATGCTCTTCACAGCAGCAAGAATAATCTTTTGACAATGTAAGTTGGATGTGGCTTCATTCCTCCAAGTGGCTTCATCTTGCAATTAAAAGCCTAGTCTCCTTCCCTGACCCGTAAGACCCCGCATGATCTGACCCCTGCTTGCCTTATCTGTCCATCCTCATTGCATACCCTCAAACCCCTAATACCTTACATTCCTCCATCCACACAGTCCTTTCAATGTCTTGAACACACCTAGCTCATTCCTACCTCAGGGATTTCACATATGCTATTTTCTCTGCCTCCTACATTCCCCAGGATAGTCTCAGCTTGAATGTAGCTGCATCAGAAAGTCGTTTTCTATCCCATCTAAAGGAGCCCTAGATCCTCAGGTACTCTCTGGTCCATAACCTATTACCCTAATTAATTTTCTTTATAGCACTTGTACTTATCTGGAAATGTGTTCATTTTCTAATGTGTATATTGTCTCACTCTAAGCGCTGGGGATATAGTGGCTACAAGGAACTTCTCTCTAATCACAGGAAACACCAGAGCCAAAAGCTATTAGAAGTCATCCAACTATTTCTCTGCCTGAAGTACCGAGGACTGGACTAGAGAACAGAAGTGACTTGCCTGAGGATTTAAAAGCCCAGCTCCCTACTCCCAGCTCAGGGAAGGATGGGAAAAGGCTAAAAGCATGGACTTAAGTCAAGGAGACCCAGTTTCAGCTCTGGCAGTGCTGCTTACAAGTTGTGTGACCTTAGCTTTCTACTCATTCCTATTTTTTCAGGTTTTGCCTCTGCAAAAGGGATGATGATGATGCTGCTGCTTAAGACTCATGAGGTTGTTGTGAGGATTGAATGAGATAATGCATGTAAAGCAGCCAGTACAGGGACTGGCATGGTGCTGACATTTATTGAGTGCTTAGCAAGGGCACTGGGGGATGGAGACCAACCATAGGTGGGTCTTAAGGAGCTGCCCTGCCCACTGCCAACTTGCCAATCTGCTCTGTTCCTAGGATAAGCAAGCTGAGCTGTTTCTCAATTCCAAACCCCTAATTAAAGAGAGATGACATCCATGACTGATCATATAAACATTGCAGATTCCAAGTTCCCCTCTCCTGCTGCCCCCAACCCCCCTCTCCACCTCTCCCCAAAAGCTATCTAAATAAGAACAGATTTTACCACCCACTTTGTGGGCAGACTCAGCTGAGGCTGGAACTAGCTATTTATCCTTCGGCTGCTGCGGGAATTCAACACATACAAATAAAGCTCCTTTTCCAGCCAAGTGTGTATTTTTCCATCAGCATGTGGCCCCCCTGCTCAGGTTGTCTTGTTTAGGTTGAGGCAGCCCAAGGGAGGGAAGGACAAGGACGGGGTGTGGGGCTATGATTTCAGAACCTGCTCCCCAGAATGGCTGACTGCAAGACATCTTACAGTCCTGAACCACACTGGGCTGCCAGTGAAGCCCGGGAGAGGTTGGGGTGATGGACACAGACATGCTATACTCAGAAACAACACATTCCACTTTCTCCTTGCTTCTTGGCAAGTCGCCCCTGCCTCCTGCCATGGTCCCTAGAGTGTGTCCATCCCTCTGTCCATCTCTTAGTTTATATCAGGGATGACAGTTTATCCAGAATGTCGCGCTCATTCCATCCACCCTCCCACCCCAGTACAGGGTTTTCCCCCTTCATGTGCTTGTTTTCCTTGCTTACCTTTTCCCCTGATCCCGCATCCCAGTAGAATGTGTCCCCTTCCTTCCACTGTCTTCCTCCTTTAACCAGGACCCTGAAACTCTGTGCTTCAAAAAAAGGGTGTGCTCTGACAGTTCCCTCAAACCTTCCATCAGAGGCAACTTTTCTAGGGGGTGAGTTCTTAGTCTCTACGTTGTCTCTAGGCCTGGCAGTTATTGCCATGCACTAAGCTAAACCCTTCGCATGAAAAACTTTTTTTCTTTTTTGAGACGGAGTCTTGCTCTGTCACCCAAGCTGGAGTGCAGTGGTGTGATCTCGGCTCACTGCAACCTCTGCCTCCCAGGTTCAAGTGATTCTCCCATCTCAGCCTCCTGAGTAGCCGGGATTACAGGTGCATGTCACCATGCCCGGCTAATTTTTGTATTTTTAGTAGAGATGGGGTTTCACTATGTTGGCCAGGCTGGTCTCGAATTCCTGACCTCAGATGATCCACTCGCCTTGGTCTCCCAAAAGTGTTGGGATTACAGATGTGAGCCACTACACCTGGCCTCATGAAGAATCTTTTTAAATTTTTTCAATAACCTTCAGAGTTTAGATACTATGATTATCCCCATTCTACTGAAGATGAAACAGATTCAGAGAAGTTAAGGAAAACCTAAGGACAACTAGCTGTTAATGGTAAGTCTAGGATTCCAATCCGGGCCTGTATGACTCCAGAATCATATTTGTCAGCTGCATGGATTCTAAATTTTTTTTTTTTTTTTTTGAGATGGAGTTTCACTCTCATCACCCAGACTAGAGTGCGTGGGTGAGATCTTGGCTCACTGCAACCTCCGCCTCCCGGGTTCAAGCGATTCTCCTGCCTCAGCCTCCTGAGTAGCTGGGATTACAGGCACCTGCCACCACGTCCAGCTAATTTTTGTATTTTTAGTAGAGATGGGGTTTTACCATGTTGGCCAGGCTGGTCTTGAACTCCTGAACTCAGGTGATCCACCCACCTTGGCCTCCCAAAGTACTGGTGTTACAGGTGTGAGCCACCACACCTGGCCCTATTCTAATAATTTTACGTCTGCCTCCACAGAGTAGCTGTGGGATAATGGGCAAGTTTCTCCCCTTCCATTTCCTCCTCTATAAAATGCAGGCGTGGCTTGAATGCTCTCTGAGATTTCTCCCAAAGCTCACATTTGACAGTTCTGCAATTCTGAAACTTCCTGTGTAATCCAGGGGCTCAGGGCAGAGCCTTTGGATCTCTGGTTTAGTGATGAAATAAATTAGGTTGGTCTATTGCCTTCTCATCTTCTCTTTTTATTATCTTTACTTCTTCAGCATTCTCTTGCTGTAGGTTCCCTGCTAGGGATTTTCCACCCAGGCCCACAGTCTCTACCTGTTAACTCATCCTGACAGTACTTCTGTCTTATCACATACTTTTGCTCATTGAAATTCCTATTCAGGCCATGCATGGTGGCTCTTGTCTGTAATCCCAGGACTCCGGGAGGCTGAAGCAGAAAGATTGCTTGCATTCAGGAGTTTGAGAGCAGCCTGGGTAACATCGCGAGACCCCATCACTACTAAAAATTAAAAAATTAGCTGGGTTTGGTGGTGTATGCCTGTAGTCCCAGCTACTCAAGAGGCTGAGGTGGAAGGATTGCTTGAGCCCAGGAGGTCAAGGCTACAGGGAGCCATGATTGTGCCACTGCACTCCATCCTGGGTGACAAAGTGAGACCTTGTCTTACATTTAAAAAAAAAAAATTTCAATAACTGCCCTCTTCCACACTAATAGTTGAAAAGAGGTCAATGGGTTTACTCCTGGGCTGCAGGTAGAGAGCAATGCAGAGGGAGAAGCCTATCTGGCTTCTTTTCCATGAGGGTGACAGAAATCTAACAATCTCACTTGAGCAAACAAAAGGTATTGGTTTACAACCTGAGAAGTCCAAATGTGCTTTCAGGCATGGCTAGGTACAGATGCTCAAATAATGCCATCAGGATTCATTTCACTCCAAGTGGCAAGAGAGACACCAGCAGCTTTCTTCCTATCAGTCCAGCAACTCCAGTGAAAGAGTACTTCTTTCTTATCAGCTCCAGCAAAGTTCCTAAGTTGGGTCTCATTAGAAGGATTTGAGATGCAAGCCCATCCTTGGACCAATCACTGTGACCAGGGATTAGAGTAAGCTGATAGGGTCTGGGTTATATTCCCACCTCTGGAACCTGGTCTGGAGTCAACCCCACCTGAAAGGTAGGCACTAGAGAGCAGTGGAGGTAGTTGCCTGAAGGAAGGTCAAATTGATGTTACCAGAAGAAAGGAAGTGGTCATTTCCTTTCTTATAAAGGAACAGATGCCCTGGGCAAAGGGCTATGGGCTATTCCTAACCTGAAGGAATAAGTAAGTATGATGGTGGAATTTCAACCTCTGTGGTAGCCAGGGAAGAAGCTGTTATAAAGTAGAGGGTCCGGGAACTTGGTAGCCTTCAAATCTCACCATACAAATATCTGCCCATTCTGCGTTATTTACATCTCCTGGCCAGATGGCCCCTTTAGGTTGGAAAACAGAATCTTAATGGATGTACTTGGATATATTAATTTCTTTTCTTTTCTTTCTTTTTTTGTTTGTTTGTTTTTGAGACAGGGTCTGGCTCTTGCCCAGGCTGGAGTGCAGTGGCATGATCTCAGCTTACTGCAACCTCCCAGGCCTCCCACTTCAGCCTCCTCAGTAGCTGAGACTAAAGATGCACGCCACCATGCCCAGCTAATTTTTTTTTTTTTTTTTAGAAATGGAGTTTCACCATGTTGCCCAGGCTGGTCTTGAACTCCCAATCTCAAGCGATCTGCCCACCTTGTCCTTCCAAAGTGCTGGGATTACAGGCGTGAGCCACCAGGCCCAGTCTATTGATTTCTTAATACTTTTTTTCAAAAGAAATTAATTGAGCACTTTTTTTGTGTGTTAGACCTCATGAAAAGGATTGAGGTTACAACAGTGAATGAGACCAGCATGATCTCTGCTCTCATGGAACTTTCCTACTGTGCCTACTGTCCATTCAGAGAAAAGTAGTCCTACCCACAGCCCTTGACAAGGGAAGCCCTGAGCAGTTAAATTTTGTCCAATATGACCCCACACAAACATACCCATTCACACACTACAGTTCAGTGAACCAGGACAGGTTCCTGGCCTAAGAGTAATCAACCCACCTGTTGGCCATTAACCTATAATTTGGCCTATTGTAGAAAAGGAAGTTTGGTTAGTTTGGTTCTCTCTCAATCTTTCAGGATACTACCGTTGGAAATTTAAAAAGGAAAACAACAAGGAAATTAGCCCAGGAACTGAAAGCTGAAAGGATGCATCCAGAGACCTTGAGGAAGGACAGGGTTCATAGTGAGGTAAACATAAGCAGAAGTTACCCATAAACACAGGCTGTGAGTCAAAGGAAACAATTCATTTCTGCAATAAATAATCACACGTTTTCTTTACCCCATTGCTGGGCCAAAAGAATTATTCTGCCTCCCTTATTGCTTCACATGTATCCTCTGAAAAATTATTCTTTTGACCCAGCAGTTCCACTTCTGGGAATTTATCTTACAGATATACTTACTTACACAGGTGCTAAATGGCATTCATGTAAGGTTACTTGTTGCAATATTGTTTATAAGAGCAAAAGAGTAAGCAACCCAAATGTCCATCAGAAGGGGAATAAGATGAAATCATGATACATCTACATAATGGGCTATAACCTGCTTCAAAAACATTAGAATGCTTTCTTTACTGATGTAGAAATGTCTTTGAGCTATATTACAGGTTAAAAAAGCAGAAGCAGAACCTTGGTGTGCTACTTTGGGAAAAGGAAAAATAAGCATATATATGCATCTTGCTAATATATATATTTTCAAAACTCTGGAAGGATATATAAGAAACTAATAACAGTGGTAACCAATGAGGGCTTGGGAAGTGAGCCAAAAGGGACGGAAATGAGAGGAAAACTGTTAAGAATTTGTTATTTGAACCATGTGAATGTATTACTTATTCAAAAATTAAACTTGTGAAAAGCTTTTTAAACAAAAGGGGTGGGTGGAAGCAGCTGATCCTGGTTGAGAAGCAGATAGATATAAAAACAGGCCTCCAGAGAGCAGCTGAACCGGCTAATTTTGGGCAACACAGAGAATAATCACAGACTAAATCCAGAATGACCTTTAGTTTCAGGTACCACAAGGCCCAGTCTTACTGCTCTTTCTGGCCTTGGATTTATTTGCTGAGATTCTGCCTCGCTTATTGCTTCATATGGATCCTCTCAAGAAACACGTACTTACTTAACTCCTGAGTTTCTGTCTCTTAATCCAGTCTAAGAAGAACAGCTGAAAAAATGGTCTTCCCTGTAGTTGAGCCAGGAAGATAGAGGGTTTGAAATATTCTGTTTTCAAGAGTGGAGGGCAGGTATTCATGAAGGCACCAGTTTTCCACTCAGAAGGGAGTCAGGCAATAGATCAGTACAGCCCTAATACCATTCTGGGGCTAGCACCTTGCCCCATGATTGCAAGTTTTGTTGAACTCCATCTTCCCTCCCCTGAGAAGGGGCCACCTGGTTGTCTTGGGGGCATCACCCCACTCTGAAGCAAGGCTGGGCCAGGGGTAAGGATTCCCAAGGCAGAGAGTGCTTGAGAGAGTGCACTCAAGGAGAGGAAAGCAAGCTGATTATTTGGGGTTCACATTATCAGGAAACCCCAGCATTAGGGTTGGGTCTGAGAAGGTGTTCAGGGTCTGAATAATGAAGGCCCAACCTGCTCACTGCTTTCTTTAGATTATTCTATGTCTAGTGGCAAGCACACAAAGGGCACTTTGATATAAGTGAGTGGAATGGATTCTGATGCCTCCAAACTTCAACCCTGAGCCTCGTTGGCTGTGCCCTAGGTGCCCCAGAACTCAGAAGACAGGTTGAGGAAGAGCATTGCCACTGATCACTCCTCTCTCAAATACCTCCGGCCACTTCCATGGCTCCACCAGAGGCAGCAGAAAGGAGTTGAGGGACACACATCATTCTTCACTTGCGCTTTATTATACAGAAGAATCCAAATATTTACATCTTGACAATCCTTATACTTCAAGCAACTGGAGAGGGCATGGAACTGAAACCCAGAAGTGATGTGGAGGTGGTGGGTGGGAGAACTTGCTAAAGCAGAGCAGAGCTAGTTAGATGGTGCCAGACAGGATCAAGGATTCTAGCTACTGTAGCTCTGATGTTGGTTTATGAAATAAGAAGAAATAAAAAAAATAAAAAATTAAAAATGAGTAAAAATGTTTTAAAAAGGTAAAAAAAAAATTTTTGAAGAAAAAATAGAAGAACAAACAAAAAAGCGTTCTAGCAACTTCCCATCATCGTCACTCAGGCCTATTTATTGTCAGCTCTTCCTTTTTCCTTTCCCCTACTCTTTAGACCTTTTAGTCTTCCCAGAAAGGGAAACTAGAAAGATATTGGAGGCTAGAGGAGGAGAGAGGAAAGCAAGGAGAAGGCCAAGCTAGGGGCTGTGTTCATCCATAATCTTCAAATGTCAGCTCTGCATTTTTTGGATTTTACAAATTGGTATGTTCAAAGGTGCTTATAAAAACCATTTCTGCCATAAGAGGTTCTCTTCCACAAGTCGGTCTGAGATGTGATTGTGGTTGGCACCAGTTGCCAATGCACAGCACACAGAGCACAGGGCAACACACACCCAGTCAGCAGTCCTCAGTGTTGCCACCACTACAGCCCTCTTGGACAGATAATTCCCCATGGATACCATTTTGGAAGATTTTGTCAACCCAACAAAATGCATTTAGATGCACTGAATAATTTGTTTTTTGATTTTGTGATCAAAGACACACATAATCTTCATAATCTTCTGTGGATCATAATGAAGATAACCAAAGGAATAACATACTGACTTGCTAGAAATTCAGTCAAAATCAAAAAACAAAGAAACTGTACTACTCAGCTTTATTTTGGGTAAGTGTACATTGACTAGACTTTCCGAATAATGAAAATAGTTCATGGCAAACACCTCCGCTCCCTTCCTCCACACCTCTCCTCTAATGAGAAGGCTCAGCAGATGCTCCTCTGGCCAGCAGATGTCTGGAGCTTTAGAAGCGGATGACAAGGTGACAGTGGTGCTACCCTTGAGCTTGCAGCCAGAAATCACTGGTCCCCTTTTCATAGAAGAGGCCACCTGTAGGGAGCAGTTCCTGTGACTCCTAAACCTCTAACACATGGCTACTGTGCTCCACCTCAACACAGACTCCCTAACTCCAAGGGGAACAATGATCACATGGCGGGGGCAAGAAGTGAGAAGGGATCTGGGGTGACTTTTTACAAGTCAAGGCTCCCAAAAACCGTACGAGTTTTGTCATCCCTGAGGCAAAGAACTCTTTTCCCTGATAAAAGTCACCAATTCTCAGTACTCAAAGTAGAGCAAACTTCTTCCTTTAAGGGCTCTTGATCAGCCCTAGGGAAATTGGGAGAGCAGGGTTCTCAAACAAACAACGGATAAATAAACCTGCCATCATTAGCGAGTACCTACACTGAGGCTGGCCTCATGGTAGGACCCCAAGGTTCTTCTGGGATTACAAGGTCAGCACATTCTGCTTCAGAGCCTATAAGAGACCAGGCAACTAGTCAGATAAGATTTAGAAAGGTATCAAGTTTCATCCATGGAGCTACCCTACCTACCTCAGCCTAGGCAGCCTTTTTGTCCTGTGTCAGAATTTCCACTAGGCATTGGGGACAGCAGGGAGATAGCAGAGAAGCTAAGCTGCAGAAACTTGAACTACAAAATTAGAAGAAGGGCTTTCTTCAGGTTTGTTGTTTTAATAGTGGAGCCCCTGGGGATACAGCCCGGCTGAGGACCATGCCAGAATTCAGGAAGAAGATTGTTTTCCATCTGGTCTCAGAATTCTAGACTCCTGTCCTCTAGATGTGACTGCTCTTGGGGTACCCTAGAGCAAGTCTTGTCCTTTGCTGAATCTTGGATTCTCTTTTTATGTCTCCAAGAATTACCTTTAATGTCTGGACGGATGCCCCAGTCCTTACCACCTCACTCTCAGATCGAATGTGTGTGTGTCTGGGGCTGGATGAGGGGGGCATTCTGGAAATGCTCAGAGACACTTGGTAGACCATAGGTAGAAAGGTCATGAGGGGAGAGGCAGAAAGGTCAGTGGCCTATCTGAGGCACCCAGGGCCCCAGATAACTACAATTTCCTAAAATTCAATACCTACATTTCAAATCTCTCCTGTTTTCTGGCCAAGGCCTCCTTGTCCCAAAGAATAGGCAGGACCTCGCTTGTGGTAGGAGGTAGCAGGGGGCATCTGATGGAGAAGCATAAGAAGGCAACTAAGAGCCAGAAGGAACCTAGACAGCCCTGCCAGGATCCAGGAACCCTACTATCCCTCTTGCAGCAGACAAACGTTCATTGGTGCTTGGGCTTGCTGGGGTTGATGGCAGGGTGGTGAGAGAATACACAGGGATCCCTTTCTCCCTGCCCCAACTCAGGGGTCTGAGTCTGGAACCACAATGGCAGGCTTCTCTTCATCCTTCCCAGCATAGGATAAGAGAGGTGGGAGGTAGTGTTGAGAGTCTCTACTGGTGGATGGAATCATCAGTTACCTCTGGCAGTTCATTCTAGGATCAGGGCTTTCAGGAAGTGGTGGCATTTTGTGATGTCACTGGGTAGCACTAGGTGGTACGGAGATGAGCTCCCTGGGAGAGAACAGTGCTAAGTTCTGTCATATTAATAGATATTCCAGGAACACCAAACAAGCAGACAAAAACCTGTTACCAAATAATTCAGGGAACTGGGTTAAACAAAGTTCAATAGATTTTACTACTGTAGGACTTCTCTCTTTATTACACTAACATGCACTGTGAATCTCTAAGAAAAAGACATCATGTGGAATCTCTTCCAAAGCTTATTTTAATGGGAAGTCTTTATGCATGGCATATGTCAAGATTAATGGTATGCAGAACACATTTTGTATCCTATCCATGAGTCACATGGGAAATCACCTTCCAGACCTTTCTCTGTGAGGTCTCCCTGTCCACTGTGCCCTGATCAACCCTTCACCCCTTCACTGTCTTTACTTCCCTCATTTCCCTTAAGCAGACAGATGTCCAGGTCTCTGGTCCACAGCTTCAGACATGACAAGGAAGAGGCTCAGCATGAAGGTGAAACTGAGGAAGGCCAAGGGAAAGCCAGGCCAAGAGGCACTCGTTGGTGATAGTCACGGGAGAGAGGTGATCAGTGGAGCGAGGGACTGGGCTGAGTTTTGGTTGTATTTATTTTAGAAGCAGCCATCATTCACCGAGGGGGAGAGAGGAAAGGAAGAGAGGGGAAGAGAAGAATGGGGACGGATATTTACACGTGTGAAGCAAAGGCCAAGCCAGAGGGCCGAAAGCTGCCACCCCCTGATGAGCCTCCACCTGCTGGCATAGCTCCCTCTGCCCTCAGCAGCAGTTCTCCATCCAAGGAGGGTTGGGGGTTCCCAAAGTGATTCCCCTCTGGCTCTACACAATGGCTTCCCTCCAGCCTGGAGGCCCCTGGCTGCTGACAGATGAGGGTCACTGAGGGGAAGCCATACGTCTCCAGCCCAGGGGGCCGCCCAGCTTCAGAAGCTTCCAGAATGAGATCCACATCAGACAAGGCCACCAGGGCCTGGGTAGAATCGCAGGAGCTCTTCTCCAGCTCCCCGGCCGCAGCATAGGCTAGGGGCCCTGAGGCGCCTGCGCGGGGCCGAAGCCGCCGAAGGTCATCCCGGAAGTGGGGGTTGAAGAGCAGGTAGAGCAGTGGGTTGAGGCAGGCAGGCAGCGGCAGCACCACCAGCAGGACAGACTTGACGGCCTCGGGCGTGACAGGCAAGAGGCCCAGCATGGAGGCGAAGCTGAGGAAGGCCACGGGACAGTAGAGGAGCCCGTCTGCGAAGATGAGCCAGGCCACATGCCTCACCATGGCGCAGTCCCACACGGCCTCAAAGTCGCCCCGCGGCAGGTCACAGTAGAGTTTGATGTAGGCACCGGCCACGACCAGGAAACAGAAGGAGTTCATCATCACCAGGGCCACGGCGAAGCCCAGGGCTGCTGGCTGGCCCTCAGGCGGCGCGTAGGGCAGGCAGAGTGGGGAGGCCCCGTATTCTCCCACTGAGGCCAGGGGCAGCGCGGCCGCCAGCCCTGCCAGCGCCAGGCAGCCCAGGGCCCCTGCTCGAACGCTGCCCAGGGAGGGGGACTTTCCATAGGCCCGGACGCAAGAGACAGAGACGCTGCACTGCACTGCGGCCAGAGTGAGCAGCAGCACCGACGCCTCCGACCCAAGTACTGCCAGGAAGCCAGTGGCCCTGCAGCCCAGCCCCATCTCCCAGCGGGCTCCGTACTCGGAGAACTGGCCAAAGGTCAGGGCATCGACTGAGGCTAGAAGGCCACAGGAAATGCCAGTCAAGGTGTTGGCGCCTGCAATCGCACCTACCACAAACTTGACCGGGGGCAGGGGGACAGGGCCGCCAGCGAACACGGTCAGCAGCACCAGTCCATTGCAGAGCACAGAGAGCAACACGATGGCCCACACGGCCAGGCGGATGCCCCAGCTTTCAAAGAGGTGCTCACAGGGCTTGAAGGGGCCTGTAGGAGAGAAGATGAGACATTAACCCTGGGCCAGAGGATGTTGAGACCAGGTCTTGAGGACCAAGGTCAGCCTCTGTACTCAGAGAATTTCCAGTCAAAAGGGGATGAACATGGCCCCTGCCCTCGGAAAACTCCCAGTCTAAGGGAGGCTGACCCAGTTTCTGGCCCCGGAGAACTCCCAGTTGGAGGGTCTCTCACCTTAGAGAACCCCCAGCTGGGCTTGTGGGGAGGAGCAGTGGGACATAAACGACTCTTCTTCCAAAGAGCTGCAAGTGGGGTGAACCCTAACCCTCCTCTCAGTACACCAGAAGGTAGAGCGCATATAGGCCGGGCACAGTGGCTCACAACTGTAATCCCCGCACTTCTGGAGGCCGAGGCGGATGGATCGTCTGAGGTCAGGAGTTTGAGATCAGCCTGGCCAAAAAGCAAAACTCCTTCTCTACTACAAATACAAAAAATTAGCTGGCCGTGGTGGCGTGCACATGTAGTCCCAGCTACTTGGGAGACTGAGGCAGGAAAATCATTTGAACCCAGGGGACGGAGGTTGCAGTGAGCCGAGATTGCTCTATTGCACTCCAGCCTGGGCTACAGAGCAAGACTCTCAAAAAAATAAATTAAAAAATAATAATAATAAAATAAAATAAAAAATAAACACAAACACGGTACAAATTAATACAGTACAAACCCAGATATTGAGGAAATGTTAAGTGAAGGACAGCACTGGAAAGAAAGGAAAGACAGGCTGCCATCAAGGAGTGGAGAAGGTATCAGAATTGGAAGATACGGTGGGTAGGGACAGAGGTGTGAGGGACTGCCCAGACAGTAACCAGTCTATGCCTGAGGCTCTGTTTCTTTCAGTCAGTCCCCAGTGATCCACTAAGGCCTCCACCGTGGGAGAGTTCTGACCAAATATTACACCAGGCTGGCTCTCCCTTGCTCTGTGAGAGGGGTACAGACCACATTGAATATTTGTCAATCAATCAGTATTTGGGAGGTAAAGTGTCTCAAGTACAGTAAATCAAAATACAGATGACTTCTGGGGTTTTCCAACCTGGGTCCACACGAGATGCCTGAGATCCTGGTGTTTTCCATCCCTCTCTCCAAAGTCTGTTCCTAAATCACCTTGTAACTTTGGAAATATTATTTCTTCATTTTCTTTGGCTTTTGACTCTTGTTCTTCAGTGTGTTTCTAGGTAGCATGGGAATTTGAGAGGCTTTTGTGGGAGCTATTTTTAAATCATTTTTTTCTTATTACCAAATATAATAGGTGATAATTGTAGAAAATTTGAAAATATAACATGAAAAAATTAAAATGACATGATACTTCACCTCTCAGAGATAACTCATTATCTTGGTATGTTTCTGTCCAGTCTTTAAAAAATACATACATACATATAGGTTTTTAAACTAAATTAAGATTTTACTGCTGCTATCATTTGGGTACGGTTTGTCTCCACCAAAACTCATGCTGAAGTGGAATCCCCAATGTGGCAATGTTGGAGGTAGGGCCTAGTGGGAGGTATCTGGATCATGGGATCCCTCAGGAACAGATTAATGTCCTTCTGTGGGGGTGAGTGAGTTCTCAATCAATCCAGGGAATGGATTAGTTCCCTAAGAGTGGGTTGTTAAAGGGAGTCTGGCTTTTCTTTCACCCTGTGATCTATTTGCACTCCCCTTCTGCTTTCCACCACAAGTTGAAGCAGCCTGAGGCCCTCATCACATGCAGCTGCCCAATCTTGAGCCTCCCAGCCACCAGAATTGTGAGTCAAACCAACCTCTTTCCTTTATAAATTACCTAGCCTTAGGTGTTCTGTTATAGCAACACAAAGTGGACTAAGACAACTGTATATGCATTTCTCGTTCTCTTTAAGCTACATTTTTATCAAGCAGACTTTCCCAAATTTTTCCCCAGAAGATATCTTTATATTATTCAAAACATATTTCATGTACCATGAAATGTACCATAATTATTTGACCATTTGGTATGAATTATTTTAAAAGCAAGCTCAAGTTGGACTTTGTCTTTTGGAACTTCCTTTTTTATGTCATCCCTGCGGATTACTGGTTTTCAGAGGTGAAATTTCCATGGCATGGTGAATGCAGCATGTGTGTTTTTCCAAGTCAGAAGCAGCACCTGCTTCCTCCAGGTCGGGTTAGTGTTCTGGCCCCGAGCTGGCACTAGAGGGCGTGCTGTTGTCACCAAGCACTGAGAACTCGGGCTGGGCAAGGTCAGGCAATCACTCTATAGGCTTTAGAGAGGGTAAAGGGAGAAGGCAAGGGTCCTGGGCCAGAGAAAGCTGGAAAACAGGAAAATGGAGGTGGAATGAAATGGAAGAAGCACACTGTTCATTACTTTCTGTCCATTCTGACGAGTTCCCATCCTTGCCTAAGTAGCATGCTGCTTGCTACCTTCTGTGGCCCGTTAGCATTTTATATGCAAAGGAAGTGACTTCCTCACTCTAAACATCTCCAGTTGAATTGCACCAAAGAGAAAGAGAATTTTCTTTTTCGCTTTCTTTATAGCAAGATGAATTTAGGTTAGACGCTAAAGGAGAGTTCCCCAACTGTAAGGGTTAGATGGTGCTGTAAGGAGTTGCCCAGGAATACTATGGAGTTTTTCCACTGTGCAGAGTTTTAACAGAGACTGTAATCTTCCTGGGATGGAGTAGGGAGGGATGGAGAAGGTGACCTTTCGGAGTCCCATCTGGCTCTAGGATTCTGTGGTATGGGTCTTAGACTGAGGGATTACTCAAAAGCAGTCCTATGTGCCACCCTGAGCAATAGGGTCAAGGCATTCTTTCCTGCTTCTCTCCTGTGTGACAGTAGTTTTCTCCTGGATGCACAAATGCTAATTGGCTGATTGCTTGACTTCGCCTCCATTCATGCTACTCCCCTCAAGCAGCCACCCAAGGGAAAGAACTCCAGTTCCTTCCCCAGGAATTATGAAAGGAGGGCCCTCCTGCAGCAGGCTGGGAGTCAGGCAAAGAATGTGGCTGCAGACATGCCTGGCTGAACTAATACCCCAACTAGGTGTTTGGGTGCCCTTTCTCCATTCCCCCTCGTCCCCATTCCCCAGACACCACCTCACCTGGAGTAGGGCTACACTGGACACTGGGGTGTGGCTTTGAGTCCTCCATCTCCAGCTGGAGCTCATCTAGGTCCAGGTCATCTGAAAGGAGAGAAAGTGATGCAGGGCCCTGGGTCTTGGTGTCAGTCAAGCCCTACCTTTCTCCAAATGCCCTCTCCTTTCAGTTGTCTCCTACTAACTCTTCTCAGCCCTGGTCATTCCAGCAACCCTGCACATCCATTTCTACCCTTGGGGGTAAAGATTTGGTCAGCTTCCTATTATCCACATGTGGATAATAGGATAATAGGAAATGTTTGCACAGCAAACATTTCACCTAGACCTTCTCTTTCTATTAGTCAGGGCTCTGTGTCCTCTCCAGTTGGCCTTACCCACAAGTGCTGCTTCGAGTTGGAGTGGAAGCTCTTTTAATAATGTATGCTAGTGATCACACATTTCTCTACTCTGGCTGGGCTGTCACTGTAATTTTGTGTACAGTTGTGAAAACTACACATTAAGAAAAACATTAGTGGCCAGATTGTGTTCAGATGTGAACGAGTGAACTAGGGGGGAGAGAGCAGAAGCCATTTGTGAGAGAAACAGTCAAAGCAACTGGGCAGTGTTTAACTTGGAGGAGGTAAGAGTGAGTGGGGATATGATGGCTGTCCTCAAAGGGCTGAAGGACTGTTAGGGGTAAAGGAATTCAACTTCTACATGCTGTTTTGCCCCAGAGGGTAGAACCAGGATCAATGGATGGACTGTAGAAGGAGGCAAATTATGATTCGAATGGAGACACTCTACTTCTTCCTAACAAGAGTAAGTTCCCACAATTAGAGCTGTCCAAAAAAGGAACACCCCAGCTTCAACAGGTGCAGAGTAGGTCCACATCTGCTGAGTGCAATTCTGGCACTGGGCAAATTCAGAAGAATTTCAGGGATGAATAAGATATGGCCCTGCTCTCAAAGAGCTTGTGCAGACTAATAAGGAAACAAATTGTCATGCTACAATGAGTGGCATCAACTAACAGATTTATTTCCTAGATAGAAGGGAATAATTTGAATGTTTCTAGCATAAAGAAAAGACAAACATTTAAGGCAAAGGACATCCTGATTACTCTGATTTGATCTTTATATACATTATATGAATGTATTAAATAATCACACATGCCCCCCCAAATACATACATCTATTATATATCAATTAGAAAAAAATTTTCAGCTAATAGATTTACTGAACAATAAGAGTTAACATTTCTTGAGTTCTTATTCTGTACCAGGTACTGTGCCCAGCCAGTCCTCATCTTCATGGTCCCATTAACCCTCACAGCAGTCACAAGAGGCAGGTGACAGATAAGGAGACTGAGGCTCATTGAAGTTAGGTGTCTTACCCGCAGCCTCACAGCAATAGACTAGAATTCAGATGCAGGTTTGTCTGACTACAGAGCCCAGATGTTTAACCATTATGCTTTCCCAGGCAAGCAACCAATTGCTTTGGGGGGTCAGGGTGTGGGGAGGGTTCAGGAGATTTACGGGTGCATGAGCTGAACATAATTTGTCACTGATGATACTAAACAGAAAGTCTTCAATGTGAGAGAAAGCATTTCTACACTGAGTCAGAGGCTGGACTAGATCATCTTTAATGTTCTTTTCAATTCTAAGTCCAGGTTTTATGCTTCCTTTTTTTTTTTTTTAGACGGGGTCTCCCTCTCTTGCCCAGGCTGGAGAGCAGTGGCGTGATCCTGGCTCACTGCAAGCTCCGCCTCCCGGGTTCACGCCATTCTCCTGCCTCAGCCTCCCAAATAGCTGGGACTACAGGTGCCCACCACCACACCCAGCTAATTTTTTGTATTTTTAGTAGAGACGGGGTTTCACGGTGTTAGCCAGGATAGTCTTGATCTCCTGACATCGTGATCCGCCCACCTTGGCCTCCCAAAGTGCTGGGATTACAGGCATGAGCCACTGCACCCCGCCCTACACTTTTTTTTTTTCTTATTCATTATTGTGGTGTTTCTCAAACTAGGGCCTGTGAACTCTAGGGCGTTGCAGACATGCTGGAGGTCCACAAATTCTATAAGAATTTTGAAATGAGAATCTAGAACATTTTATAATCCATAAAGACAAAACATTTTTTTGCCGTGATAATCCATCATTGAAAAGCTTTTTAAAGAATAAGACAAGTTTCGCAAGTCAGACTGGGAAATGTGTCTGAGGACCCAAGTTTGGGAAAGAATGGCTTGTCTTCAAAAGGTAACTGTACAATCTTCAGGTTTAAGAGATAGCACCCTGTGGGCTCTTCCTCCATCAGGCAGAGCAATGGATAGGTGACTCTGTTTGTTGCACTTGTTCCAACTTTGGTTCACAAAGTCTGTTTCCTGTGTGGATCCTTCCTCCCCACTTAAAGGGTAAACACCATCAGTTGGGAGTTTTCCCAGGAGGCAGGAAGACTGTGAAGCTGCCCCTGGCCCAGACACCATCAGGGCGGGTAGGAGGCTGAGTTGTGCCCACAGAGTCCTGGCATTTCCTCCTCTCTACCTTTCACTCCCTGCCCGCCCCTGCTCTCCAGAATGGAGCTCAGCAATTCTTTGAAATCAAAATGCATGAATGAAATGCAAGAGGTGAAACCCGTGGACTCTGTCTGAGGCTGGGAAAGTCACAGCCAAGGTGTTAAGTAACCACTCTTCAAACGAGGAGGAAATCGAATCTGGCTGGAGCAGCAGCTCCTGGCTTTCCTTCTCGAGGCTCATTAGCTCCCACAGGAAGTGGGGGGCCCTGCCCTGGCTCCCATTACAGGCGGCAGGCAGCCCACGATCTTGACGCCCTGTGGTTCTCCAAGACCTAAGCCCGGTGGAAAGTTTCACCTTGAGGAAGGAAAGTTTCCATTCCCCCTTCCAGCCCCCTGAGGGAGTGTACAGCAGACATCCGGGAATGTCCCCCGGGGACAGCCGTCTGCCGGCCCAGAGCCAGCCAGGCTGCTGGGCTGCTCCTCATCGGGTCCTCATACCCTCACTAGGAGGTGTGTTAATACATTGGGAAGAAGGCTCTCAGAGACCCCCAGGTTGCCTGCCCACCATTTGCCCTCCATACACTGTGCCCTGGACTCCACAGTTGCACTCTCCCTATACATGTACACCAGAAGGCACCAGTCCTCAGTAGTAGTGGTGAGCATACTTCATCATTTATGGAATCTTTTAGTCTTCCCCAACAGCCTATGAGCTATCCATTATCTTTCTTATTTACTTATTTATTTATTTAGTTTTTTGAGACAGAGTCTCACTCTGTCACCCAGACTGGAGTTTGCAGTGGTGCGATCTCAACTCACTATGACCTCCACCTCCTGGGTTCAAGCCATTCTCCTGTCCCAGCCTCCTGAGTAGCTGGGACTACAGGCGCATGCCACCATGCCTGGCTAATTTTTGTATTTTTGGTAGAGATGGGGTTTTACCATGTTGGCCGGGCTGGTCTTGAACTCCTGACCTCAAGTGATCCACCCACCTTGGCCTTCCAAAGTGCTGGAATTACAGGCATGAGCCACTGCACCCAGCCAATTATCTTTCTCATTTAAAGATAAGGAAAGTGAGGCTCAGTATGATTACATGACTGGTCCAATGCAATCCAACTGCTGAATGTAGTAGTTGGGTTTGGACCTCAGTTCTGTCTACACTGTCATGAGATGTTTTTCTTACATGTTTATATTTGATTTTTGTTTGTTTATTTTCTCCATTGAAATATGGTGGAGAGTGAGAGATGGAAAAAGAATACCCCAAAGCAGAGGACCCCTACTCTCTCCCTCCTAATTCTGCTTGTGTTCTGTAATATGGGCAGAGGGAGAAGGAAGCCCTTTTCTCTGCCCTTAGTATCTAAGACACCACTTAGTAAATGATCCCTCAGAACCCCCTTGGCTGCCTGCCTCCAACATGTGCCTTTTACCCTAACTCTTCCAGAAACACAGATGGCCCAAGATAGCTTGCACTCGATAGGCCATTCTCAGTGAAGGTCTCTTGCACCTGGTGGCCACGGAAGTCTCACTTTCAGACTCATGGGGCAGACTAGAGGTGCTGCATGGACTTGGATAGCAATAACACTGCACTGTTCCTTTTGGTTCTAGGACACATTATGAGGGGATTTGTTTTTTCTGGAAGTAGGTTTAATTCAATTGATTTAATTAAATCATATTGGCTCAGATTGATAAAATAAGGGGTCTGTCTTCTCTGAGAACACCCTGAGGTTGAAAGAGAAGAAACATGTGGACCATAAGGGGAGGGTTAAGTGAGATGGTGCGTGAGAGGCACTTTGTGAACTGCAAAGGGCTAGGCAGATATTGAGACATTACCACAACCATTGTTGCCATCATTACTTCGTCCCAAGCACCGCTGGGTGTAGTCTTAGAGAGACAAAGTGCAAACAGAGGTAGAGTTTCCTCCCAGATCACGGGCAGCTCCTCCCACCTCTGTGGGGCTTCCCTCCGCAGCCACTGTCAGATTCCCTCTCCGGTCCCCTAAGCATCCCTTCTAACTTCCTCTCCAGAGCCCACCACCCTCCCCAGCCCAGGGCCCCCAGTCACTCACAGTGGTTCTCTGCTTGTCTGGAAAGGAGGCCAAGCGGCCGTTTTGAAGACTCCTCATCATCAAGGTGAAGGTCTTCAGCCTCCCATTGCCCAGAGGCCTTGAAGAAGCTGGCACACATCCCATAGGGACAGCACTGGTAGGCATAAGGCACCTCCAGGATCCTGGTGGGGGAAAGACGGGCAGGTGGGCTGCCTCAGCATCTTTGGGGTCTAAGACCTAAGTCTGATTTAAGAGATCTCCAACCCAGGGGCTGGGCACTCAGTGCCTGTCCTTCAACTCCCAAGTTTCCTGTTCACTGTGCTGGCAGCCTCCTAGGCATTCTTCGTAAGGGCCTTGTAGCCTGACTCCTGATCTGAAGGGCTCTGGAGGCGTTTCTGTCTTTCTTTGTTCATCTTGGCAAGTGAGATGGGGAAAGAAACGTTCTGCCCATTGTTTAAGGAGTCCTCTCTGCTGGCTCAGAGCGGGGAGAGGCTTCCCCAAGGTCACACAGCACTGCCAGTGCTCTGCTTCTCCTCCCAGGCAGCGCCTCCTCTTTTATATTTAAGGAGATAGGGATTCTCCTGGTGATTCTTCACTCTGGCCCTCAGTGAGGCCTGCATCCTACCCTCCCCCATCTCTGGGCACATTGGAGCTGGATTTGGTGCCCTCTGAGGGTGAGTGCAGAGGCCCTAAGGGCATCTCATTAGTGTGCAGCAGATGAGGCTTGGGCCACACAGGCTGCACCACTGCTGCTGCATGGAGGAGGCCTGGATGTCATTAGCACCACGGCCTGGCTGTGCAGCTTGTTTTCCACCCATCAGTGTCCTAGGCTCTACCCTGATTCCAGGGGCTCAGATGCTGCCCAAGTGAGGACAGACAATCTAGACATGTGGAACCAGGTGAGGTACAAGGAAGGCTAGGGGGTCTTCACATCATCTTACTTCTATCCTCTCGGGTCCCAGTGCTCACTAGCGTTGGTGCTTGGGACAGGGTAAAATGCCACCAAGGAGATAAGGAGGAAGGAGAGGCATGAACCAGGCCCCATTCGGTCTGTAGGCGGTCAGGTGAGCCCTTCCACTAAATCTTGGTCAAATCTAAGCCTCTAGGCTCTTCTCAGGGTGGAACCGTCTGGCTTTCTCCCTGTCCCTCCAGGGCCTGCAGCTGGCCTACCCAGGTGTTGGGGAAAGCCAGTCTCTCACCTCAGTTTTGGGAAACTGTCCTTGGAGAAGGCCTGGGAGAGAGCCATGTTCCCTTTGAGCTTCAGATGCATCAAGCCCCCAAGTCCAGCCAGGGGCAGTGTGGTCAGCTGGTTGTCTGTCAGGTCCCTAGGACAGTGGATGGTCAGGGTTATTGGCAGTCAGTGGGATTGCTGAGGGGGCAGGGTTGTGCTGAGGATGTGGCCAGTGTGCCTGGGATGGAAGCAAGAAGAGAGGAGCAAAGGACAGGAGAGAAGCTTAGAAGAGAGCACTGAATGCCAAGGGAAGAGGGCAGCCAAGAGTTGCTAGAGGCACCATCTGCAGGTTGTTCATTCTTTTATTCACTCATTCATTCAATACATAATGGTGCCAACTATGTACCAGGGACTGTTCTGACTTAATGCCAAGCTATCCCAATTTGTAGGTAACAGAGCTCCCTCAACCACTTAGTTCCTGTGCCCAGGTCTAAGTGCCATCCAGGAAGCCCTGCCCACCCCCTTGGGGAACCTTCCTGTTGTTGTTTATCCCCATCCCCCTGCCTTTCCTCTGACATTTCTGATGATATAAGAGGCCTGAGTCTGGGACTAGACAGAGCTGGTCATCTGGCTACAAGCAGGGATTGGGTCATCCATTCCATCTTGTAGGGCTTGCTTTGTAGCCAGAAGTGAGGACATGCATGTTCTTCTACTGGAGACACGTTAGAGGAAGCCCAGGGTTCCAAACCAAACATGAAGACCACAGACTGTGCGTCGTGGAAACAGCCCTGGACTGGAAGGCAGGAAACCTGGCGCTGTCACCAACTTCTGTGTAACTAAGGGGAGCTGCAAATCTGCCTGAGCTTCAGTGTCCTCATCTTTCAAAGGGATAAAAATATCCACCCTACCTATCTGGCAGGACTAGAGCAAACAGGAGAGGGAAGATGGAGGTGAGAGTTTTGCAAAGCCACGGCCCCAGCCTGAGGAGGAACTTGTGTGCCCACTGGGAGTCCTGGCCCTTGGCTTTGAGCAAACTTCTCCTGCTGGGCCTTGAAGGCCTCACCTGTGAAGTGAAGCGGGTGGGGCTAGATGGTCTCTGAGGCCAGGGCCAGAGCTAGCCCAAAGGAGTCTTTGTGTTAACCAGAAAAAGGCCCAGTCTAGGTAGATGTGCTTTTAGGACTCACAGCTTGGCAAGGATGTCAGCTCCCTCTTGGGCAGGAGCCCTTGCACAGTGAATAACCTGCCCCACAGTACATGGCAGCTGCAGCAGAGGCCCCTTCCAGCCCTGACATAATGACCATATAGCCAACACTGCTCACTTTCTGTTTATATCCCATGTAATTCGAAGGACCTGAGGTCCCCTGCTGCTTCACAGAATGGCAGTCCTCTACAGCAATGCTCAAGCAGGGAACCCCTGAGCTCTCTGAGACCCTGGCTCCCACATCTACTTCTACCCTCCTATGTGTGAAGGGATTCCAGGACCAATACATCCTCTTTATCAGTGGATAGAGAGGATGGGGGTGGGACCCAGGCAGGGGAGATGAGGAGGGCTGAAGCTGCCAAAACACTGCAGAACATTAGCAGATGATATTCCAGAGCTTGCAAGGGGCAGGCTCTCTGTTTATCAGGCCCTACACTCTGTCAAACGGATTGTCAGAATGATTGATTAGGCTGAGGCCCATCTCCTTGGGATATACATGTTCCTGCTCTGGGGTGGCCCTTCTGCCCCCATTGGCCAGCCCATAGTCCCGACTGGCCCCCAGCATCCTGGAGGAGAATGCCGCAGGCACTTACAGCTTGACCAGGGAGCGCAAGGTGGAGAAGGCCTCGGGGTGGATGGACCGGATGGCATTCCAGCTAAGATCCCTGCAGGTAGAGAGGGTGTGACAGGAGGGGATAGTAACATATAGAGGACTCACTGTTCCCATCACAGGCTCTCCCTCACATACTCCCATCTGACCTGCCCCCAGTAACAGTAACCTTAGCCTTTTGGGGAAGGTACCTGCTGCTGCCCAGCTCCTGAGCTGGCTGTGGCCCCAGGAACAGGGACGTGACAGCTTGGTTCCAGAGCCTCAAGACCTCCTGGGTACCAGCTAGAGAAGTGTGTGTGTGTGCTGGGGATGGGGGCTACAGAGCTGGGAGGCGATGTGCATGTCACGTTTGCTTAAATTGTACACATGTGCTATGACAATGAGCATGCCTGGCAGAGGGACATGGTGGCTCCTCCATGGCCCACCCCTGGATGTGGGTACTCACAGGGCTTGCAGTGAGCTCAGCTGTCTGAAGGTGTCAGCTCCAATTTCCCAGATGCGATTGTGTTGGAGGCCGCTAGAGCAGCAAGAGAGGCTGGATGAGTCGGCAGGCTCAGACCCTGGCTCCGCTCCATGCCCCCCGAGCACTGGGAGGAAGAAAGTAGAGCCCCCCACTTCTCCTGGCACAGGAAGAAAGGGCCCAGCCCGAGGAAGTCACCAGAATTAAAGGGAGCACAAGGGGATCCGGTTGCCTTGGGTAAGTGGGTCAGGAGACAAAGCCACAAAACCATCCCCATGGCCCAAAAGGGAGTCAGCTTCCAGTGTTCCCACTGGGCCTGGCTCCCAGCCCAGCCAAACTGGCCCCCACACCTCCCATCACCATGGGTCCTCCAGACCCTAGCCCAGAAGCAGAGCACCGCCCAACCCAAGTGACTGGCCCAAGCTGGGAAGCAGAGCTCAGTAGACTGGTTGTCTGAACGGGAGATGGACCCTGGACCTCAGTCATGCAGAAGGCTCTCCTTCCCTTGGCACCTAGACAAACAGGAGACCCTCATACCTCTACCCTGCCCCAGCCCCAAAAGCTATGGTCCTGCCTAGAAGTAGGGGACAGACACAGGGAGGCTCAAGAGGCCATGCTGACTTGAGAAAACAGGAGCTGGGTTAACAGAGCTTAGAGAATTTTTCAAATGATATTTTATTTGTGACCTTTGAATCCCAGGCTTGTTCTTCCACATATGATTGTGTATGTCTGTGTATAACATGCAAACATACACACATATGCATGTGTGTGTTTACGGGGGTATGGAAAAAGAGACAGCATCCTCCAAAATGCAGGGTGCTTGCAATTACTTAAAGCCTTCTTGGGTCCAGCCCACTGGTCCCTGATGTGATCCTGTCCCTCCACTGGTCGTAATCACTACTGCATTTCTGTGTTGCTACTGATTCATAAGGAGCGGCCTTGAGACTTCTTTTAGGTACCAGCTCCTGGGTCTGTCTTCTATTGTGAGTCCTAGGGCCATAGTGCAGGCCTCTGCCAAGCTCTCAGCCCTAAACCCCGGGTTCAACAAACTCAGAAAAGAGAAGGAAGCAGTGTCAGAGTTTGCATTGGCCCTTACTGATGCCCTGCAACATGCCTCCCTGCAGGACTTTCTCAGGGTCTGGCTGGCATGCCTTTGCCTCTTCCCCACCCCAGACTCACATTTCCTCCAATTTCTGACACCTGTGCAGGCTGGGCAGCTCCTCAATTTGATTGTGAGACAGTTCCCTGGGGAAAAGAGAAAGGCCAGGGCCGGGGTGAAGTAGTGGCTATGTGAGGGCTGTGGTGGGGCAGGGGGCTCTGGCCAGGGCTGTGCTTTCCTGTCAAGCAGCCAAAGGCTGTGGGGACCCCACAGGGACATGGCTGTTGAGGCATCTCACACCAGGGCACCAGTCTCCTCAATTTGTTTTCTCTGCATTTCCTCCTACTAAGTCCCACTCCTCACTGGGCCTAGATGGGGCTACCTTATCCCGTGATGGCCTGAGGAAACCTGGTAGGGTCCTGGAGGAAGATGAACAGGAAGTGAGAGGGGGATGGTGAAGAGGAAAGAGGCAAAGAGTCGGGAAGAAGGGCACTGAGCCAGGCAGCAGAGAACACATTGGACCTCACTGAGCAATGCCAACCCAAGCACCTGCAGTCACCATTTATGGAGCTGGCAGGAAAGATCAGAGCTGGAGGCCCTTAGGGATCATCTGGCCCAACCCTTTCACTCAGCAGATGAGAAACCTGAGGCCCACAGAGGGGACAGGACCTGCTAAAGGACATACACCACTCAGTGGCAAGGATGAATCTGGAGCCTGTGTCTCTGGACCCCCAGTCTAGGGCTGTTTCCATACACTGTATGTTGGTCCACTCATCTTGAGCTGTGGGGCTATGGTCCCTGATAAGGAGCCTCAGACTCAAGTTGGAGTCCAAGGAAAGAGGAAAACTCCCCTTGACTTCAGAGGCCACTTAAGTACCTCCACAGGCCCAAGATCCCAAGAGGGGATTAATTTTCTTGTGTAAATTAGAGTAATTATGTCATTTATTGGTATTATGCACTAGGTGCTTTACATGTTTTTTTCAACCCTTACAAATTGACTTACATTTTATAGATGAGGATATTGAAGCTCAGAGACATTAAAGAGTGAGTGCAAATCAATACAGCTAGTAAGTGGCAGAGCTGCACTTCAAACCCAGTCCTTCTGGGATAGGCTCTCAGCAGGAGCCTATGCTGCCCCACTCTCCAGGAAGGGAAGTGACCAAGTGGGACAGAAGCAGGAGAGGCCTTCTGTGGGACATGGGGGCAGGGGCACAATGCCAAGACTGTAGAATGCTTGTGAGCACTCACAGGACTCGGAGCCTGGGCAGCTGTTGGCACATCCCCGATGGGAGCAGCCGGATGCCTGCGCGGGTCAGGGTCCTGCAGGGAGAACAGAGACAGAGCTGGCACCAGGCCCGGGGCCCTGCCATTCCCAGCCACCCGGCTCCAGCTCTGGACCTGATACTGTCGTGGGATGACGGAGCTAACAAAAGAGAGAAATGGAGGGAGAGACAGGGCAGGGGGAGGAGCTGTGGGGACAGAAATGAGCAGACACTGGCATCTGAGCACCAAGCTCCCTTGGGCCTAGAGGAGCTGGGGGAGGGGAGTGGAGCGAGAGGGCCACAACCCAGGGCTCTGCTTGGCAGACTGTGCTTGCACGTCCAGCCCTGCTCCAGCCATCTCCATCCCATCCCCCCTCCATGTCTTATAATGGTCTCAAGCAGCACTGGGCCTGTAGGACAGGGACACAAATCTTCTCTGGTGAAGGGACCTTAGAGACAGGGGGATGTCCATGGGCAAGTGTAGACAAAAAAACACCATAGTGGGACCATGGGAACCAGGCACAGAGTTTGGTCCCTGTGCCTCAGAGGAGGGAGTAGAGATGGGAAAGAAGGGAAGAACCAGGTGCTGGGCTGGAGACGACTGTGGGGCAGACTGGAGAGCAGGCCTGGCTTTGGGTAGGGTGTCCCAGGAAGGACTCAAGGCCAAGGTCATCTTTGGGGACTGACTACTTCCTCATGGAAAATTTTCCACGTGCCAGTGAATCTAGCGGGGAGACAATGGAAGCACAGAGGACATCCCCAGTCCCAGCGGTGCCATGAATGAGCTTTGCGGTGTGGGGCCGGGCAGTCGACTTCCTGACACTTACTCTGGGTGTTTGCTCGATAGTTTCATTTCATTCATTTAAATGTATCGAGGGCCTACTGTGCTTCGACACTCCTGCCCTCTACGCCACAGGATATAAGAATAGAAAATACAAGAACGTCTTTGTTGGATCAAGCTTCAGAAAGGCAAAGAAGATGGGTTTTCACAACCCTCCTCTTCATCACTTCAACCCTCAATGTATCTGTGGCTTGAGGTTAGGGGCTCTGAATTCATACCTGAAAACCCCAAGCATGATAAAGAGAGAAAGACCAGTCTCCTTGCTGCCATCCCATCTGCCACCTCCTGACCTTGCCTGTGGGCAGTGCTACATCAGGAAGAAGGGGATGGAGCCAACAGTAGAGACAGGCTGGATAAAAGGGAAGCAAGGAACCTAGACAGCCTTCTAGGGGCAGGGAGTGGAAGAGCCCTTGGGAATGAAGCTGGGGCAATAGATAAAGTGGAGGGAGAGAAGCCACTCACAGAATCTCCAGGCTGGTGGTGCCTTTGAGATCTGGAAACTCCTGGATGTCCGTGGCACCATTCAGAGATCTGGAAACAGAGACAATGAGCTCTGAGGGGTGGAGTCAGAGCATCTCAACATCAAGACTCTCAATTCTCCATTTTGCCTCCCCTCCGGGACTCCTTCTTTGGTAGCAATGTCATGCTTCCCTGCAGTATTCCTCAAGTCAGCTACGCAGGCCCTCGTGGAGGCTGAGCCATGCTTAGCAGGGTCCAACCAGCCGTTTGCTTGAGTTTGCTTAGCACACCCTCACCCAGACAGAGCTGGGCAACCTTAGCTTTCGCGCTTCATCTTGCAAAAACCCCACAGCCAAGCAACATGGGAATGGCCTTTGGTTAATAGACAACAGCTTGGGTGCTTCTGGAGAAACCCTTGGCTGCTGGGTTTTGCTTATTAGAACCTGAGATAGGGTCTCCCCTAAATTGTCATCTGCTGGAACTTTATTAGAACTATCAGTTCTCTTAAACTGCTTTAGACTGGTGGTTTTCCTCCTCCCCACCATCTCCTATCTTACTGAGGACATGGACCCACATGGGGCCTGCATGCAACAGCAGCGCAGAAAATTGAGTGTTGTGAACAGTCCCGAGGAGGCAGCATGGGGTCCAGAAATGAGCCCAGAATCTGAAATTAAAGGGTTCTGGGTTCATGCCCAAGCAGGGCCTGAGTACCTCATGTTCCACCTGTAAAATGGACCAATAACACCTACCTCGCAGGGTTAGGATGAAGATGAAATGCCCTAACGAACATGAAAGTTAAGTATATGCTTTGGAGATGTCGGTTATGTTACTGTGGCGCCACAGTAGGCTGACAGCAATCCATGGAAGTTTTTTTTTTGCTGTTGTTCTTTTTTTTCCTGAGACTGAGTCTTGGTTCACTGCAACTTCAGCCTCCCAGGTTCAAGCGATTCTCCTGCCTCAGTCTCCCAAGTAGCTTAGCTGGGACTACAGCCATGCACCACCACATCTGGCTAATTTTTGTATTTCTATTTTGAGACAGAGTTTCATTCTTTTTGCCCAGGCTGGAGTGCAATGGTGCGATCTCGGCTCACTGCAATCTCTGCCTCCCGGATTCAAGAGAGTCCCCTGCCTCAGTCTCCTGAGTAGCTGGGATTACAGGTGCCCACCACCACACCCGGCTACTTTTTTGTATTTTTAGTAGAGATAGGGTTTCACCATATTGGCCAGGCTGGTCTCAAACTCCTGACCTCAAGCCATCCACCCGCCTCCCAAAGTGCTGGGATTACAGACATGAGCCACTGTGTCTGGCCCTGTGGAAGCTTTTTGAAGATGTGTGACCTGGGCTGGAAATTAGAGAATGAGAGAGGAGAAATAGAGAGCACCTTCAGGCCAAGGGTGATAACAATGGCATAGCAAAGGACCCAGGGATCTGGGTTCCAAGGCCACAGGAGAACCAGCCTTGAGAACACACCATATTCAAAACTCTTTCCCAATTATTTCTGGAAAAGCTACCATGAACAGGATAAAGTCCAAAAGGCCAGATGAAACTCCTTGACTATGGAAATGGACCTTCTTTGCCCCTTTGAGACCTGGGAAGAAGCCACAGGTCAGGGAAGTGGAGGGAGGCTATTAAATTTAGAAAGAGGTGGGAACGGGTCTGAGCAAAGCAGAGGCCTGCAGCCTTAAAGACCGTGCTTTGCAGTGGACTTGTGCCTTGCAAGGGAGAGATCCGCAGGTGGAAGGCAGGAGAGAGCAAGAAGAAGTGAGGAAAGGGGGAGGTTCAGGCTGCAGCAGCCTTCAGGAGCCAACTTACAGTGTGTGGAGTTTGGGCAGGTACTGGAATGCCGATCTTCCCACAAACTGGATTGGGTTATCATAAAAGTGTCTGGAAGAAGAAGGTCAAACACCTAATCGGGTTTTTTAGGCCTTTCTGCTGGGGCTAAGGCCAATCTCTGCTTTCTTCTCCTATCAATGTAGACCCAGGAAAGAACATGCAGGGAAAGGCAACCCCTCCCATGCTTCTGCCTCCCTGGTGCTTCCTAGGGAAGTCCCTCCTGCCTTCCCATCCTCTGTCCTCCTCCCCAAAACATTGTTCAGCATTAAGAGACCAGAGAAAGTAGTACTCACATCGTCTGTAGCAGAGGGTTCCCCATGAAGGCCTTTTCTGGGATGGCCTTGATGTTGTTGTTATGGAACCCCCTGGAAGACAACACCCAGGAACCAGTGAGGATTTGGAGAAAAGTATAGAGAGGGAGAGGCATGGAATTTTTACAGCAAGCTAGGTAGTCCATAAGATAAAAGAGGTGTTGGCCTGGAGATTCCAGGTTCAGATTCAAATACTGCCTGTGATTTTTCTTTTCTTTTTTTTTTTTTTTTTTTTTTTTTTGACACAGGGTCTCTGTTGCCCAGGCTGGAGTGCAATGATGCGATCTCGGCTCACTGCAGTGCAGCCTTGACTTCCTGGGCTCAAGCGATTCTCCTGCCTCAGCCTCCTACATAGCTGGGACTACAGGCATGTGCCACTGCACCTGGTTAATTTTTTTGATTTTTTTGTAGAGACGAGATCTCACTTTGTTGCCCAGGCTAGTCTAGAACTCCTAGGCTAAAGTGATCCTCATGTCTCGGCCTCCCAAAGTGTTGGGATTACAGGCATGAGCCACTGTACCCAGCTGATTTTTCTTCCTGTTCAATTACACACACTTCTTTCCCTAACAAGTGTGAAAAGAGTGAGGGATTGAGACCTTGCTGCAGGCCTCAGGAAGCCTGTGGGAGCAACTCAAGAGCAAGAGGCTGAGTTCAGGCCCCAGGAAGGGAATCCTCTCCTTAGTCACTTGTGGTGGGAGCTCTGGCGGGTCCCCACAGAGGAAGCCAAGGGTGTATGAGAGAAAAAGGAAGATACAGAAAAGACACAGCTTCCAGGGGATCCCAAGTGAGGGATGTTCCTCAAATGGAGGCTGGCTTGGCCTCAAGGTCCTGAAATAAAGAAACATAGAAGTGTCAACAGCACGCGGTCAGGGGGATAAGGTGCGGAATGGGCTGCTGAATGACTGTGGATGGCACTACAGGAAAATGAGGACTGAGGCACCCAGCTGAGGGTCTGGAAGTCTAGAAGCCAGAATTATGTGTTTGGTTAGTTGGGAAGAACATTTCAAAATAAATAACATGTTGGACTGAAAAGCACATAACCCGTGTGGAGCAGGCCCCTTTCCTTCCCATCTTTTTCATTGGAAGTTTCTGGCTTCTCTGTCCCCCTGGCCTTTGCTCATCTCTGTCTTCCTCCTGCCGTCCCATCATGACTTCCACCTTCATGCTGTCTCACTCACAGCTTCACCCTCAGACACCTCCAGTTAGTGCCACCAACCCAGGCCTGTTTGTTCATTAATTTACTCCTCTCATCTGCTCATTATGTTTTTCTTAAACATCTTTGTGTCTAATGGTGGGCCAAGCTCTGAGGGATTTAGAAGTTTCTAAGACAGGGGCCCTGTCTTCAAGCAGCTTTCTCTCAACAGATGAGAGAGAGAGATGGAGATAGACAGGTACATCCCCTCCCATATATTTTTGCCCCTGCTAACTTAGGTCTCCTCTCTCTTCCCTAATGCTTTATTATTTCCCAGCTCAATGCTTTTGCACATCCTATTCCCTCCATGCCCTCTTGATCGATCAAATCTCATGCTCCCCTCATGCCCCAGCTCAAAGGAAAAAAGTTAGATCTTGGTGACTCTGGCAATGGAGAACTTCCAACAGTTTCTCACTCAGACTTTTTTTTTTGAGACAGAGTCTCACTTTGTTGCCCAGGCTGGAGTACAGTGGTACAATCTCTGCTCATTGCAATCTCTGCCTCCTGGGTTCAAGTAATTCTCATGCCTCAGCTTCCCAAGTAACTAGGACTACAGGTGTGCACCACCATGCCGAGCTGATTTTTGTATTTTTAGTAGAGACAGGGTTTCACCATGTTGTCCAGGTTGGTCTCAAACTTCTGACCTCAAGTGATCTGCCCACCTCGGCCTCCCAAAGTGCCGGGATTACGGGCATAAGCCACCACACCCAGCCAGACTATTTCCTCTAGGTGGTCCAATTGTTCCCTATGTGCTGCCTACATCTGGCATTCACACCTTCAAACTTCTGGTTGAGGCAAGGGAGGTGGCATGGGGCTAGTACTATAGGTCTCAGGTGGTAGTGGTGGTTTGAGCTATAAAGATACTAAGCTGGCCAGGAACAGTGGCTCACGCCTGTAATCCCAGCACTTTGGGAGGCCGAGGCAGGCGGATCACGAAATCAAGAGATAGAGACCATCCTGGCCAACATGATGAAACCCCGTCTCTACTAAGAATACAAAAATTACCTGGGTGTGGTGGCGCGTGCCTGTAGTCCCAGCAACTCGGGAGGCTGAGGCAGGAGAATCGCTTGAACCTGTGAGGCGGAGGTTGCAGTGAGCAAAGATCGTGCCACTGCACTCCAGCATGGCGACAGAGCGAGAGTCTGTCTCAAAAAAAAAAAAAAAAAAAAAAAAAGATACTAAGCTGCCTGAAAGTTTGGGGCTCTGTTTATGAGCCTCCAGGACCCTTAATCTGGTCCCACTCTCGCTGTACAATAGAGCTGTTATTGTTTCCTGAGAGCTTCCCTCCAGTAAAGCTGCTTCCCACCTGTGCTCATCCTTCTGCCAGCTCCACTTCCTACCTGGGTCTTTACCTACAATTTCTTCCTCTGAAATGCCTCTCCCCTCCCCCATCACTGCTACCTCAATCCCGGTCATCCTTTAAGGCTCATCTCAGGATTAGTCCACAATGATCTTTCCATGTTACTCTGAACTCCCGCCATTGTTTTAGCTAATACTCTGCAATTTATGGTTGGAATTATACCACTTTGTCCCACTCCCTGTTTTACCTATGTTACTTTGTGTCTTCATTGAGGCTCAAGGATGTTTGGGGAGGGCCATGTCAATCTGACCCTTCATTTGTGTTTATCACTAAACACAGTGCTGGGCACATTGGGTGCTCAGTGAATGCTGAAATAAAATAATAAATGGTGGCTTTGGGGAACCAGAGACAACTTCTCAGTCCCCCTGGGGACAAGGTGCTGAGGAGTGATCCTGTAAACCAGCTCTCAGTTCCTTTCCCCGTTCTTCTCTGGACACATCCCAACCAAGGCAAGGGCAGTGCCAGGCCCAGGCTAATAGAAGGTGGCTTGTGCTATGGGTTTTCCCAGGCTGGAAGGGCCCAGGGCCATTTCTGCTGGTGACATACCCCCAGGAAGTGCCCAAAGCCAAGCTAATGAGGCCTGGGACTACTTAGAGCTGCACGGGGGCTTGAGGAGCTGGGGGACAGGGGCAGCTACATCTTTTACAAGGACCATGGGAGGTGAGGAGGTGAGAGCATGAGGCAGCTCAGGCTGGCTTCAGCCCCTGCCCTTGGGACAGAAGGACACCCACAGAAACCAACAGAGGCGCTTACAGTTCCTGCAGTCTGCCCAGGGTCCGGATGGCCATGGGGAATTCCTGTAGCTCGTTATAATTCAGGTCTCTGGAACAGAAAGCAGAGCAATCATTAGAGCAAAGGCTTAATGGGGCATGTCACGGTCCCTGAGAAACGGAAACTTGGCTCTGGGCTTAGCCAGGGAGATGAGTTTTCCAATCTGTTGGATCCAGTGGCCAATGTCTGGAAACACATTTTTGGAATGTTTGTGCTCCATTCCTGTTCCACAAATCCTCAGGCGTGGAATCTTCCTGGCTGCAGAACTGTTTTGAGGCAGGAAACATACTTCAGGGGTGCAGATACCTGGAACCATCTCCCTCAGAATAGACCCTGCCAACTGAAGAAAGCATCTCAAGCCTTTGGAGACATCAGAGGAGTGGAGGAAGGGGTGATGTGGGTGATCATTAACATCTTATAACCAGCACTAGGGATTCCAGAAGGTTCCTCAGGTGACTACTGTGGTCTCCATCTGTGGTCTTTGCTGTCATCCTCTATAAAAATGGGGGTGTTTCTTCTCTTTAGGTGAAGGCACAATAGCTATTTTCTCTTACACTTTTCTGTACTTTCCAGTTTTTGTTTTGTTTTGCAATGAGCATATATCGCATGTGTAATCAGAAAACGATGAAGGTAATTTTAAAAAGGGGTAGTAACCCAAGTTGGCAAGAATGTGGGGAAACAAGCATTCTGATAAATTATTAGTGGGAATTTAAATGTGTACAACCCTTTAGAAACTATTTGACATCTTTTCAAATTAAAAGATTCATACCCAGGTACTCCAAGTCTAGAAATGTATAAGGATAAGTATAAGGTTGTTCAGAACAGCACTGCTTAGGCACCAGCGGCAAAATATTGACCCACAAGTGACCACAGCTTCACTCCATCAACTCTTTTAAGGAAGCTTCTGTGTCTGTGCCTTTTGTGGAGATGACAGGGTAAGAGAAGGAAGAGAAATGGAAGAGGCTGAGGGTAACTTTTATTTTCATCAGAAAAGATTTGGAATTGCTTGTGACAAATAGAAAAGAGCCCCAAAGACAGGGGAGCCCCAGGGAAAGAGGTGAGCATTTTGAGGGAGATAGTAAAGAGTGACTGGGAAGTAGAGAGTAAGAACTACAGGGTACTTCTAGAAAGTTGTACTCCCTGTTACGTAATGAGATCCCCTCTCTACCATCAAAGAGCTTCCAAAATTTTAAAGTTGGCTTTCATTTTACTCAGTAGTCAATGACTTAACCCCATGTGGAAATGTGACTGATTTGGGGGTGTCTTGATGCCTCTTGAATCCTGTTTCTGGGGTCCTGGGGTTTGGCAATAGGTTGGGGGAAGACTCAGTTACGGCGTTCCTTCCTAGCCTCCCAGGATGACCCCAGCCCACCTCCTCAGCCTTTTAAAGCCACCCCTGCCCTGACAACTTTCATGGTTGTCCATCCAATGCCAGGGCAGGGGGACCACGTGGAGGCCCTTTAATTACAGGTGACTTGGCAGGGTTCTGTGGATAAATACCATGTTAACACGGAGATAATGACAGGCTCCTCTGCGTGACAGGTCATTACACTTAATAGTCCACAGGTAGAGCCAGGAACCCAGCCCAAGGGCCAGAGGGGCAGTGACAAGCGTCTGGCAGCCAGTGAGCCAGATAATTGTCCCTCACTACACACACACACACACACACACACACACACACACACACACACACTAATTTCCCGATTACCCTCAGACTACCCTGGTGATCTTGGGTAATTACAGTAGAAAATCCCTTCTGCCTTGCTTCTCTTTGCTCCATTCTCTAGTGAGTCAGATGCCTTTGCCTCTCATGCGTCAAACCTTGTTGATTCGCTCACAGAGAGGCTCCCACAGGCTGTGTGAAGGATGTGGTCAGGCGGAGGCCAGGATGTGTGCAAAGCACTTTGACTAAAACCAGAGGTATTGGAGTTGGAAACAGAGAGGAATTTTCAAACTGTGGAGTTCCTGGAGTTCTACCAGGTGCTACAGAAAATGCCTAGAAAACCAGACTGGGAGAATTGAAGGATGGCAGCAGGGATGAAAGCGATGGCCTCTCTTTTTGGTCTTAAATTGTATACATGATTCATTCTCGTATCTCAGGTTTCAAAAGCAGGTGTTCCCCCTCCATCTTGGCCCAGTGCACTCAGGAATTCTCCACTGTTGCCTGAGAACTAGATTTCCCACAAATGACATGGAAGTATCTTTATTGAAAAGTCATTTATTTTTTCTTTTTGAGATGGAGTCTTGCTCTGTCACCTGGGTAGGAGTGCAGTGGTGTGATCTCAGCTCACTGCAACCTCAATCTCCCAGGTTCAAGTGATTCTCCTGCCTCAGCCTCCTGAGTAGCTCGGATTATGGGCATGTGCCACCACGCCTGGCTAATTTTTGTATTTTTAGTAGAGACGGGGTTTCACCATGTTGCTCAGGCTGGTCTCAAACTCCTGACCTCAGGTGATCTGTCCACCTCGGCCACCCAAAGTGCTGGGATTACAGGCATGAGCCACCGTGCCCAGCTGAAAAGTCTTCATATTGCATTATTATCTCAAATGCAAAGTATTGCTTCGGTCTGGCTTCAGAGACTTTGCTTGCTATTCCAAAGGCCTAGAATGCTCTCCCCCAAATACTTCCATGGTTTACTCACTCGCTTCATTCAGGTATCTGCCCAAATTATACCTCATCAGAGAGCCCTTCTCTGACTACTCTATCTAAAATAGCATATCCTGTCATTTGCTGTTCCCTTATCCAGTGGGGTAGATTTAAAATGATCACAAATCCTTTGCAGCTTCTCCTCTCAAGATGTGACATCTACCTTGGGCTGGGATGGCCTTGTGACTGACAAGGTCCAACAGAATGAGATGGAAGTGATACAGTGTGACTTGGTCCCTAGTCACATGAGGCCTCACAGCCTCTGCCTTTGCTTTCTTAGAATGCTCCCACCACTATGTAAGAAATTCCAGGCTAGACTCTTGAATGATGAGGGCCATGTGCAGAGAGAAGACCAGCCGACAGCCAATACCAAAGCCCCAGACATATGAGTGGCCTCCCCAGACCTCCTAGCCCTAGTTGAGCGTCCAGATGACCGCAACCTCATGAATGAGCCCAGGGGATGGCTCCAGCAGAAGAACCACCCTGATGAGCCAGCAAAGCCATAATTCATGAGAAATAATAAAGTGATATTGTAAGCCACTAAATTTTGGGGTGATTTGTTATGTAGCAATATAGAATGAGACGGCTTCCGTTCTTTCTCTTCACAGAACTTAGTCACCTGACATATATTTTTGTTTATTTTCTTCCCACCCAATTAGACTGAAAGCTTCTTGAAAATAGAAACATTGTTTCATATTCTCTCTAAACACCAGAATAATCCTGGCATATAGCAGGAGTTCAACAAATACTTGATGGATGAAGCAGTGAAGACATCTAAATAAACTGATTAATGAAAACACTAATAGACTCTTAAGAGAATCTAGAGTAGTTGGGGGAACATCCTTAAGATTTTGAGGCTGATGTTGCAAAAGACACAAGATAGTCCTGAGTGGCTTGCCTGGGGCCACAGAGACCATGGGATGGTTTCATGTGACTTTGCTATCATTAAGTCTTTATACAGTTCTTTGGACCCATGTCCAGGCAATCATTGAGTAGTTCCAGCCCTCCTTGGCAGTTTCTGGTCAGGAATTTTGCAGGAGTGGCCTAACAGACAGTAGCAAAAGACATATGGCAAAAGGCATGTGAACTAGAAGTCTCTTTTTGTCAAGAAATGTGAAAGAATAAAAGCTGTGTAAAGGTCAAAGAGAATTCTGCAAACTCCATGCCAATGAGGTGGCCGGAAGTTTCCCATTTGGACATCTACACAGATTTAATGACCTGGGAAACTGCCAAAGTCCTGCTTCATATAGTACCACGTAGATGTAATCTGTGCCTCTAATTGTCCAGGGAACACGTCTTTGCAACTCTCTATGCTCCTGATGAAATCAACTCAGTGCAATGAACATTTCTTGCCTCCTTGAAATACACAAAGAATTCTGCTGGGTAAAGTGGAAGGTAGAGAGATGGGTTTGAAAAAAAAAAAAAACCCACTCCTATCTAGACAAATGCACAAGATGATGAAAGAGCATCTTTGACATGATTGTGGAGAGCACACGAAGCATCAGGACCTTCACAGACTGCAGTGATCACACAGAGCTGGGAAGACCATGAGGGCTTCATGGAAATGTGACATTTGAACCAGGTCTTGATAGAACAGCAGGATTTCAATACGAAGGGATGAACGGATCAAGGCAAGAGAGCATAATTTAGAGGAAGTGAGTGCTGTGGAGTCGTGTTTAGAAAAGAGCAAGCAATATAGCTTGGTTGGAGCAAAGGGCAATACTTGGAGGTAATTCTATAGGGCTCTCTCCTCTGGACTGTTGTACACTTCTTATCTGCTATCCTTGCCTCCAAGTCATCCATATGATAACCTTGCTTGAGCACTGTATGTGTGCCAGCCCCTAAGTGTTTTGTCCGAATAATCTCTTAATCCTCACAACAGCCTCAAGAGGCAGTTACTACTATTATACCCATTTGACAGTTGAGGAAAGCGAGCCACAGAGATTAAATTAGTCACTCAGTCACAGAACTGATACCTGTCTGTGGCAGACTCCACTGCCTGTAAGTCACAATCTACTCTCTCTTTTCTCCATAGTTGCACTGACCAATACAATAGCCACTAGGCATGTGTGGCTATTCAAATTAACTACAAATAAATAAAATGTAAGATTTAGCTCTCAGTTTCACTAGCCACACTTCAAGTGCTCAATAGCAACTTGTGGCTAGCAGCTATCACATGAGAAGAACAGATGCAGAACATTTCCGTCATCCCAGAAAGTTCTATAGGGCAGTGCTAGCTTATCGTAATAGGAAGAATGCCAGGAATGGAGCGAGAGTGGACTTCTCAGCCTCTCTCACAGTGGGGGTGTCAGAAGTGGTGCATACCGCATCTAGTCCAGGATTTATAAAATTGACAACTTGCCTCCTCACTGGTCTCTCTACCCTTCCACCAGCTAGAGGCCAAAAACAGTGAGGCCCTAGAGGTGGCAAGCTCCCAAGAAGCCAGATCCCTGAGTCATCACACGGACGAGGGCCACCTGCCAAGAAGACACACTCTCCTTAGACTGTTACATGATCCAGAAATAAACTTCTATTGTGTTTGTGCCATTATCCATGTTTCAGTCTATATGTCACAGCCATTTAGCCTACCTGAACTAATTCGGTGTCACAGCCAGGATTTGAACCCCGGCAGTGTGAGTCTGAAGCCCACACTCTTAGCAACTACACATCTGCCAGAAAGACCTTTTTAAAATGCAAAACTGAGTCTGTCATTCTCCTGTTGAAAAATCTGGAAAGGCTTCCAGAACAAGGGCTTACAGACAAAATCCAAATCCCTTAATGGGCTCCGATGCCCTTAACTAATCCCTCAGCTTCATCTGCCATTTCATTTCTCCATGGGTTGTGCCATTTTCACACCCTTGTGTAGCTACTTGCGCCCCTCATGCCCTCAGTCTGAAATACCCTTGCACCACATCCACAGCTGTTGAAATCCTAGTCATCCTTTGAAGTCCGGCTCAAATATACCTTTCTCCCTCAATCCAACCCAATCCCTATAGTCAGAAGGAGTCACTCACTCTCTCGGAACTTTTCTGGGATTTCTTCCTCTCCATGCATAGCATTACAATGGTAATGGTAGTGGAGGTAATAATAGTAATTACTATGCATTAGTCATGGTTCTAGGTGATTTGCATATACTAATTCATTTAATTGCCATGCCAACCCTTTGAGGTAGGTACCATAATGACCTCCATTTTGGAGATGAGAAACTGAGGCACAGAGGGAGATAATCACTTGACCACCGTTCCACAGCTAGAAGGGCGGGGATTGAAGCCCAGGCAGTTTGAGTCTACAGTTGGGTTTTCTACATGCATATTGTCTCCCCAATGATACAGGAAGTTTGTTGAGGTTGGGAAGCATATGGGTTCACTTTTGGATCTCCCACAGCCCAGGCACAAGGCCACACATGTGAATGTTCACTGTTGTATGATGACCATTTGAGTCCACTGTGCAGGGTCTCAAGATGAGGGCTCCTTTGGCCTTGGTAGCTGGCTGCTTCATGGCAGTGTCTTGGCCTTTGGGATTAGACTCTAACACACAGACTCTCGGTGACTGCAGGGAAGGCCTCCCCTGGCACCAGGCTCAGTGTGTATCTTCCATTGCAGGATGGCTTATGATGGCCTAAGCTTCAGCTGGAAAACTCATCCATGGCTTAATAGACTATTATCTTTAACAGCCCACAACCAGCCAGCAGCCCAGGAAGAGTTCGCTGTTCTGTCTCCTGCTCCCGGGAGCTAGAAGCAGATGGGGAAGGACTGAAGTTAAAGAGAAACCTCTTCCAACTGCAGCCAGAGCTCAGTCTGGAAGCTGCAGCTGTCCATAGCTAAGACACCCCTTCATCTGCTGGGCTGTTTCTAGCCAAATCTAATCAAAACAGATGGCAAATTCATGCAATCAGTAAAAGTAGCTGAGAAGGCAACCCCAGCCCCAAGCTGTTCAAGGACCCAAATGCCCAATTTTCTCTTTTCCATCAGGTTATGTAGAAATGGCCAACTTCAGAGATCTCTGGAGAGCCTCACTGTAGATTCAGATGTAGATTCAAACGACAGAGCTGGCAGGATTTTACAGTCATCCTATCCAGTTCCTTCATTTTCTTTTTCTTTTTTTCTTTTTCTTTTTTTGAGACAGAGTTTTGCTCTTGTTGCCCAGGCTGGAATGCAATGGTGCAATCTCAGCTCACTACAACCTCCTCCTCCTGGGTTCAAATGATTCTCCTACATCAGCCTCCCAAGTCGCTGGGATTACAGGCATGCACCACCATGCCCAGCTAATTTTGTGTTTTTAGTAGAGATGGGGTTTCTCCATGTTGGTCAGGCTGGTCTCAAACTTCTGACCTCAGGTGATCCGCCCGCCTCAGTCTCCCAAAGTGCTGGGATTACAGGCGGGAGCCACCACACCCGGCCCCCCTCCCCCTTTTTTTATTGATGAGGAAATTAGCTTGGAGAGAGGAGGTAAATTGCTGCAAGTTCCAGAGCCAGGATTCAAACTCAGGCCTCTTGTCTCCTGGTTTAAAACACTTTCCTATATTCCACACAGAGTTGGATCCTGACTAGGCTCTAAATAGCAGGGCTAAGAAAAAAGTTTTAGGGAGAGAGGATAAATGGACGTGGAGGATTGGGCTTCTGCGGGCATTTCTTTTGGTGCTTATAAGCATGTCAAAGCCAAACAACTATGATTTGGAAGTTAAATGTCTTTTTGTATGTTATCTGTGTTAGAGAGAGCTCTTGTCTTCTGTGCACCAACAGGATCATCTTGAACAAATCTCTTAATTTTCTTAGCTCATTTCTTCACCTGTAAATGGGACATAACCATTGCATAAGACTGCTCTGTTCACCTGGTCCAGAGACTAGCACAGAGTAGATGTTCAAATAATGCCAATTCCTTTGATCTCTTCCTTTTACTAGACATAAGCTACTAGAACAGACACTTTCATTCTTTAGATGCTACGAAAGTCAGCACGCAAGTTGGCCCATCTCCTTTTCATAACAATTAAGAAAGATGAATATCACTAATTGGGTTTCCACTCACATTTTTATTCTCAAGGCTAACATTTGTGTTTATTACTGAATCATAGATAAGGGCACATGGGGGAATATGGGTGAGCCTAGCTCCCCATTGTGAAATGCAAAACACAGAAATTTTAGATAGATTGTAAACTCTGAATTGCCTTTTATCTCCCAAAGGCCTGGAACAAAGGCAAGCTAGCACAGTGAATACATGTCTTAATTGCTTTTCTCATACTGCAGACAGAGCCTCTGTCCTAAATATGACTCCACGTGCTTGGGGCAGATAACTGGGTGAGCCAAGAACCAACCAAAATTTTATGACTAATAGTATTGTTTTACTTCTAAACAATCTACATAAAAGGCCACCCATTAATAAATGCAGCAGTGAGTAAAGTTGTCATTAGTTTCCATTGAGAGACACAGATACAACCTCCCTCCTTCCACCTACATTCTCTTTCTCGCCAGAGAGAAAACTCAGAATCTACCTGAAGCAATAGCAGCGCTGATTTTAAAGAAAATGACTGATCTCTGAGATTGAGATTACTTGTTGCCCTGCCCTAATGAAGCACTTGGAACCACAGAAACCTAGAATTAGAAGGGAGGTAAAATATAATAGTCCAACCTGCCCCCAAAGGAAGAATCATCTCTGAGATTCTGGCCCAATGAGGATCCAGTTTGTACTAGAACTATCTAAAGGGCAGGGCACTCACTGACATGCTGGGTGTCTCTGGTGCTGTCACTGCTGGGCCACTCTGCAGATTAAGTAATCCTTCCTTACCATCAGCTGGAGTGCCGATCTTCACTTCCCTGCTTGGCCCTCATGCTGTCAGCTGGAAGAGCACAAAATGTAATCTGCCTTCCAAAGATGATCGTTGTACTCTATCCAAGGCTTCTCTTCAGTTCTTTGAATCACATTTTGTGACACTTCGTATTCTCACCACCCTTCCCAGGAGAGCCTTTGCCACGCTTAAGATATGGCACCCAGAACAGGATCCAGTTCTCTGGATGCAATCAGACCTCTGTGGGCAACATCTCTCTCACCTGGATGTTTGGGGCCTGTTAATACAGGAGACCTGAAGGCTCTGAGGTGTTCCTGACCACAGCAGAATGTGGCCTGATAATCTTTCCCAGAGACTTGGACCTTCTGGTCAAAAGCTAGGGTCTTGCAATTCTGACCAACTGGCTTGTGGGAAGGTGACCTAGACCAAAGGGAGGGCCGAGGGACCATCCTTGTGGGTTCAGTCCATATCCAGGCCATTTCTCCAAGACAGTATGGTATACCTGTGCCAGCTCCTGGACTGTGAGAGGACTGACTAGAGGATACTTACATCTAGGGTTCAGAGGAGAGGTCTGGGCTAGAGACTGCATATCTCAGAGTATAGATGTGACTGGGGCTGGGAAGAACCTTAGATGTTAGATAGTCCAATGCCTCCCAGTACAGATGGGAAAACTGAAGCCCAGAGAGGATAAAGATTTGCCAGGAGCCATACATCTATTTGTTGAAACAGTTGTTCACCAAACATTTATTGAGTACCTTCCCTGTGCCTGGCACTGGGTCAAGAGCTGCAAATATAAAAGTGAATAAAACTCATGGAGAGATAGGAGGCAGGCAATTAAGTGAGTAAACAAATTATTGAGATATCAGATTGTGGTGCACGCTATGGAAAACGAGGAGTGCTGGGAATGGAGGTTGCAAAGTGGTGACCAGGGAGGATACTTAAAAGGTGACATTTGAGCAAAGTCTTAGAGGAGGTAAGGAAGTAAACCATGTGGATAATGGTGGAAAGAACATTCCAGACAAAAGGAACAGGCTTGATGCAGGAGCAAACGTAGTGTATTCAAGGAGGCCATCGTGCCTGGAGTAGATTGAGGAAGGGGTAACACCAGAGAGGCAGCAAGGGGCCACAGCATCTGAGGCCTTGTAGACCAGTACAGAATGTTGGGTTTTTTTTCTGGCGTATGATGAGGAATCACTGGAGGGTTTGGAACAGAAAAGTAACATGACCTGATTTGCATACTAAAAGAGTCACTCTGGTTGTTGTGTTGAAAATAGATTGTAGGATGACAAGAATGAAAGCAGAGTGACCAGATAGAAGGCCACTGCAATAACCCAGGTGAGAGAAGGATGGCCGCTTGGAGCATCGTGGTAGCAGTGGAAGGGGTGAGAAGTGGTCAGATTCTTAATATAGTTGGAAGATGGGGCTAATGGAGTTTGCTGACAGCTTGGATGTGGGATATGAGAGAAAGAGAGCTGTTTTGGAGGACTCCAAGGTTTGGGCCTGAGTAACTGCAGGAGTAAAGCTGCCATCACTGAGCTAGGAAGACTTCTGGTGGGATGGGTTCAGAGAAAGACTCCAGGGTTCAGTCTGGAAGTCTGGATATTTGTTAGACATCCAGTGAGCACATTAAGAGGGCCTTTGAATATTTAAGTCTGGAGTTCAGGAGATAGGTCTGGGCTGGAGCCATCAGCAAACATACAAGACCAGATGAGAACACAGAGGGAGAGAGCATAAACAGAACTTGAGTCTTGGGAGAACTTGAGCCTTGGGACATGCCAAGGTTAAGGGGTTAGGGTGATGAGGTCAGAAATGCTGGAAACAGTGCATTCATGATAAGTTGAAAAGAACTCAGGACTTCTAATCTAGAACCCTTTCGTCTCTGTGACAGCAGGGGCTATACTTTGTTGTTCATAAATATTTTCCCAGTGCCTATAATGGTGGCCTGGCACATACTAAAACTTAATAAATAGGTATGGAATGAGTAAATCTAAAGAAACAGAAGTAAAGAGAGTGGTAGTCTTTAATTCTTACCAGCTCCTCCTTCCTACAGATATGGGAGGGCCAGACCTGAACTTCGTTTCGTCTCCGTGACATCTACTAAGGAACCTGTGGGCCAATCCTCCCCACCCCCCTTAACCTCCCTTCCTCTCCATTCCAGACCAGCTGGCTGGGGTGCCTGTGGGAGCAGTCGGCGGAGGGGGTAGAGTTCACGGCGGAAGTTTTGTCCCCATTGCCAGCAGGGGAGGGAGAGGCAGCAATGACAGGAGCAGTGACCTTGGCTACCCCCCACACCAGGGCAATGGGAAAGGGAACGTTGTGCTGGGAAGAACTATTAATAACTCGTCACGGTCACAGAATGCAACACAAACTCATTGGGCAGCTCAATTTTCTGCCTGTTAAAAGTTATTAGTGGTTCTGTGGGGGAAGCCAGAAAAAATTTATATGGAACAATAAATTCCTCTATAAGCCACAAAACCCTACAAATTTGCAGCTAATAAACCCACAAATGTAAGATGATTAAGAACTGGCAAGGAAAGAGAGTTCCTTGATTCTTAGCCTCAAGAGGCAGTGTGGTCTGATGGGCTGACACTGGGCCAAAGGCAGAGAAATCCAAGTTCTAATCCTGGCTCTTAATTAGCTGGGTGTCCTTGGGCAAGTCATCCACCCTCTGTCTCAGTTTCCCATCTGTAACATGAGGATACACAGTTCCTGCCTTGTCTTTCTCAACAAGTGATTGGGGGGATAAATAAGTTATGAGACAAGACAGCCTTTCAGAAAAAAATATTTCTAATTCTCTTAACTGCAGGTAATTATTATTCGCCCAGTGACTAGTGGGACTATCAGCACTTACCTTGAGATATGAAGGCAAATTTGCAAGATTCATCTGGACCTCTGCCCCAACCCATTAGCCTGTCCCCAGAGGGCTCTGTCATAGAGCCCACCAGGATAGCTGTATAGTGGGTTGAAATATATGTAGCCCCCAGAAGATATATTCAAACCTGGCACCTGTGAATGTAAGCTAAGCCTGGTACCTGTGAATGTGAGTTTATTTGGAAAAAGGGCCTCTGCAGTAGGAATTAAAGATCTCAAGATGAGATCATCCTTGGTTAACATGGTGGGCCCCAAATCCAATGGCAAATGTTCTTACAAGAAGATGAGACACGCAGAGGAGAGACACAGAAGAAAACAAAAAAGGCAACCTGAAGATAGAGTAAGATATTGGAGTGATGGGTCTATAAGTCAAGGATTGCCACCAGACACCAGAAGTGAGGTGAGAAGCATGGCATGGATTTTGCCTCAAACCCTCCAGAAGGCACCATCCCTGATAACACCTTTATTTTGGACTTCTGACCTCTAGAACTGTGGGAGAATAAGTTGCTTTTTTTTTTTTTTTTTTTTTTTGAGACAAAGTCTCACTGTGTCACCCAGGCTGGAGTGCAGTGGCGCAATCTCGGCTCACTGCAAGCTCCGCCTTCCGGGTTCACACCATTCTCCTGCCTCAGCCTCCCAAGTAGCTGAGACTACAGGCGCCCACCACCATGCCCGGCTTTTTTGTATTTTTAGTAGAGACGGGGTTTCACCGTGTTAGCCAGGATGGTCTCGATCTCCTGACCTCGTGATCCGCCCGCCTTGGCCTCCCAAAGTGCTGGGATTACAGGCATGAGCCGCCACGCCCGGCCGTTGCTGTTTTTTTTAAGCCACAAAATTTGTGGTAATTTGTTATGGCAGCCACAGGAAATTAACACAGTAGCTATGCCTTGACTGCCTGGAAATTCCCATCCATCCTACAGAGATGAGACACAGCATGGACCACTGTGAAATGACACTTCTGGGTAACATCCTCCCAGCCACCTTAGGACACATTCTGTCCAACATTAAATGGGAAGACAGGAAAGGAAGCCAACATAAATCAAGCACCTATAATGTTCCAGGCACCATGTGAAGTCATCTCATTTAATGTGATCCTTGCCAACAATCTTCTCAACTGAAAACTATTATCCCCATTTTCTATTTGTGGAAACCGAGGCTCTTGAGAAGTCAGGTGACTTACACCTATTACATGCTGGTGGCAGAGCCAGGATTTGAATCTAGGTCTGCTGAGTCAAGATGAATCCTCATACTACCCCGGGAAGATCCCCGAGCCCTGGGAGGACCTCGGTGGAAGTCCACCTGGTTTCCCGTCCCTGGCCAAAGGCTGACATCAGGGACAGGAGTGAGGCGTAGGCCAGATACTCTCAGAACCAAGTCAGAGCCAGTTTCCTGTTGGCATTAGCAGTTTCAAAGACACACAGAGAGAGGAACATTTTCTAGCTACAGTCACTGTTGAAGTAAAAATGTTCTGTGGAAACAGATCACCAGAGCATCCGTCACCAGAGGAGATTTGATGTGGAAGGTACAATTTTGTATTATAAGGCAGAATTCAATACATTTCTTCTTTGCTCTCTTCCCATCCCAGGGCCCTGTTGAATGCTGGTCCTGATTTAGAGAGACAGCTGGGGCCAGATTTCTGTTCTCACTATGGCCCCAGGCTCTCCTCCAAAGGGAAGTGTCCAGCCAGCACAGGGCTCCAGTTGGGCCTGATTTGTTCAATGAGGTTATAACAAGGCCCAGGGAGCATCATCCAGGCCCAAGAGAGGTGAGACACTGTTGTCCCCGGGTCCATCCTGGACCCTGTCCCCTCCTGGGTTCTAGCTGAGATTCAGCCATCAAGTTCCCAGATCTAGAGCATGAGGGTGGGCCCTTTAGGATGCAATTGGGTTTGCTAGACCTTTTCTTTTCTTGCAAAGATTTTTAAAGATTAGCTGTCAGGCTAGACTAGCTCCTCATGGCCTCCAGGCACACATTTCCAAACACTGACCTAGGGTTTCAGGTCCTGAGACCTCCCGGGTAAACCTTCCTAAAAATGTTCTTCAGCATGCTCTCTTATCTCTCAGTCTAGATACCTGGGAAGTCCTACGATTGAGCTGACCTTGACGGAACCTCGTGCTAAATGAAGCAACGTGTTACGAAGCAAGAGGTATGGTTTCTAGTGGTTTACTATCACTTACAAACTATAGAGACATGGGCAACTCACCCCCAAATACCTACATTTGGTTTGATCTGGTAAGTGGAAATACTACTTCACAGTCTGGGGGCTAGACCACCTGTGATTCTCAATTTCCCAGCAAGTTGGCGTCATCCTCATTGTGGAAGTAGAAAGGAGTTGTGGATGCAGGATGGAGCATGACCTGTCTGCTTCTGGCTGAGGTTTCTTGGCAAAGTCTGGAATGATGATGACTACATCAGGAGAAATGTCCTAGGAGCTTCCTTCCTACGAGGTCAGACTTCTGCAGAGGACAGCAAGGTTTCTGCAGGAAGGGGGTGGGGCGGGTGAAGTCGGCCTGATTTGTTCTGCTAAGCAAGAGACAGGTCTTAACAGTGCCCATCCCCTGAACCCTGCCCAAATCACTTGAATTTGCTGGCCCTTTTTGAGTAAAAGAGAGCATGGTGTATGTCTCTCCCACTTTCCCCCATCTCTGAGGCAGCCCATGTGTAGATGAAGGAAGTGAGGCTCACGGAGGTGGAGTTACTTCCTCTGGCTGACCCAGCTTGCAGAGGCAAAGCCAGGGTTGGAAGCCAAACAGCTTGGTCTCCAGAGCTGAGGCCATAACAGAGGCCGTGTTGCTGCAGGTGCATTTGTGATGGGCATTTCTGTGCTGTCCTGGGTTGTGGGGTGGGGCTGCCTATGTGGAGTGAGGATCATGTAGGGCTTGCAACCTGTGGCACGTGTGTTGCATGTGCACATGATTGGCTGTGCAGTTCCAGATGCCTGTGTGGCCACGCGTGTGCATGCCCGCTCCTGGCCCCTCCTCCCCAGGTGGTATGGCTGGGGGCTGCTTTCCCCACTTAGAGGAGTCTGCAGAGGAGCCAAACCACAGCTCCAGCCAAACCGCAGCTTGGGCCACAGGGGTTTGATCTTCCCTCTGCTGCCGGAGATGAGAGAAGTCTAAGTGGCAGAGATTTACGGGGCCTGAGGGAGAAATACCCTTCCAGTGAGAAGCTTACATGAAAAGCTCCAGAGTAATAACTGAGGCTGCAAAGCGTGCCAATTATGCAACAATTAAAAGGTTTGACTATCATATCTTTCTCCTTTTATTCTCCCATCTACTCCTCCCCCTGCCACATCTGGCTGCCCCTGCAGGCTCCCCAGCAAAAGCTCTGGGGAACAGAGGATAAAGAACACACTTTTCCCCTTTTTAATTGGAGATCAAAAGTTGGAAGAAGAACTCACCCCCTCAAGGGCAGGAAGAAAGGGGTATTGTTGAGATGGAGGCCCTCAGAGGAGGGGATGGGAAAGGAGAAAGGAGTGTAGGGCAGGTTCCTATACAGTTTGTCAGGGTCTGTAAGAATTTTACACACATCATCTCACTTAATCCACAGGCCAACCCTGTAAGATTAGTATATTACTGGCATTATGTTTCAGATTAGAAAACGGAGACCCACAGAGGCAAATGATTTGACCAAGGTCACACAGCTGGTAGAACTGGCATTGTACCCCAGGCTGTCTGATGCCAAGGGCTTTGCCACCAGGTTCCTAGCCTTAGCTTTCCCATTGGTAAAGTGGGTGCAGGCCCTGGGCTTTGTGTGATGGAATCAAGTGCTCCCGTAGATGAAAGGTACAGTGGGCGCTTAGCGGCAGGATTGCTCTGTAATTCAGCCAGCAGCAGCTGAGCCAAATGCCCTGCGCAGCAATCCAGTGGCTAATTGAGAAAGAATTAGGCAGTGTGCCCCAAAAGTGAAGAAACAGCTGCTAGTTGGCTTTCTAGAGGTGCCAACACACAGCCAGTATATGTATCCCCTCCCCAACTGATTTCCCAGCAGAGCTAACAGCGCCCACACTCCAGGGCCCATGGCATTGGACTCCCTCCTGCCCTTCTCATCCATGGCAACTCCAAACACTGCCCTAAAAGCTCTTATATCTCCTGAGGGAGGGTGGTGTGGGGGCACAGGCTTTAGGAGGCTAATGGCCATCTCTTACATCCAGGATTCCCCCAAACAGCTGGCACATAGCAGGCTCACACAGCTCACATTTGACCCAGACAAAATAGGACAGCAGGCTCTACCCTAGGGACTTTCATGTATGTTTTCTCATTAACACACCCTAGATCTGCTCTGTCTCTAACTGAGGGAGTAACTCTGGGCAGGCCATGACACCTCCCTGGACATCAATTTTCTCAGATGTTGATTGAGTGGGCTAGACTGTCCAGAGTTAACTGCCCAGCTGTCTATGACAGCTAGAGAGGGAGGAACATGTAGCCCAAGTCACTCACAGTGGCAGGGAGAGGTTCCAATCATCCTGCCTCCAGGCTGGGGCATGTCCCCCACACCTCAGTCCTCAGTCTTCAGGAGGGTGAGCATGCCGGCAAAGCTGGGCTGGCTCTGCCGTTTCTCCTGCTTCAGGCTGAGCCCAAGAAAGCAGCCACACACCTGGGTCTTGTGCCCACAGGAAAAAAGAGTGGAGCTTGGGTCTCAGCATCCCTATTACTTTTCCCTGCACCACCACAAATGCCGTCAGCCCAGGCCTCCTGGGATAGGTTTTGCTAAATGGTTTTCCCCAATATATTGCTTCCCAGGTCACAGCCTGACTCTCAGCATTTTCTCCTCTGCTGCTTTGGATTCTTGAAAACCCCTCACCTCAGGAGTGATGTCCTGGGGTATGTCAGTGGGGTGGAGAATAAGGGGGATTGGTTATGGAGAGCGAGGTGGAGCAAGTCGGGGGCAAGAGAAACTGTGGCCATCCCCCCGACACCATGAGCTCTACCCCAACCTTAGTGGCTCGCACTTGGTGACCTGGGGGTCCTTCTTTCCCCATCGCCCCTCTTCCAGGCCTGTACCAGGTGGCTGTGGTAGCCAGCTCCCTCATGGGAGCTGAGGGACCCCAGCTGGCAGAGATGGCCACACTTAGAGAGCCCAGCCAGTTGTTTGCTCAAGTGGGGCCCACTCAGCCCACTGTGCAGGGGCTGGCAGGACTCCAGAGGAAATGATGGGAGGGTTTGGGTGCATTCTGACCTTAACTGAATTCCAGGATGATGATGTGTGAATAATATGGCTTTTTGAGAGTCAACAGCTTGGGTGCTTTTTATAGTCAGGCTGGAGCGCTGAATGGGCCATCTCCCCGTTAATCATTTAGCTAGTTAGATCAATTGGCAAACAATCCCAGCATTACTCTGTGGTATTACTCTCCCTTCCGTCAGCAGCCACCCTTACACAGATGTCAAAACTGCCATCAAGTTAGCCCCAGCCCTACCCCCGTGCCTTCTATTCCCCAGGCTTCATATTCTAATTCCTCGAGCTTCTTACAATTCCCATTTCTGTCCAGAATTTTCATTATTTTGGTGGTCTCTGCCCACAGGGAGATCCCAGGTTCCTACTCCCTGGGCCGTTCTGAACTCCCAGAGGGCACATTCTGACCACCTGAAGGAGGAAGAAATTCATTCTCAGTGATATTCCAGAGAAAGTGCCAGGGAGGGGCATGTGGGTGAATAAGCCCGGGGCCAGACCCCAGCACCTAGGCCTGCTGGCTCTTCCCTCTGTGTGCTCCCTCCACTCCAGGACTCCAGGCTTTCATCACCAGGCAGGACAGAGTTTGACCAAGACCTCAAAACTCACAGTGTCTCCAGATTGTGCAGCCCCTCGAAGCTGTGGGTCCCCAGATGCTGGATGCGGTTGTTATGCAAATGCCTGCACGGGAAGGAAAGACGCATCAGAATGGGTGCTGACAGCACTGGGGCCAGGGAATGGAAGAGCACACAGTGGCATGAGTGGGAAAGTGGAGGCAGAAGCATGGACAGAATGACCCTAATGATCCATCCCTTTGTTTCTAGGAACAAACTGACTGGCCAAGACTGACTTCTGAAGCCACAATCTCCACGGCTAGATTGACCATAGGCTACCCCATTTTGATTTCCTATTAAAGGAAAAAGGGAGAGGAAAGCCTTAGGCCAAGGCTAAAGCAAGTTTCCCCTAAGCTCTAGGAGACAGTTCTGATGTCAGAGGGGCTCAAGTCTGAGGCTTCTATGGCCGGGCTCCCCAGGACCCAGTCTGCCTGACTCAGTGGCCAGACGTACTTATGGGAGCCAACAGCAAACCACTGCAGACAACATATAATTAAAGGCGAAGCTTTCTGTTACAATTGGAGAGAGCTACAGATACACTCAGAGAACAGGCAGATTGGTGAGGCCAGAGGAATGAAGGCAGGCTTTATAGAGGTGGTGATCCAGAGCAGGGCCTTGAAGGACAGGTGAACTGAACAAGCAGAGGGAAGGGCATTCCAGGCAAAGGGGGACCGAAGGTGATGCAGCTTGAACAACTGGACAGAGCTATCCAAGCATAAGCCGGAAAAAAATAACATTGCATGGAAATTATGAAAACATACAACAGGGAAACTGTGAGCAAGAAGAAAGAGGATGCAAAAGGCAGGCAAAGTTTCAAGCCTAGAAGAAAAGATACCTAATGGACCAGGAACACAAAGAAATTTATCACAGTAGCCTTCTGCTACAAAACAATCCAATAAAACATTATTTCAAAGACAAATGTTCTTAAGTGAAAGGAAAAATGACACAGTAGATTAAGGAAATAAATTAAGGACCAAACTACATCACTAAAAAAAAACTAGTCAATAAATGTAAAGCAAGGGACAGTGCAGACACTGCTAAAAATTGAATTGGTGTCAGAGAGAAAACTTGAGATAATCATGATGACTATGGTTGAATGAGACAAAAATGTTAAAACAAAAACTAAATGCTGAAGACATAAAGGTGATTTAACACAAGCATAATTGATGTTTCTGGAGCAAAGAATGCAAAAATGAGACTGAAGATGTATTCAAAGACATAATACCAAAAAATCTCTAAGATGACGAAAGAATGGAATCTGCAGCTCAAAAGCATATATTGTTACAGGATAATTAAATACTGACTATTCTATACTGTAACATATCCTAGTTAAACTATTAAATTCAAGAATTTAAAAACATCTTCAGGCGGAAGAAGGAAATCACTGACAAGGGGAAGAAAATCAGGCTGGCCTCCAAGATGTTGTTTAAATATAAAGGCAATGGGCAGGCCTCATCCAGCATAGATGGGTAAGGACCAGACTCCTGTGAGCCTGGGGATTTAAAGCTTCTGTCTGTCTTCCCTATCCTTACCCACCTGCTCCATGAGGTTCCGTTTCAGGAAACAGACTCCTGTCCCCAGGGAGCTTCTCATCCAAAAGGGAAAACACCACCTTCTGGGAGTGATCTCCCCTTAATTTTTCCCATTTCTTTCACACCTACAAACCAATTGTCATCAAACTCTATCATTCTTCTTGCCTCCTGTTGAACTTCCATCTCCATTTTCCACCCTCTTCTGCCTCCCCCAGTATCTCAGGTCCAAACCATCTCAGCTAAACATCCAGCTCCTCCCTCCAACTTCCTCCCCTAAACCACTCATTCAACCCTGGTGTCTTGGGCACCCCAAATGGCCCAGTCCGGGGGAAGTGTTGAGGCTTATAGCCCAGATAAAGAGACAAGATTACACACATGATACCACTGCTGTCCAACTAAGTGCTACCTAGGGGTCCTGTTGGTGCCAGAGCAGTGGTGAGGGGGGTTCCACATGTGGCAGAGCAACCCGGATGATGAAAGTTCAGGGTTGGGTTGAAAAGAAGCCCCTTCTCTTCTATCCTGCTTGCCTGCTCACACCTCCAGCCAGGCCCCTATGCAATCCTTGATTTTAACCAAATACCTTTCTTGCTTCCCATCATATCCAGTCTACCTTTTCTTCCTCCTGAGCCTTCCTACAGCTCATCCTGTAGTCCCTGGACAGCATTCCCCAGCTTCCTGTCCACCTCACAAGTCACCCTCTGCTAAAAGCCTCTCTCCTCCATCCCATGAGTTGGAGGCAGGTGAAGGACGAAGGGGTAATGTTTCTAGCCTCTCCCCATGCAAAGGGACCAGTTTTTCTCTATCAGCTTTGCTCCCACACCAGTAGGTTTTCTTTCCTTAGTCCCTTGTCCCTCTTTGTCCTCAGTGGGCCTCCCCCTCAATACCTCCTAGATCTATAACAGGCCTGACTTACAGGCCAATTCCTTGGCTCCCACCCAAACCTTGGAGTCACCCATGACCTGCCTTCTTCTTGGTCTTCTACCCTCTGAAAATCTCTCAATCAGGTCAATTCTTCCTTCAAAACAGCCCTCACAGTCATGCCGTCCCTTCCATCCCTTCTACCACCTCCTTAAACTAACTGGACTTTGACTGATACCAAGAACCTCTGAACTGACCTTCCTGTCTCCAGTCTGCCTCAGTTCCAATCCAGCCTTCAAATTAATCTTCCTAAAATACTCCATTTTAACCCTTGCCTGAAAACCTTCAAGCTTCCCCCACCCACACGGGCAGATAGAAGCCAAGCTCTCTGTTCTGACATTGCAAGTCCCAACATGCACCTTTCCAGCCTCTTCTCCTGAGCTCTGCATGGGGACCCTCTGCTCCAGCCAGACTGGCGTGGTTACTGGCAGTCAAACACACTTACTCTCCCCTCCGTGTCTTTATTGCTATCTACTTGGAATGTCCTCATTCTCTTCATTTCACCATCTTTCCAGGCCCAGGTCCCACCCCACCTCCCTCAGGAAGCCTCCCTCCCCTCCACCTCAGCCTTCCCACCATACCAATGCTGCTATGAGTCTGAACTTATCATCTGACTGTGTTAGCATAAGTGACACTACATCATTCATTATTTTTCCCCGTATTTATTCTGCTCTTTCAACTGGACCGAAAGCCCCTCAAGGGCAGTGTCTATAGCTCATAGTTTTTTGAGTTTTCAGTATACCACATGGGCGCTCAATAAATGCCTGCTCCTGCTCATCCATCTGGGGCCAACCATGAAGTTCTTATTTCTCTAGTAATCTTACCACTCACAGAGGTCTGACCCCACCCCCTCACAATGTCACGGGGATATCACCAAAGTTAGGACCAATCACCTTGTTCTGTTTACCCTCTATAAATACCCCCTACTCCGTGACTCCCAGAAGAAGGGAGGGTGTGGCATCCTGACAGAAGAATATAGTCCACAAGGATATTCATCTTGGTTCTCCAGCTTCCCAGGACAGAGAATCAGACAAACAAATTGGTGCCTGCCTTTCATCTCTCAAATGGAACTAGGTATCATCCATTCCCTCGCTTAGAAAATCACGCCAGATCTTCAAAAGTGGGGGGCGGGAGGAATGTTACCATTCAGTAGAGTCACTAACACGCATGTTCCTAAGCCATGTTCCTGCAGCAATTAGTGTGTAACCCAAAGCAATTATACATGACCTCCAAGCCCTTTTAGTAATTACCCTATGAACTTACCAATCATTCATAGCAATTAGCTGGGAGCTAATTTGCTCTCTAAAGTTCCCACTGGGAAGGCAGAGTTAACCCCAGTCCCCAGTTCCTGCCAGGGATGATATCTCCCAGGTAATTACGGTGATGGGGTTTTGCTGTCTAATTATAAGTGATGGCTTTTCTCTGCTTCTTAAGGCCTGGGAAATGAGATGAATTTATCCCATCCCTGTGCCAAAGCATATGACTGCATCATCTAATTGTCAAATGTGGTAGAAATTACTTAAGAAATTCTTGACTTATATTTCAGTTATCATGGTATAGTTATTATAGGTGCATGGCAAGAAAATAATAGCTTAATTCCTATTTTCTGTTTATAGTACCCTGGCCCTTTAGTGACTCTCAGAGCACTTCTCAAGCTCTCATGTCATTCGACCTCATTATAACCCTATGGGATCAACAGGGAATGGTCATCCTCATGCTTTTCCAAAGGGAGACCAGAAGGTTTAGCAACATGCAAAGAAGAGCAAAGCTAGCCAGACTCCAATCCAACTCAGGTAAACATGCAGCCCCCAGCCCCCAGCAGAACCCCACTGGGGATGGGGAACAGAGCAGCACTCACAGCACCACAAGGCTGGTGAGATTCTGGAAGGCGTAGTCAGGGATGTGGCTGATGCGGTTGAGGGCCAGGGTCATGGCCTGCAGGGCAGGGAGGTTGTTGAGGGCCCTGACAGGGATCTCCGTGAGTGCATTGTCGTCCAGCCAGAGGTGGCGGAGGGAGGACAGCCCCTCAAAGCTCCTCTCCGGGACCAGGGAGATGAGGTTGGCATCTAGGCGCCTGGTGGAAGAGAGGATGGAGAGGGGTCAATCCAGGGCAAGATGCAGACCAAGCTTTGGGGCTAGACTGGGCCAGCCAGGCCCTCAAAAGGGCCTTTGAGGTTCCCTGGGACTAAAGTTGTGACATGTATCCTGTATCCCACCTCTTCGAGTTCCCATATTTGGCTCCATTCCAACCCATAGTTTTTGGTTTTTTGTGGGGGAGGAGATAGAGTCTCACTCTGTTGCCCAGGTTGGAGTGCAGTGGCAGGATCTTGGCTCGCTGCAACCTCCACCTCCCACTGGCCAATAGTTCTTGATCCTCTATGCCATATGTTTCCACGAATAATCCTTCTTCTTCCTCTCAGACCCAAGGCTGAACCCATAGCCTGTTTGTGAATAGCCAGTATTTTCCTTCACATCCATACTCCCGGGTTTCCAAACCTATGCCATAGTACCCTAGCTCTCTGAGTGTGACCTCGACCTTCCTAACTCTTCTGTGATAGTCCAAGATCATATAATGGAGATGTTATCAGCATTGGCAGAGGGAAATATCCTCCCTCTGAACCAACCCAAAGAAAAATGCCTCCCCAAAAGTGTAAGCCCTTCCCTGTCACCCATCCCTAGCACCACCTGTTCCTTGTCCCTTCAAGGGCCCAGGGGCAAGGAGCTCCTGCTAAAGTCCTGGGGCTTCTTGCTCAGTCGATGACCTCTGGGAGTGTCCTGCATGCCACAGTTGAAGTTCTTGATTAGCTGCCTCTCAGAACAGGTGAACAGATGGTGGACAATCCTGTTTTTGCATAACCAGAGATTCTAGGGTGATACGAGGATTACTGATGGGAGCCCTAGAAGATCTTAGCAGCCCAGCAAAACAAGATTTTCAACCTTAGCTTTTTACAGATGTGCCCAGGCCATGATAGCCTTTATCAATATGCTACTGTCTCTGAGCCCCAGGTTGGGACTTGGGCTGAACCCCTACTGCCCTAAGCTGATGGTCTCACAGGGACTGGACAAACTGACCTGTACCATGGATCTATTGCTGGACTTTCCTATGTTGAAGCGAGGCTTGGCCCTGAGCCATGGTCCTCCCACATAGCCATATGGCATTGAAGCCATGGAAACCCCAGCCTTATCCACAAAGGCCCTACAGCCCCATAATCCTGAACCCAAAGGAGAAGTGATGTGATCAGTAGGGTGGGATGGGGTGATCTTTCATCCCAACAGCACAAGCCCCCTTGTAGAAGGTCCAGTAGTGCTTCTGTCTTTTCCCTAAGCATCTCACCAGTGCTCTGTCTGTGAAGACCTCAAGCACCATTGGGAAATACTCCCTAGCTCACCAGCAAGGGGACCATGGGTGGATGGGCCAACACTGCAGTCTTGGGTGTGAAAGCGCATTCACCAGGACATTCTTCGAAAGCTGTAGTTAGGAAAGACTTCCCACCCACATCAAACCTGACATGATGGGACCAAAAGCCCTTCAGTGAGTGCCCTCTGCTGGCAAGGCCTGTCACCTTGGACATGGTTCTCCAGTGGTGGCCATCACAGCCTTGATGGTCTGTGGCTGAACCACCTTGGGGAGCTTCGTGCAAATGTGGACTCCCATGGACCATCAGCCCCAGCATCACCTGGAAGCTTGTTAGAAATGCAGAATTTTAGGCCGCACCCCAGACTTACTCAATCAGAACCTGGATTTTAACCTGACTCCCAGGTGATTCATTGATTCATCAGCACATTAATGTTTTTAAAGCACTGAGCTAGGTTTTCTAGATCTTATGCTCCCATCTAATGACCTTGGATTGCTGGAGAAGACAGGAAGACTGAATGAGGATGTAGAAAGCCATTTCCTGCTGTGATTAGTGCTCAGCTGGTCCTGGGAGCCCTTGTTCTTGGATTTGATCATCAATTACTCCAGAAGATGAGGGCTGTACCTCAACCTCCTGCATAAATGACCATAGCAGGCACTACGTTCAGGTGTGAACGCCCAGCACCCAGCACAATGCCTAGTTTGCAGATGGCACTCAATGTTTTTAAATAAATGGGCAATAAATAAATGAGTGAATAAATGCCCTCTAAATTCTCTGCTTCCAAGCCTCAAATTGATGGCCTGACCAAGCACACCAGTAAGCTAGAGGAGACCTGGACAGCCCCCCTTACCAGGGATGGTCGGGGATCCAGGTTGTCCTGCTTTGACACCCCATTCCATTGTGGTGAGGGCTCTCATCTGCAGATGCCCAACCAGCAGATGCTCAGACTCTCCTCCTGACCCTAGGATGGCCCTTTCCATGGGAGCAGCATCATAGTCCCAGATTTTCCAGAGACCACAGACAGATCCCTAAGCCTTGAGTCCTGCTTAGGACCACATTTGAGATGGCCTTCTTAAGGGAGGATAGGATTTCAACAAGGAGAGATGGAAAGGGGTGTCATGAATGAGGGCCTCAAGGGAAGAGAATGCAGGTCCAGTGTGGATGAGGGAAGGGAACACAGATTTCAGATATCCTTAAGAGGTCAAACTGATGGCCGGGCTCGGTGGCTCACGCTTGTAATCTCAGCACTTTGGGAGGCTGAGGTGAGCGGATCACCTGAGGTCGGGAGTTCAAGACCAGCCTGACCAATGTAGGGAAACCCCGTCTCTACTAAAAATACAAAATTAGCTGGGCATGGTTGCACATGCCTGTAATCTCAGCTACTCAAGAGGCTGAGGCAGGAGAATTGCTTGAACCTGGGAGGCGGAGGTTGCAGTGAGCCGAGATCACACCATTGCACTCCAGCCCGGGTGACAAGAGCAAAACTCCATCTCAAAAAAATAAAAAAGAGGTCAAATTGATAAGGCCCAGCAACCCATTGGATGTGGGGCCAGGGAGGGGCTAGGGCCTGACACTTCTCGAAGATCCGGGCCTTGCTCTCTGCTACTGCCTCCCTAATGGGTAAATTAACAGACCCAGGAAGCCTCACTCCCTAAGGGGGGGGCAGTACCTCCTTCTCTGAAGCTCAGGGCAGAGAACATCCCTACAGTGACAACCATGACACCAATATTAATCACTGTCTCCATGTATTGAGTCCTTGTCATATACCAGGTATACAATACCAGGTACTGTGTCCTATATCTTCTCAAAAATGAAATTGAGGTAGCTCTGATTAGCCCCATTTTACAGAGAGATTAAGCCCCCCAAGGCCCCACAGCTAGTAAGCTGCAGGGCTTAAATCTGAACCCAAGTTGTCTACCGTCAAAATTCATGTGCCTCACCATTATGTAGTGTTGGCACTGAGGTGCATGAGGGGAGGTAAGAACCTGTTCACCTAGGACAGCCGGGATATCAGGGCAGAGACTGTGGCTGAGCCAAGAAGATGGCCACGTACTGTAAGGAGGTGCTAGGAGGCAGGCAGGAAGTGGGTCAGGTCAGGGCAAGGGGAAAACTTCTTCTGTGATCTTAGGGGGCACTTGGAAGTGGCCTTTGCTATGCATGTGCCTATGTGTGAGTACACACATTTGCCAGCCACATGCATGTGCACACTCATACATGTAACCTACAGTCCTGGTTAGTCCATCTCCTGCATTTTGTGTAACCCATAGGCAGGAGAGCTTGGGAAGGGCCCTTTTGCCAGGCTGGGCCAAGCATGGCAGTGGCTTAAAACAGGGCCTCACCACTGCACTCCAGCCTGGGCGACAGAGCGAGACTCCGTCTCAAAAAAAAAAAAACAAAAACAGGGCCTCACTTTCTCCGTCTCTTAGGGAAGGGCTGGGTGGGCTGAGCCTTCAGGCCGCTTTCTGCTCTGTCAGGGAGAATCCATCTTCTGTCCTGGCTCATGGTATCCTGAAGGGGCACGGTGGAGTAGCCGAGGGCTGGAGAGGGGAGGTGTTTGCAGCCCTGCTCCTGGTACTTGGGAACTGGGACACACCAAAGGAGAAAGGGAAGCAAACTGGCAAATGAAGAAGGTGGAATGAGCACATGGAAGAAATTGGCCAGGCCTATGTTTGTGTTTGGGGTGAGCAGAGAGTCAGGGCATTTACACTCAGGCCAGGTGGGCTTGGGGGTGGGGCATGGACCCAGGGTAGCACTGCCAGATATAGCAAATAAAATAACACGCTGCCCATTTAAATTTGAATTTCAGATAAATAACAATTCTTAGCATAAATATGTCCCGTGTAATATTTGGGACAATGCCCAGTTAAATCTGAATTTCAGATAAGCAAGTATAAGTTTGAGTAAGTCCCATGCAACATTTGTATTTTATCTGGCAGCTCTGACCCACTGTGATGTGGAAGGTGTGGGCTTCGCCATCACACAGATGTAGCCACAAATCCCCTCCTTCAACCTTTTGTGTTGCTTTCCTCAGCTGTATTGTTTGATGACCTGCCCACCCAAGAGACTGTGAGGACAAACACCCTCTTAGAGGGAGACTCCACGAAGCACAGAGGGGAGTGGAGGAGGCAGCAGGAGACAGGCGCAGTATTGGCCTCTATTAAACTTTCTCCTCTCTCCCCTCCCTCGCTCTCTCTTTTTTTTTTTTTTTTTTTTTTTTTTTGAGACAGAGTTTCACTCTTATTGCCCAGGCTGGAGTGCCATGGTGCAATCTCAGCTCGCTGCAACCTCTGCCTCCCAGGATCAAGCGATTCTCCTGCCTCAGCCTCTCGAGTAGCTGGGATTGCAGGCGCACGCCACCATGCCCAGCTACTTTTTTGTATTTTTGTAGAGACAGGGTTTCACCATGTTGGCCGGGCTGGTCTTGAACTCCTATCTCAGGTTGTCCACCCGCCTCAGCCTCCCAAAGTGCTGGGATTACAGGTGTGAGCCACTGCACCCAGCCTCCCCTTTCTTTTCTTGTTGGACAACCCCTCCCTCCCCCCAGCAACCTCTGACTCTTGGGACACCTAAGGGTCGACACCTGGCTATAGAGCAATCCCTCCTACTATCTCTCCAACCAGCTCCCGGTAGGATAAGGTGCTCTCTTGAGAAATCCCCCACCCTTTCGAGTCAGGGTTCAGGCTCCCCTGGGATCTCTAGTCCTCTAGGGCAGGTGGGTCCTAGGGTCCCCTGACATCTGGCAGCCAGGAGAGGGGTATTGGATTGCTGAAGGAGTCTCTGAGCGGCCAGTAGAATCCTCCACTTGAGACTAAAAGACCTTTTTAAGCAGCTCCCCGTAGAAGGTGGGAGAGCCAATCCTGATGGACTCTGGCTTGGCAGGCAGAAGAGAGCAATTATACCAATTAAGCTCTGGAACAGAATCAACAACCCCCAACAGCGCCTCTCGTTCTCCCACGTGGACCTGGGCCCTTCAAGTGATTTCTGATTATAATTCTTACCTGCAGTAATGGGGCAGATTAGCAGGGACCTCACAGGCCAGTTTGGGCTTGCTTAGGCTCTGGGGAAACAGCTTAACCTGTCAAGGGCCAAACTGCTTCTCATACTCCCCCAGCTAAGGGCTGAGGCTGAAGCAGGGAGGGAAGGAGGGAAGGAGGGAAGGGGACCCTTCGCTGGGGACATAGGGTCCTGGTCCGAATCGACTGAAATGAGATGAGGACCTAACAGGGAGCAAGTGTAGCAGAAGAGCTTGAGGTTAGACAGCAAGAAGTGACCCCCTGACAGCGACCCAGGACAATAGTGTACACTAAGAATCACACTATATCAGAGCCTGAAGGAGCCTTCCGGCCTCACTTGTCTCATATGAGGAGCCTGAAGCCCAGAGAGATAAAGCGAAATGCCCAAAGGCAGAGGTAGGGCTGGGACTCAAACTCAGAGCTTTGCTGGGTGCGGTGGCTCATGCCTGTAATCCCAGCACTTTGGGCAGATCACCTGAGGTCGGGAGTTCGAGACCATCCTGACCAACCTAGGGAAACCCTATCTCTACTAAAATAACAAAACTAGACAGTCATGGTGGTGCACGCCTATAATCCCAGCTACCTGGGAGGCTGAGATAGGAGAATCACTTGAACCCTGGAGGCGGAGGTTGTGGTGAGCTGAGATTGTGCCATTGCACTCCAGCCTGGGCAACAAGAGCAAAACTCTGTCTCAAAAAACAAAACAAAACAAAACAAAAAAACAACTCAGAGCTTCACTCTACCAGTCTGGTTCCCCCAAAGCGAAGGAATGACAGAGAGACTCACACCTCTCTGTGCAAGATATGGATATGCAAGAAGCATATCTCCTTTGGAAAACAGGGGCCCTTACAGGCCACAGAGGACTAAATCAATCTAATAGACCCTCTCTGGGATTTATTTCTCTAATCCATCTTATATCCTACCAGATTTTAGTCAAATACAAGATAAAGGGACAGATTCAGGGGTCTGAGTGGGCCATGGACGTCATCAAGTATTCATTTAAAAACAAGCACGCATGTCAAGCTCCACGCTTAGGGCCTTGCCACAGTACCTGCTCCCTGAGCGCAGGCTGACTTTAAATTCAAAGGTCAGTGTGCCCCAAGGCAGACGAAGAGGAAAGCAGGAGGAAGACGGCAAGTGTCCTCCTATTCTGTTCCATTCAGGTCAGCCACGACTTGGGTCCCCTCCCTAGCTCTGAGACACATTACATGAGAAGACACAGCAGTCGTAGGACAGAGGGCTTTAGGAGCAGAGAGAGACTGAAACCCAGAATTCATGAGGTAAGGTGGGCCTGAATGAAGTAGGCTCCACAGGGCTGGGGCACATCCAGGAAGGAATTCCACTTCTCATTCAAGAAGAGGAAGATGGTGCCTCCAGAGTCTCTTCCATGACATGGTCTCATCCTAAGAAAGTATCTCCAGCCAGTCCTAGGACCAGCCAGCCCATCAGGGTTTTGCAGAGTGGGAAAGGAGGGCCAAGGTTCTGTTTCAGATACTGCACACTCAGAGAAGGGGAGCCTCTAGCCAGCTTTCTTACAGTGACGTACAAACTCAGGTTGCTGAATTTAGTGGACTTCTCTGCTCAAACTCCCAAGCCAGCCTGGCTGCCTCCCTCTCTCCTTGAAGCTGCCCATCACTAAGACCCTCCTGAATAGGACTGGCTACATAATGAGAATGAAAAGCCTGTGTTCTAAAATTACTAAAAATCTCAGCCGGGCACAGTGGCTCACGTCTGTAATCCCAGCACTTTGGGAGGCCCAGGCGGGAGGATTGCTTGAGCTCAGGTGTTTGAGACCAGCCTGGACAAAATAACAAGACACCCTCTTTAGAAAAAATTTAAAAGTTAGCCAGGCATGGTGGCATGCTCCTGTAGTCCCAGCTACTCAGGAGGCTGAGGCAGGAGGATCGTTTGATCCCAGAAGTCGAGGCTGCAGTGAGCTGTGTTCACGCCACTTCACCCCAGCCTGGACAACAAAGCGAGACCCTATTTCCAAAACAAACAAAAAACTTCAAGATGGCAATAGAGCACTAAACCAGTTGCAGGTCCCTTCTGCTGTCAGGGCCCTGGCAACCACACAGGTCGCAGGCCCATAAGGTCGGCTCTGCTCCCAAACTAAAAAATCCTCAAAAGCGTGGGCTAGGCCTTCTCCTGTTCTCATTTCCTAACTGTGCCAGTGAGAGGAAGAAAGAGACTGGGAGGTGAGATACCTTGAGGGCAAAGACAGTTCATTTGACACAGGATTACTGATTGTTTGCCCCTGGCCAACCCCAGGGCTGGTTTTCATCTCTGAACCCCTGACCTCTACTTGGCTACATAGCTGACTTTCGGTTGAACATGGGAAGGGAGAGAATAGAGAAAAGATGTGGGTGGGGAGGGGGACATCTCAGTCGCTGGTTGGAGTAGAGAATGGAGGTTGGAAGGGGGAGGATACTGAAAGTTTAAAAAAAAAAAAAAAAAAAAAAAAGCAGCCACTATAGAAATGGTTATTCTGCGGGGAACATATTCCATGTGGGAGCCGTTGATTGCCTGGAGGGACCAACAGCCCTGACCGAGAGCCTGCCAGGGAAGGCAAGGATTCCAGCAGGGAGCAGGCTGGCACCTGCCGAGCAGTGAGGAGATGCCCTCGGGCCTTCCATAGGCGGCAGGGCCCAGCCTCCCACACCATCACCAGCCGGCAGTGCCAGGTGCCAGCCTCTGCATGGAGGGCTACAGGGCCCCGATGGGGTGGTGGGGCCCCCTGCCCATGGCATGTCCTGGCCCTGCTTGGCAGGAAGGCTTGCTCAACTGGGGAACACGCAGAATCTGCACCCACAGACTCCACCAACTCAGGCATGGGTGCTCATGAGCCTCTGCCTTCCTGCGGACTGACACCCCTCCCGGTCCCTCTCCTGGAGAACACAGCCTGCGTTCTGTGAAGGCCCTTTATGGTCTCATGAGGGCTTCCATAAAGCTCTACTGCCCCCCTATCCCTCCCTCACTACCCATCAGACTGCCTGAAACGCCTCTCATTACAGATGGTATCATTCCTTTTGTCTTCAATTCAATAGGATTGGATTAAATCCAATAAACATTCATTGAGTGCCTACTATTATGCCAGCCTTGTGCTCAGTTCTAGTGTTCAAACTTGAATAACACATAGTCCCTTTCCAGAGAACCTCTTACTCTATTTACTTTGCTGTTTGATAAAACAATATAAAAACCTTAACTTTTATATTGAGGAGCTAATTGCCAGGTGTGCTCAGCATTTACATATATTATCATATTTAATCTTCACCCTAGCCCTGTGGAGTAGGAACTTTATGCTTCCCATCTTGCATGCAGAAAAGGAGGCTCAGAGGAATGAAGCCATTGGTCTGACTCCAAAGCTACCACTCAATTCAGGCTTATTGATATGACTTCTCCTTATCAAGACTTGAACATCAGAGCTTGTCCTGAAAGGCCTGTCCCATGTAATGAAAAGAAGCCTTCTCCGTTAAATAGTTCAGTCCTAGCCAAGGCCTTTAGGGGGCTGAAAACTGGGGCTGTAGCCAAAGGGACTAAGCAGTGTATCTGCACTAGAAGTAGTCACCAAGCCCAGAACCCATATGACTGGACTCCAGAGCCAGTTACAGGAAGCTCCCCTTCAAGCAGGTGCCAGGGATTGACCTACATATAGTCTGGGAAGCTAAGGACTCCCCAGATCCATCATCCCTCCATCTTGGGTGTTGTATGCCTCTGGTGTTCTCTAAGACAACACTGTTCAATAGAGCTTTCTGCAGTGAGAGACATATTCAGTATCCGCCCTGTGGCTATTGAGCTCTTGAAGTGTGGCCAGCATGACTGAGGAACCACATTTTAAATCTTATTTTGTTTTAATTGACACATGCCACAAGTGGCTACCATACTGGATGGTACAGTTCTAAGAAATTAGCCAGGCTCCACACAAGACAGGAAGGATACAGAGATGAATGAATTTGGTTCCTGCCCTCAAGGAACTCATAGTCTAGCAATAAAGATTAACAAATAACCAATTGTGATTGTGTGTGTGTGTGTGCGTGTGTGTGTTAGACAGAGAGAGAGGAAAAGAGAGTCTGTGTCTGAAAATGGTGTACACCAAGAGTTGAGGAAACGAATTGAAGGGTGTGGAACCTTCAGCCAGGGAGGAAGGACAAACTTCCTAGAAAGGGTAAAGATGGGACATTTGTGTTGAGTCTTGAGGAATAACTGAATTTTCACCAAGTGGATGAGGGTAATGAGCATTTCTGGCAAAGAAGGGTGTGTGAAGAGGTACTGACCAAAGAACAACATGGGAGAGGAGAACAACTCATCTGTGCTGAGAGCAGAGGGTCCTGGGTGACGCAGGGAGTGAGGGCTCAGGGCAGATGGGAAAGGTAGAAGGGAAGAGAACGTGTGGGTCCTTGGGGGCTTTATGGATCTGAACTTTAAATTGTAGGCATTGGGAAGTCTGGGTTGAGAAAGACCACTCTGGTGGGGTGGGAACGGGGGTGTGAAGGCTGGCAAAGGTCTTGTTCCTGCTGATACAGAGGGCGCTATGATTTCAGACGAGTCCCTTTCCTCTCTCCAGGATCAGTGTCTTCACCTGCTTAAGGAGGAGGTTTGCTTCAAGAGTCCCTGTGGCTCTGTCCTTCTGAGAGTCTGTACCTTCTTTGGACAAATTCTTCTGTGCTATGTCCCCGTGTCCCCAAGCAGGCCAACTTACAAGCATGTGGTGTTGTGCAGAGGCACAGAGTAGCCAACCCCCACTCCCCGACTCCCCAGGCATCTCAAAATGACCAAATTCTACCATTTGGATAATATTCTTTTTTTAGAGTGTAGAAGCTGCCCGTTATTATTATTTTTTTTAATCTGGCAAGTATTATTAGGTAGACTTTTAGTGGATAACAGCTTTTTGAGAGAAGCTTCTAGAAATGAGACACAGACTTGGAACACAGGGAGCTTTGGGCCAGAGAGATGAGGAGCTGGGAAAGATGGTCAACAGAGGTGGGAGACAGTAAAAGGCCAACTTCGGAGCTTTGAACAACTTTACCCAAGTGCCCACTTTGGTCACTTTTCTCCCCCATTACATGGGAAGACCCCTGAAGACATGGGCTGTGTCCTCTCTTTCCCTGGAACTTGCCCACCATGGATATTCAGTCTGTGTTTTTTATCGATCTAGTTATGGGCACTTTCAGCATTGTTCAGAGGATTGCTTGCTGGGGAGAGCGCAGCAGTGGAAGTGAGAGCTGACAGGGACCCCACTTAACCAGGGAGGAAAGGGGACTCTGAAGGACCAAGTGATTTGTCCAAGGTCACAGAGTAAAGAGATGGCAAAGCCAGAGAAGGCATTGGTTTTGAGTCCAGTGTTCTTCGAGTTCAGTGTTCACCTCTCTCCTACCCTTGTCCTCTTGGGAGAAGAAGGTGTTCATCGATTCCTACCCACCCCCACACACAGTGCCAAGGGGGACCCCCAGAGACCCTTCCCAGGGCACTGGTTGAGGAACTTTGAAGACCCTCATCTCTGAGAACCATTCCTTGGCAGCATCCAACACTTGGGGCTCATCCCTTGCATCCCAGCAGTGCCTCTCCCCATCTGGAACCCATCACCAGGCCCTCACAGAGCACACAAGCCATGAAGAGTCCAAAAGTGACAACTCTCGGGAGTCGGAGAGTTGTCCCACTTCTGGTGGGATAGTCCCATGGTGACAGACAGCATAGGGAGCAGAGGAGGCCAACTGAGCCACCAGAAGCTGGAGTGAGAACTCCACTTTCCTGCAGGGGTGGGGTGGGGGTGATGGTGGATGGAGCCTCGAATTAACCTTTCCATGCCCACTTACAATTGAGGGGAGAAGGGCAGGTGGGAGCTAGAGCAGCACTTTTCTCTTTCTCTCCCCACCCAGGGAAAAAGTTTGTTGGAGGAAAGTGATTTCATCAGCTCTGATTTATGCCATCTAATAAGATCCTTCCCCTCACTGTCAGCCTCTCAATAGATCAAAGGTGGGATATTAAAATGAAGGCAATTCCAACTGGTTCTCCAGGCTATGCTAATGCCTCAACTCCCCTTTCCCTCCATCTGTCAGGAGAATTGATGGGTGTGCAAGAACCCCGGGGGGGCAGAGAAAGTGCTTCCTTTCTATACATCAAAGGATGATACCTGAGCATTCCTCCAAGCTATTCCTTGTATTTTATTCAGCAGCAATATATAAAAATAATTACCCACCCTCCAGGAGGCAGGCAGGGAAGTAAGCGCCTCTGTGTGCAGCCTTTATGAGCTTCCCCCAAAGACACAGACCTACAGATCCGGGCAGAAGGCCAGCTTTGTGGGTGACAATCCCGGAATCCTGGGGTGGGAACTACAAAAAGCCATCTCATCCATCCCCCAGCCTCCAGCCATTGAATTTCAGACATCAGGCTGGTTTCTGGGGACCTTCGTGGGCTGTCTGATATGTGCTTGGGAGCTGGGTCCTGTGGTTGCTTGAGGCCTGGCTGCCTGCCCTGGCAAGAGGGTGGCTGTGGTTGGTGGAGGAAGAGGCTGATGGAGATCTTCCCGACTTGCCTCTCCAGAAAGGGGGAAGTGATGTCAGAGGCTTAGGGAATAGAAGTGACATCCCAGAGTTTTAAAGATACTTAAAAGCTGTCCTAGCAGACTTTGTAGTAATAGTCACCAGGGAAAACCAAGCACGTATCAACACTTCTAAAAGTACCATAGGAGAAGGGAGAGAAGAAATGGGAAAAGTCCGTATCAACTCTGGCTTCCCACAGGGTTCCAGTCCTTCCCACAATCTATTTTCTCCCTCATTCCCAAGAGCTCCCAGGCTCTGTGTGACCAGTATGAGAACAGGAGAGGTTATACCTGTGTAGTTTCAACTCTCCCCTCCCCAGCCTCCCTATTTCCTGGCCCCACATCCCTCCATCCATCAGTTTTTCCGTTCATCCATCTGTCCATCCACTCACACAGACTACACAATCATCCCCACTGTTGTAATCTTGTTTTTCTCTTGCTCAGAATTATCTATGGCTTCTAGTCAACCCCAAACTCTTTGGCTTGGGCTTCGAGATCCCTTCCCTGAAATGACTGTCTCACCAGCATAATTTCTCAGAAGAGCTCCCCCAGTTCTCTATTCCATATGCAAATGTGCCTCTCGCCTTACCTCTTTTCCCACAGCGCATGGTTTATTCATCTTTGGATCTTTGTATAGGTTGGTGCCCCTCTTTGAAAGATGTTTCTCCATCCTCTCTTCAAAGCTCTGCTTAAAACTCCTCTTTCTGGAGCCTCCTGACCTAACCTCACATGGTGCTCTTCCCTCCTATACGCAGTATCTTCCAAGTCCTTACTGATTGGTCCACAAGTACTCACCACACCCACACCCCTGTGCTGAAGCCATAATCCCTCTCTAGCCTAGGGAGGAAATGAAGGAACAAGTCAAACACACTCAAGTTGTTTCCAGTTAAAATGAAAGAAAACTTAGCTACCTTCTCACTAAAACACCTATGAAGATATAGAGAGAAAAAACAAACAAACAAAAAGATGTATGCTGGCCAGGCGCAGTGGCTCATGTCTGTAATCCCAGCACGCTGGGAGGCTGAGGCAGGCGGATCACCTGAGGTCAGGAGTTCAAGTCCAGCGTGGCCAACATGGTGAAACCCCCATCTCTACCAAAAATACAAAAATTAGCTGGGCATTGTGGTATGTGCCTGTAGTCCCAGCTACTCAGGAGGCTGAGGCAGGAGAATTGCTTGAACCCGGGAGGCAGAGGTTGTGGTGAACCAAGATTATACGACTGCACTCCAGCCTGGGCAACAGAGTGAGACCCTGTCTCAAAAAAAAAAAAAAAGACTATCGTATAACTCTGAAAATAATTTATTGAGAGTGTAATAGAAGTTATTTGGCACCCTCAGTAAGGTACAAGAAATCATGACCTCTCTGAAACAGGAACAAAAATCCATAAAAAGAAAAAAAAAAGCTAAGACAGAAGAACAACAACAAAAAATAAAATAAAATGAAATAAAATAAAATAAAAGGCAAATTTCAAAGACAAATTGAAGTGCAAATGGAACTAAGTAACTAAGTGAGATATGGGAGGACTGCAGGGGAACTAAGTTGAAAAAGCAAAATTCAAATTTGCATTGTAGGTGATAGTGAGTAGACCTAGCCCAGCAAAAAACTGAATTAGCAATGGGGAGAACAAACATAAGACACTCTCCTTGAAGTCAGAATAAAAGGACAAAGGGGTGAAAATTATGGAAATAAATATGAGATAGATAGAAAAGAGAACTGAATTTGAACTTGAGAATCATAGGTATTCCAGATGATTAAACCCAGAGTGAATGCAGCAGAAGCACATGATAGCTGTAATTGAAAGAAAACATTTGAGCTGCAAGAATAGTATAGATTTAAGATGTTTATTGTATCCCAAGCAAACTAAGTGGAAAGAATACCTCAACACATTCTGGCAAACATTTCAGTTGTAAGGATAAAGAAAAAAAATCTTGTAAGCATTCATAAAGAAAAAATATGCTCTCCTTGAAAGAACAAAATGATAAGGCTGACCTCAGAATTTCCTGTCACACTGCATATCAGGGGGAAATGGAGCCTTATGTACAGGATTCTGAGAAAAATAGATTGTCATCCAATAATTTTATATTGGCCACAAAAAAATATATTAGTTGGCCACAAAAAAATATATTCTCAACTATATAAAAGATCAGAAATATAGTTGCCATCTGTTGTTCTTGGGGAAAAAATTACTTGAAAATATACTACAGGCAATCAAGAGAGATAATTTTTAAATGAAGAACTCAAGAATGGGGAATTTGGCAGAGCACAGTGGCTCATTCCCAACATTCTGGGAAGCCAAGGCAGGCGGATGTCAGGAGTTCGCGACCAGCCTGTCCAACATGGTGAAACCCTTTCTCTACAAAAAATACAAAAATTAGCTGGGCATGGTGGCACGTGCCTGTAGTCCTAGCTACTCACGAGGCTGAGGCAGGAGAATCGCTTGAGCCCGGGAGGCAGAGGTAAGATTGTGCCACTGCACTACAGCCTGGGTGATAGAGCGATACTCTGTCTGAAAAAATAAAATAGTCCAGGAGCGGTGAGTCACGCCTGTAATCCTAACTCTTTAGGAGACTGAGACGGGTGGATCGCCTGAGGTCAGGAGTTCGAAATCAGTCTGGCCAACCTGACAAAACCCCGTCTCTACTAAAAATACAAAAATTAGCTGGGCGTGATGGCGCATGCCTGTAATTCCAGCTACTCGGGAGGCTGAGGCAGGAGAATCACTTGAACCCAAGAGGCAGAGGTTGCAGTGAGCTGAGATCACGACACTACACTCCAGCCTGGGCAACAGAGTGAGACTCTGCCTCAAAAAACCATAATAATAATAAAATAAAATAAAATAAATTAATGGTGAATTCTTCTTGGCTTTTACTTCCAGGCAGGATTGGAGTAGCAGTTGTTTTTGCCTCAAACAACTGAAAAGCAATAGGTTTGAGGCATTGGACAACAGGCAGCATAGGACTGTGTTGCTGAGAGCTGGGAGGCACATGCTGTGAGCCTTGTGATTGGCCGAGTTTCTGCCTGGAGAGGGTGTCCAGGCTGCAGGACAAAGAGAGGGAACTCAAGCAGAACTTGTGTTCACTCTAAGTTGAGGAGATAGCGTGCAGAGTTCAGGGAAGCCAGGGTGGCTAAAATTTGAGGGATAGAGTACCTAAAAGAGAGAGAGAGGGAAATGGGGGACAGAGAGATGGGAGGAAGGAGGAGGAGAAGGCAGGGAGAAGGAAAACAATGGAAACATCAATTAAGCCTTTAAAAAGTATAAAACATGATAGATGTGAGACAAAACATCATTTATATTTTTCCAGAATATAACTCATTTTCTTAAAATAATTTAATATATTAGCACAGATGGAAAAGATTTTGATGAAATGGATAGTTTTCAGGAAAAGATAATGCCCAAAACTGACTAAGAAGTAGAAAACCAAAGAGATCAAACACTAAAGAAGAAATTAGAAATGTTATCAAAGAATTTGCTCTTCAAACACAAGTTTGGGGTCCAGGAAATTGGTCCATAAATTTTTCCAAACTTTCAAGTAAAAAATAATTTTCATGCTCTATAAATTGTTCCAGGGATAGAAAAGGCTGGAATGATACTCAATTCATTCTTGGAACTCAGTTTAACCCAATAACAAAAGCGATCAAAGAGAGTACAGAAAACAAGCTATAGCCCATTCTCATTTATGAATATTTTATTAGGATGCGCATATTGTAATTACAATACTGGCAATAAAACATAGTAGGAATAATCTACCACCATCAAGATGGGATTATCCAAAGAATACTGTGATGTTAAAATAATAAATTCTATTATAGTATAATGGGTTTAGTATACATAACTGTAATATATACTAAAAAAAACCACTCAGCCACATTTAAAACTTCTAATTTTAAAAAAAATGTAAGATATTGAGATAGAGAAATATTTTCTCAACATGGTAAACTCTATTATCTCAAAGGATATCCAGTATCATACTTAATGAGAAAATACTAGAGATCTTCCTCTTAAAATCCAGAACAAGATAAATATGTTCCTTGTCATAATTGCTAATGTCATTGTTCTGAAAGCTCTAACGCAAAAGACAGGAAACAGAAATAAGCGGTATAATTATTACTTACAAATAATATTAGATATCTAAAAATTCCAAGGGAATCAATGATAAAGCCTTAAGATTAATAAGAGAATTTAATTTAATAAAGTGATCAAATACAAGATGAATGTGTACGCCTCAATACTTTCCTAAATTCCAACAATAAACAGAAGGGACAATGATGAAAATACCCCCTTTACATTAGCGATAGCCACCAAGGAAAGCTCATAAACAAACACAACCCAATAAATATGGAATAATTCTAACAAGAAATGAGTCGTTAATGAAAAAAAAACAAAAACCATAAAAAGATTACCAAGATATATAAAAGATGTTTTGAATTAAGAGAAATAATAAATCCTGTAGGAGAAGACTATATTTTTTAATTATGTAAAGCCTCTACAAATCAACTTATAGACAATGTAATTCCAATTAAGATCCCAGTGGGACATTTTTGGCAGGAAGTGACGGCACCCTCATAAAATAAAACTAAAGTTCATGTCATATAATAAATAGGTGAGCAAAATATAACAGAAAAATGAACAGGGACTGCCCCTATTAAATATTAGAAACTTAATAAAAATCCACAAAGAAATTATCATATCTAATAAATGAGTGCAGCAAAGCTGCAAGATACAAGATCGACATACATAAATCAATTGGATTTCTGTACACTTGCCATGAGTATTCCAAAAAAAGAAATTAAGAAAACAATTCCATTTACAATAGCATCAATATTTTGGAATAAATTTTAAGGAATAAATTTAACAAAAACAGTGTAAAACCTGTACTCTCAAAACAACAAAACATTGTTGAAAGAAATTAAAGAACACCTAAATAAATGGGAAAATATCCCATATTCATGGATTGGAAGATAATATTGTTAAGATGGCAATACTCAACAAATTGATCTACAGATTCAATGCAACTACTATCACAGTCCTAGTGGCCTTTTTTCAGAAATTGACAAGCTGATTCTAAAATTTATATAGAAATGCAAGGGAGCAAGAATAGTCAAAAAAATCTCGAAAATAACAAAGTAGGAGGACTCACCTTTCCCAATTTCAAAACTTACTACAAAGCTACAGTAATGCAGACCATATAGCACTATATAGTAAGGATAGATATATAGATCAATTGAATAGAATTCAGAGTCCAGAAATAAATTCTTACATTTACAGGCAATTGATGATCAAGAAGAGTGCTAAGACAATTCAATAGGAGAAAATAGGCTTTTTAAAGAATAGCATTTGGGATGACAAAAATGTTGTGCTGGAACAAGTGGATATCTACATGCAAAAGAATGTAGCTGGACCTCTACCTACATTGTGTATGTGTGAACCATATACAAAAATTAAAATGGTTTAAAGACCTAAAACTACTAAATTCTTAGAAAACAACATAGGCATATATCTTTCTGGCCTTGGATTAGACAATGGTTTCTTAGATATAACACCAAAAGTACAACAAACAAACCAAAAAATAGACTAATTGGACTTCATTGAAATTAAAAACTTTTGTGCTTCAGAGGATATTATAAAGAAAGTGAAAAAGACAAAAGACAGAATGGGAGAAAAACATTGTCAAACCACATATCTGATAAGGGCCTTATATCTTTAATATATAAAGAACCGTGACAACTCAACAATCAAAAGACTACCCAGTTAGGAAAGAGGAAAAGGATCTAAATAGACTTTTCTCCAAAGAAGATATACAAATGGCCAATAAGTACATAAAATGATCCTTAACATCATTAGTCATCAGGGAAATGCAAATCAGAACCACAACAAAATACCACTTCACTCCCACTAGGATGGCTATAATAAAAAAGACAATAACAAGTGTTGGCAACAATGTGGAGAAATTGAAATGCCCATACAATACTGGGAGAAATATAAAATGGTGCAGTCACTTTGGAAAAGAGTTTGATAGCATTTCAAAAAGTACATAGAGTTACTGTATGACCCAGCAATTCCATTTCTAGTTATATACCCAGGATAACTGACAACATATGTGTACATAAAGATTTGTACACAAATGTTTTTAGCAGCATTATTCATAATAACCAAAAGGTAGAAACAGCCCAAGTATCCATCAACTGATAAAGAGGTAAAATAAAATGTGATATATCTCTACCAAGGAATATAATTCAGCTATAAAAAGGAATAAAGTGGTCAGGCGCAGTGGCTCACGCCTGTAATCCTAGCACTTTGGGAGGCTGAGGAGGGCAGATCACCAGAGGTCAGGAGTTCAAGACCAGCCTGGCCAACATGGTGAAACCCCATCTCTACTAAAATACAAAAATTAGCCAGACATGGTGACATGCACTTGTAATCCCAGCTACTCAGGAGGCTGAGACGGGAGAATCGCTTGAACCCGGGAGACAGTGGTTACAGTGAGCCAAGATCGTACCCCTGCACTCCAGCCTGGGTGGCTGAGTGAGACTCTGTCTCAAAAAAAAAAAAAAAAAAAAAGTGCTGTTACATGCATAAATATATACATGGATGAACCTTGAAAACATTATGCTAAGTAAAAAAGCCAGACATTAAAAGCTACATATTGTATTATTCCATTTATATAAAATGTCCAGAACAGGCAAATCCAAAAAGAGACAGAAAGCAGATTACTGGTTGTCAGGGTCTGGGGGAAGATGTGATGGGGAGTGACTGCTAATAAGTAAGGATTTTCTTTTTGGGGTGACAAAAAATATTCTAGACTTATGGGTGATAATTGCACAACTTGGTAAATATGCTAAAAATCACTGAAATGCATACTTTAAAAGAGAGAACTTTATGCTGTGCAAATTATATCTCAATTTTTAAATATTTAAAGCTAAAAGTCTTATAATAGTGATGTATTAGCACAATTTTAAAGAGACAATAAACCAGACGCTGGCATGGTACGTAAAGCAAGCATGTGTGTTTGTAAGAGTATGTGTACTCATAGAGAAATACACAGAAATGTTAACAAGCATTGTGGCTGGGTGGTAGAATTGTGGGCGATTTTTATTTTCTTCTTTTTATTTTTTGTATTTTCTAAATTTTCTACAATGAGTCAGAGCAAAAATAAACATGTTTTTAAAAACAAAGTGCGTCAGTGTATAATTAAGTCCTGGGCTGTTGGAGAGCTGAGCTGAGGGGGGCCGGCCAAGGGAGTGCTCCACGGACTCTGCAGCCTGAGCGGGGAAGGGTGCTGGGGAGGGAGATGAGGAGCAGGCAGTGGAAGGGGACTTGCTTAATTTCACCTGCTCTGTGTCCCACCTTTGCCTGGATTTCCTATCCAATCAGTCATGAGGTCCTGGGAATGGAATCTCAAGGCCACACCCCCTCCTCCTGACCCCAAGGCCACTGCTGTGGTCCAGGCCCCCTCCTGAAGTGATCTCCTAACTGGCCTCACTCATGGCCCATGGCAGAAGCTCTGGGGTCCACTATGGACAGCTAGGTCCACGTGCTTCTCTGGGACACACATCTATCTGTTTCCATGAAAACCCTGTGGTGAACCTCCCTCACCTGTGAGGTAGTCCTTAGCTGGTCATCAAAAGCCATGGTCCTCTCTGCAGACTTATCTGCTACACACAGGTCTTCCTTCAAGCGGGCAGGCAGTGCTACAAGCACAGGAAGCTGTGCCTGCACCACACCAAGCTGCCATTCTCTAAATCAATATCACACCCCATCCCCGTGCCCCCAATTCACTGCCTTCACACTTCACTCAGGCTTTCCCTCCTAGCAAAAGATGTCTTTTCAACTCTTTTCTCTTTCTTTTTCTCTTTGTGTGTGTGTGTGTGTGTGTGTGTGTGTGTGTGACATACAGACAGAGTCTCACTATGTTACAGCCCAGGTTGTTCTTCAACTCCTGAGTTCAAGAGATCCTTCCTCCTCAGCCTCCCAAAGTACTATTACAGGTATGAGTCACCTCATTCAGCATCTACCAGTTCAACTCCTATTCTACCTTCAAAACTGGCACAGTGCTGGCACATTCACCCAGCAAATAGTTGCTCCTCCCCTTCCCACAGCACTCTGGACTTTGCATATGTACCTGCTGTATTTATTCTAGCATGTACTATTTGTGAACATGTCTCACAGTCCTTATTTGGTAACGAACTCACTGAAGGCAGGCACATCAGCGCCCGGCATGGGGAAGTGTACAACACGGATCCGCAGAATGCAAACATAATGGAAGGAATGACCTACATTCACTCACGGCAGGGGCAACTCACCACCAGAGGGACCATTTCTGAGGTCAGGGGTGGAGGAAGTATCTTTTCCTTCCTGGATAATCTAGTTTTTCAGCAAAGCCTGACCAGAGGTGAGGAACCCCTCAAGTCTATCCCACTCCAGCTCCTCACAGTCAAGAGTTTCTCTGAGCTGCACAAAGCGTCCTGCCTCAGGCTCCCTCCCTGGTGGAAAATGATGTGGTAGGAGCCAGTTCTGGAGATTAGGCTAACAAGAATAGTAGGCTGGGTGCAGTGGCTCATGCCTGTAATCCCAGCACTTTGGGAGGCCAAGGCGGGCAGATCACTAGGCCAGGAGACCGAGACAGTCCTGGCTAACACGGTGAAACCCCGTTTCTACTAAAAATACAAAAAATTAGCCAGGTGTGGTGGCATGTGCCTGTAGTCCCAGCTACTTGGAAGGCTGAGGCAGGAGAATTGCTTGAACCCAGGAGGCAGAGGTTGCAGTGAGCTGAGATTGGGCCACTGCACGCCAGCCTGGGCAACAGAGCGAGACTCCATCTCAAAAAAAAAAAAAAAAAAAAAAAAAAAGAATAGTAGGACCATCTTGGCCAGGTGCAGTGGCTCACGCCTGTAGTCCCAGCACTTTGGGAGGCCGAGGTGGGTGGATCATGAGGTCAGGAGTTCGAGACCAGCCTGACCAACATGGTGAAACCTCACTTCTACTAAAAATACAAAAAATTAGCCGGGAGTGGTGGTGGGCACCTGTAATCCCAGCTACTCGGGAGGCTGAGGCAGGAGAGGAGAGTCGCTTGAACCCAGGAGGCGGAGATTGCAGTGAGCCGAGATCACACACTGCACTCCAGCCTGGGCAATAGAGCAAGACTCCATCTCAAAAAAAAAAAAAAAAAAAAAAAAAGAATATTAGGACCATCAGTTATCATGCACTCAGGATGTACCTGGCATTGTGCTAAGTCTTTCTATACGTCATCTCATGAGTCTTCAAAACAACCACTTTATTATTCCCAGTTTATAGATTACAAAAATGAGGCTCAGAATGTTTGGACAATTTGGTTATGATCCTTTATCTAGAAAATGGCAGAGCTGGTTTTCACAGAAAAGCAGCACTATTTTCAGAGACCCTAAAATCACACACCACCCTTTCAGCTAAAAGGAGACAGATTATTTGGGCTGCCACATAATATCGCGGCTCCCCAGACTGAGCCGTGACTCGAGTGTGCTGGCCCCTATGTCAGGATGTCTTCCTGCTGGGTGTGTTGAAGCCCTCGATTAAGGGGCGTGGTGAGAGTGCCCATGCATGTGCCTGACACAATGCTTGGCACCCAGCAAATGCTCCCTACGGCTTACTTTCCTTCTTCCCTCTGACTTTAAAGTCTCAGAGCAGTCTAGACACAGTCAGATTCAGGACGCTTGTCAGGGAGAGAGAGGAGACAGGAAGCATACCCATCTGGTTTGGGCTGGGCATGGAGCCCTTTCTCAAACTTTTCAGACTTGCCAAAAGGCTACCATTTAGTGTCCCAATCCCACAAGTCCGAAACCAGATCTCTAGGCAGTACCTAAAGGCTATGTATTGTCAGTGCCCTGTTCCTTTCCACAACCTGAATTCTTGTCAGGTTCTTCTCCATGCCTCTGGCAGCAGGTAGTTGCTGGCAGACTCTGGTCCAGCAGGGCATTTGGCTCAGCTGGTGCTGGCTGAATTACAGAACAATCCTGCTGCTAACCGCCCATGGTACCTTTCATCTACGGGAGCCCAGGGCCTGCACCTACTTTACAGATGGGAAAGCCAAGGCGAAGAGACAAGAAATAGTTATAAAGAGTGAGGATGCCTGGTTCCGGTATTTAGTGTTCCCCATGTGTTCCCCAGCAGGCCCAGAGTCAGATGGAATTATTCTAGGGGGGCTTCCTGGAGGAGGTGAGGGCTGTATTGGTGCAAGCAGTGTAGTCAAGGCTTCGCAGAAAGGAAAAGGAAAGACTTCCTAGTCTGAGAAACAGCTTAAGCCAAGGCACGGAGGTAGAAGGACAGGCTTGGGGAGGTAGGGGGAAGAAGGGGAAGTGGCTTCGCTGGAGTAGAGAGCAGGGTATAGGTGAAAACAGGTATAATTTAAAGGAAGATTTGCCCCAGCTGGTCAGCAGTCTGTGGGTGGTTTCTGATCAGAGGAGTGAGATGACGTAAGTGGTGCCATGTGATGACTTGGAGGAGCCCTGGGCACCCCCTTCACCACACCCTCTCCAACCTATTTCACCTCAACAAAAGGCAGAACTAAGAATCCGGGGACTATTCGTTTGCCTCCAGTCTCCCCCTCATCCCCTCAGTCTGACACACACCAGTCTGGCCCCTCCCTCGTCAGTCCTCCTTCTCCCTCCTCTTCTCTCTCTTTCCCCTTTCCCTCTCCACTTTCTCATCTCCTCTCCCTTCCAGGTGGGCTCCCCTCCAGCCTCCCACACTCTAGATGTTCTGAGGCGGGGGTCACTCTAGGGCCCTTCAGGCCCCCAGTTAGCAGATGTGCAGCTGAGAGGCAGCTAATGGGGACCAGGGGAGGATGCCGGGCTGGGGCTGGGAGCAGAGACAGCTGCATTGGCCCCAAAGGCCTGGTGGCTCCCCGAGGAGCCCAGCAGCCTCATTCCCGTCAGCTGCAGCTGTCAGCAGGAAGGAAAGGGGAAATGGCTGGGGGAGTCCTGCCTGGAGAATAGAGCCTCCTGGCTTCCCAGCTGGGAGGGATCTGAGGCTTCCTCTTCTTCCCTCTCCTGCTCCCCACACCCCAACCTGGAGCTCTGGAAATGGTGAGTGCCCCTATGTAGTCTTCAATGCTGCACCTGTAGCCCCTGCCTCTCCTTTCCCCACGAAGGCTCAGGGGCTGCAGGGACACAGATCATCCTCACATAGCAGGTAATTCTAAATAATGTGATTGTTGGCTGCAGAAGACACTGGATGGCTTTTTTTAAATAACAAGTTTCTTTTCCCATTCCTGTTTTATTTAGGGTGATCCATATACGAGTGTGCAGGCTCTGACAACACACTATCAGACAGTGGAGGCCTGCAGCCTCCTTATATACCTTCTCTCTGTGAATTCACAGCACAGAGAGCCAGTGCTTGCAACAGCAAGCCAATAGCATTGCCTATATCAGGCCGTCATCCATGATCATCTCTTTTTAAACCCCTTGGGTAGCTTTCCTGCTTTTACTCCCCTCTCAGCTCTGTCTGTTATGCCACCTCCCCGAAACATGACAGCAGAGGGCAGGCAGGGCCCTTCTCCCCCAGGTCTGTTCTTCCTCAGAACTTCTTGGGTGTTCTGAGGAAGAACGTAGAGGAAGGGGGAACCAGGGAGTTATGGCAGAAAAAGCATGGACTCAGGAATCAAGACGTACCTGAGTTTAAATTCAAGCTCCAGATCTTACAGATTGTGGGTTACCGAGCAAATTACGTAACCTCTCTGGTCCTGTTTTCCCATTCATTAAAATGTACAATTATAAGCAAAGACCACTCGGTGCCTACTATGTGCCACATGTTGTACTGGCAATGGGGAATCCTGAATTTTAAAAAAGGACATCCAGTCTGGGTGTGGTGGTTCACTTCTGTAATCCCAGCACTGTGGGAGGCCAAGGCTGGCAGATCACCTGAGGTCAAGAGTTTGAGACCAGCCTGGCCAACATGGTGAAACCCCATCTCTACTGAAAATACAAAAATTAGCTGGGTGTGGTGGCGGGCACCTGTAATCTCAGCTACTCAGGAGGCTGAGGCAGGAGAAACGCTTGAACCTTGAAAGTGGAGGTTGCAGTGAGCCAAGATTGTACCACTGCACTCCAGCCTGGGTGACAGAGCGAGACTCTGTCTCAAAATAATAAATAAATAGTAAAAATAAATTAAAAAATAAAAAAGGACACTCAGACTCCACCCCCGTGGAACTCAGGGTATAGAGGGAAACAGGATGAGATGAGATAAGAGAGTAAAAGTAGGATTGCAGGCTGTTCTGGGAGTGCAGCACAGAGGCAGCTGAATGAATCAGAAAAGGCCTCCTTCAGGAGGAGACATTCAAGCTAAGACCTAAAGGATGAGTAGGAGGTGAGAAGGATGAATTAGGCTGGTGAGAAGAAGGAGAATTAGAAGCAAGCATTCCAGGCAGAGGGAACAGCAAAGCACAGGAGCACAGGCTGCAGGCCCAAGGGAACTGCAAGTTACTCAATCTGACAGAGTGGGAGGGGAAGTGGTGAGACATGGGCGGGAGCCAGGTCATGGGTGCATTGTACGTTAGCCAAGGAGTTTGGGCTTTGTCTTCAGGACAATTGGGAGCCAATTGAGAATTTTAAGCAGGGGAGTGACATGATCACATTTGTGTCTTAAGATCCATCTGGTTGCAATGTGGGGAAAAGACTGGAGTAAGTTCAGAGTAGAAGCTGGGGGGCCTGTAAGGAGGCTGTTACAGCAGCCCAGGCAAGGGATGATGGCGGGCAGACAATGGTGGCCACCAGGAAGTAAGGAGAAGAGGACCTACTCCAGAGCGAACAGGATGTACAGTCACTGGGACTTGACTGATTGGATGCAGTGGTAAAAGAGTTAAGGATGACACCCAAGTCTCCGAATTAGGGAACTAAATGATGTTATTTCTTGAAACAGAGCATGTGGAGAAGGAATATGCATGGGAGATGATGGGCTTACTTTGAGAAATGTTCAGTTTGAAAGTTTGAAGCCCCGTGAGTCATGCAAGTGGAGACTCCAATAGGTCGTTCATTGTACCAATCTAAGCTAAAGCTAAGGCTTGAGAACCATCAGTTCACAGGTAGTTACTGAGTCCACAGGCAGATGAGAAACTCCCAGGGAGAAACTGAGGCACAGATAGGGCAGAGCCCCCAAAGAATTGTGCCATTTATAGGATGGCCAGGGGAAGAGGAGCTTGCAAAGAGAATCGAGAAGTGACTAGAGAGGAGAGATCTAGGAGAAGGGGTTCTCCTTACAGAAGGCACAGGAAGAAAGGACTTTAAGGAGAGAGCGGGTAACATTATCACATGCTGCTATGCAATCAAATAAGGGCCGGAAAGCACCTTATCAGAAGGGTAAGAATGCTTCACCTGTTGATGAAGAACTGATGGACACCACTGGCGTGGACTGTGAAGGGGAGGAGAGAGCGAAGTCAGGAGTCGGCTGCAGTGGAGCCTCAGTGAGTGGTACCGGTGGCCCTGCTGCTGAATGGAGATCAGCCTGAGGAAGGTGCCTGGTATCTGTCATGCAGGAGATGCTCAAAGAAAGTTTCTTTCCTCTTTCCCTCCATTCCAACTCCTGCCTTCTCTCCTATTCCCAACTGTGGTGCCTTGGCTCCCAGGATAGGGATGGGGCCAGGGTCACCTCTGCTGATGGTCCTCTGTGGCCTCCAGCCCCAGAAAGGTGCGCACTCCCTACTCACCATGCAATAAAGGCAGGACACCTTCCAGAGAAAAAGTGGAATTCTTCTAGGAAACATGGGGAGGGTAGAGAGAGCCAGACTTGCCCTATTTCCTTGGAGAAGAGATTGTTTTGCAAGGGGACAGCAACGATGTCCTCTCTGTGGGCTGCCAGGGCCCTGAAGGCACTGCATCCTTTCAGTGACTGTCACCCCACAGCAGCACATCCCACCAAACACCATGGGCCTTGCTTCTCCCTCTCCATAGTCCAGACCCCTCCCAGGACCCTCAGAGCCCTCCAGACCAGGCCTTGCTGGAGTCATTTAAGGGAGAGCAGAGGAAGGAGCTGGCTCCAAGTCCCAAAACAGGTGTTAGGGTGGTGAGGGAGGGACGCAACTTTGGCAAGAGTCTCCCGGATGGGGTCACATTCCAGAACAACTGATCTTAGAGCCATCTGGTTGCAGTGGTCACAGAGGCTCATAAATAGATCATCCCCTTCCAGAGCCAAAGCATCTGCAGGCCTGGTCTGGGTTCCAGCTAGCTGCAGCGTCACCACTGATTCACTGGGCGACACTGGGAAGTCACTTCCTTTCTCAACTGCTTGGTTTCCTCACCTGCAAAAGAGTCAGTTGGACTGAGTGACCTCCATGACGCCTTCCAGCCCCAGTATTCTAAGGTCCTGTGGTCTCATGAGGGCAACCTCCACCCACGCAGCCTCAGCCGGTGGCCAGGGCAGGAGCCCGGTGTGCTTGCCGCCTTTTCCGGTTGCTGTGTGGATTTCCACCCTCCAGCAAGTGGCTGGCAGCCACCTGGGCTCCAACAGCTCATAAACAGATGGAAAATTACTCATACACTCTCGAAAAAGATCACACTTTCCCAGCCCCCGACCCTTCTTCTCTCATCAGGATGGCTGAGGCACAGGGGAGGAGGAGGGGGCAGGCAATGGCTCCAGGGGTGTGGCCAGTGGAAGGCTGCTGCAGGCCACAGGTGCTGGCTCCACTCTTCCTGGCTGCAGCCTGAGCTTTCTCTCACCTCTCTGGGATTCTCTAAGGATACTCCCAGAAAACATCATGAAGGCATCAGAGTGAGATGGTCATATACTTTCTCTTGCCCCCAGGCCAGGTGAGGAGAGTGTGACTCTAACATACCTTCCCAAGAAGGTACTCTAGCCTTTTCCCCTTTGTGTGGTATAGACAGCTAGGAAGTTCTTCCCAAAGTCTAACCTTTATCTGTCCAACTGCATCGCCCAAGAGGTCATCCAGTACCTTTCACTGCCTCCAAGTGGGTCCACAACCAAATCAGTCTAAACCTTACATTTCCATCCCACGTGTACAAGTGACTGCAGGGGTACAAAAAAGGGGTTCTAAGGGTTGAAGACTTTCTGCAGAAAGTCCTTAGGGCCTAGGGGACAGACCTATGGACAGCTGATAATGATTGCTGTCCATCTCAGCTGAGGTTGGGAGAGGATGCAGAATGTCCCAGAAGCTCCTGAACAAAAGAACAGTGATTCCCAATTTTGAATTGCATACTAATCCCCTGGGGGGTGGAAGGATGGGTCCTGTTAAAATGCAGAATCTGCATCAGCAGGTCTGAGGTTCTGCACTTACAACATACTCCCAAGTGATGCCGATGCTGCTGGCCCATGAAGCTCACTTTGAGGGGCAAGGATTGGAGCAGTGGCTCCCAAACCTAGCTCTGCATCAGAATCACCTGGGAAGATTTTTTTTTAAATCCAGATTCTTGGGCCCCAGCCCTAAAGATTCCAGTTCAGGAAGTCTGAGAAGGGGTCTGGGGATCTACACTTTATAGCTTCCCTAGTGCTGTGAGGTAGACAGCTTTGGGAACTAGACCTCAAGGGTCCCTCACAGCTGCCCTTCTGCATAAAGTCATGGCTAAGAGCATGCATGAGCTTGGTATTCAGATGAACCATTTTACCAAGTGATCAATTCCCTATATCTTCACTTCCCCATCTATAAAAAGGGATCACATGACCTCCTTTAGAGGCTTGTTGCAAAGAACGAGGTAGTCTGCCAAGGATTAGCCTAGAGCCTGGTAACATTGTAAGCACTCACCAAATATTAACTACCAATATGATTTTTATTACACACACTGCGCTTCACCTGGTTTTCATCATTTTAGTCAACTCTCTTTTAGCTTTTATATACACATTTTACATCATGTTCGCTTGCACTGACTTTTCTGTCACAGAAATTTAAGTGCACAGAATGGGAGAATGTATGGGAAGGGAGGGATGAAGATGGGGTCTTGGTGTATCTAATATTCCTACATCAGACCAAGAGCTGCTGAAAAGGCAGGGCCCTTGTTTTATTATTTATCTGAGTATCTCTTGTGTTAGGCATTTCAAGCACTCGTCAAAGTTTACAAAAACAAACAGATGGACAGAGGGATGGGGGATGGATAGATGGATGGATGGAGGGATGGGGAATGGATGGTGGATAGATGAAGGGAGAGAGGGATGGAGGGAGGGAGAGATAGGGATGGAGGAAAGGGGGATGGATGGATGGAGGGAGGGAGGGATGGAGGAATGGGGGAGGGAGGGATGGGGGATGGATGAATGGATAGATGAAGGGAGGGAGGGATGGATGAATGGATGGAGGGAGGGAGGGAGAGACAGAGGCAGGGAGGGATGGGGGTGGATTAATGGATAGATGAAGGGAGGGATGGATGGATGGATGGATGGATGCATGGATGAATGGATGGATGGACAGAGACACACCAATAGTTTGGTCTCCTCTTCCCTCCTGACAGACCCAAAATTCAGGCCAGGGCTCTGCACTGGCATCAGCTGCTCAGGAAGGGGCAATAATACAAGAGTAAGGAGAGGTGAGGAGAAACCATGCCTCTGTCCTCTCCCCATGGGGGAGGGATCACCCACCTCCTGGCCCCGCCTGGGGGCTTAATTGCACCTACACCAAATCTGAGCTTTCAGTTCGCAACACCCGGGGTGCTCTTGCCTCAGGCCTTTCAGGCCTTGGCCTGCTTGAGCTCTGTGGGGTGCAGAGGGCAGGAACGGTCCAGTCAGAGGAGAACATTCTGGCCCAAGAAGGCCCCAGCACCATAGCCAGAAAGGGCCAGTAGGAAGGCTGAGGAGCCCCACAAGTCTGAGCTGAGGTGCCTCCGGTGGGGCCGAGGCCCCGCACTGCTCCTGGGTGGCCCAACTTGGGCCAACTCTGTCCCAGACCGGCATTTACGGCTGAATCACCCCTGATCCCCTGGACCAGCCCACCACGAACACTCTCCTAGCATCTCTCAGGAGCCAAATTACCCATGTTCAGACGCTTGTGGGCTACAGGGGGCTGCCGCCCGCCCACCCACCCACCTCAGAGCAGCCTCTGCCCCAAACACATGTGGTAATCAACTCCCGGAACCTTGGGAAGATCCAAATACAGTAGCATATAATCACGGAGCCCAAAATAGCCATGCCAGGGAGGCCATCTGCCACCTCGTGCATCCCTGGGGACCCCTTGGCTGGGCTCTACAGCACAGCTGGGCCTTAGGGCCCTCTGGCTGGCAGGCAGGATGGGTGGTGCCAACAGGGTTCACAAGATCACCTGTACAGCTTGCAGGCAGATTTTGGAGGGGGCTTTTCCACAGCAGACTGGGCATCTTTAGGACGAGGCCTTAGATCAGAGCACCCCAGACCTCGGCCTTGTTGCCCTTGTTGCTCCCTTCTCCATCCAGCTCTGGGCCTCACTTGGCCAGATGCCCCCATGGTGGGCACAGCCGGCTCAGGGCTACTGCCCACTCTAATCCTCCTGTTTTCTTTTTCCTGACTCTAGCCTCAGCTTCTCACCCCTAAGTGCTCTCTCACAGGGTCCAGGCCCACTTCCCTTCCTCCCCTTGTAGTGGGTGAAATGGAGGACCCAGAAGATATACAACTCCCAGAACCTGTAAATGGGACCTTATTTAGAAAAGGGGCCCTTGCAAATGTATTAAGGATCTTGGGGTGAGATGGTCAGGATGATCCAGGTAGACCCTAAATCCAATGATGAGTAACCTTATCAGAGACCACAGAGAGACACAAAGAGAAAGAGGAGAAGGCCACATGAAGGCAGACGGCAGAGACTGGAGTGATGCAGCCACAAGGAACGCCAGCAGCCGCTGGAAGCTGGAAAAGGCAAAGAAGGACGCACCCCTAGTGCCCTCAGAGGTACCGCAGCCCTGCTGACACCTTGATTTAGAACTTCTGGCCTCAGAACAATGAATGAATGCATTTCAATTGTTTTAAGCCACCCAGTTTTTGATGTTTTGTTAAGGCAGCCCTGGCATACCAATACCACATCCTTTTCTTCTATAACAATGGTCCTTAATTTTCAGTGTGTATCAGAATTACCTGGAGAGCTTGTTAAGATACAGGTGGCTAGGCCGGGCATGGTGGTTCAAGCCTGTAATCCCAGCACTTTGGGAGGCCAAGGCAGGCAGATCACGAGGTCAGGAGTTCGAGACCAGCCTGGCCAGCATGGTGAAACCCCATCTCTATTAAAAATACAAAAAATTAGCTGGGCATGGTGGCACGCGCCTGTAGTCCCAGCTACTTGGGAGGCTGAGGCAGGATAATTGCTTGAACCCGGCAGGTAGAGGTTGCAGTGAGCCGAGATCGTACCACTGTACTCCAGCCTGGGCGACAAAGCAAGAGTCTGTCTCAAAAAAAAAAAAAAAGACTTTTTTTAAATTCTCATCGTTAGTCCTTCACCCAAGGACAATTTCCTTGTCACCGCCCGCCCCCACCACCAACCCCATGATGTCTTCCTCCTTTCCTTGGTGCTCAAGAGATCCAAAAAAAATGACTCCTTGAGAAAAATCCCCAATTTCATGCACAACAGGCTCCTTCTCTTGGAATCACCCAGGCCTCCCACTTGGGCCCTCTTGGAGATTTGCTTCCAGGAGGCCGTGAGTGGTAAGGTCAGCCATGGTTGGGCTCTTCTCCCGACACCACAAGAGCCTCCTTAGCTCCATCCCGGCTTTATCTCTAACCCACTGGGGAATCTCAGGAAAGTCACCTCCTGCTCTACACCTCCCCTGCAGGTCTGTCTGTAAAATGGGGCGATAACTGCATTGCTACTCCTCACAAGGGAAGATAGAAGAGCCATTTCTGGTGAAAAGCTCCTAGAAATGTCTTAATGCTGTTCGTAAGAAGATGGTTATTAGGCATGACCAGCCTCAGGCGCTCTCTTGTGGACTCTTTGAGGGTGCTGATCAAGGCCAAGGGTCTCAGGGCTCAATGCTGATACTACAGTGTTCACATCCCCTACCTCCCCAGGCAGCCAGAACCATTCCCTCAACCCAGGCTCCCCTTAACTCTAGAATACTTAGGGTAATGACAGAAATAGGGCAATCCAGGAGCCCCAGGCATGCCCCAGCAGAGCTCACAACCCAAGGTCAGCTCTGAGAGCAGGTGCCCTGGAAATACCATGGTTCCCGAGCCCCACTGATGGGCAACTTCCCAAGGCTTGTCATCTCATTCAGCCCACCTCAGAATTGCTTGAGAGGCAGCCCAGCACCACAGTCAAATGCATGGACTCTGGGCCAGGCTGCCTGACTTTTGACCCTGGCTCTGCTCTAAGTCACTTTATGGCTCTGTGCCTCAGTTTACTCCTCTATAAAATGGGGATGATAAGATATCCAGCAGTAGCCATCCCAGAGAAGTACTGTGAGGATTAAGTGAGAAAATAAATGCAATGGCTTGCACATGGAAAGTGCCATGTAAGTGTTGGTGATTGTTGTTCGCCTGCCCTTGGGCTTTAGTCTGGGGGTACCATAGCCCTTTGGAGGGCGATCAGAGGCAAGAGATGAGGGAGACCTGCTCAGAGGTCCCTTGCTTTTGGTTCTCTCTGGGAACACTGCCAATCCCTCCTAAGAACTCCAGCACTGGACAAAATGGTTCAGCCATTTTCTCCTGGAGCAGCTCAGGTCTTTCCTCCTCATCTCAACTCACAGCATTCCCAGGAGACTGGAAGGGTTCAAAAAAGATACTTTCCATTGCACAGTAAGGGAAACTGAGACCCAGAGAGAGCAAGCACCCAGTAAGCATAAACAATTCAAGAGCAGAGCCAGTAACCCCATTAGGAAGTTCCTGTACCTCTATGCATGACATTCACTTGGGACACCTGTCTGCCAATTATCCCACTGGACGCTCTCCTTTTAGAGATAGAGAACCTTGGGCTCAGAGAGAGGAAGTGACTTGCCATGGCCTCGTAGCTAGTTAGTGATAGAGCTAGGACTTGAACCCAAGTCTCTGGATCCTAAAGATTACAGCTTTAGGAGATGCATTAAAGGATAGGGGTTAAGAACCTGGTACTTTGGAGGTGGAGCTAAACTAAGTTCCAGCTCTGTTACATCCTAGCTGTGTGACCTCAGGCAAGTTGCTTAACTCCTCTGGGTTTTAGTTGCCTCATCTATAAAATGGGAATAACAGACACTATTTACAGGGCTTTGGGGATTAAATGAGATATATGAATGTGCTTAGCATATTGAAATGTGCGAAGAGGGAGCCACTCCTCCTTCCCATGTCACCTGAGCCCAGCTGCCTTCCTTGGCCCACAAGCACACCAGCACATCATTTATCCACCCTGGCTTCTCCACCTGTTTCCTGTCAGCAGGCAACCAATTTGTTTTGGATTGGCTGGCCTGGGCTGAGAGGGTTGGGATAGTTCTGCCTTGGGTTTCAGTTTGGAGTCTGATACTGCTCTTGATGCATTTCCCCGGCTCTAGACAATGTTTGCTAGTTTCATGGGGCTGTCCTTCACAATTATGCATTTCCCCCCTAGAGTATCCAGGCTTGGGCTGTTTGGCTGTTTTCTCCCATTTATTCTTGCCACTGTGCTTTTCCAACTCTTCTCCTGGGACCAGCCCGCTGGAGTTCCCCAGGACCCAGACCAGCACAGCCTCCACTTCTTCTGCTTTGCCATGTTGTCTCCCCCTTGCCCTGCCTCACCCCCACCCAGTTTCTATTTTCCCCCAGGCTCTGCTGGCTTCCCGCGGTTTCTCTTGGCCTTGGCTCAAGCCTGGCATGACATGTCTGGCATGGCCATTCTCCCCCCTCCCACACTGGTGAGGGAGGAAGCAAGTGTATCCAAGGAGGAAGGTATTGTGGAGCTGGGTGCTGCCTGCTCAGGTGCCAAGCCAAACAGTTTGTGCACCACATACAGCTGGGTCCCTGGGCCTAGAATGCCTGACTGGCCCCTGTTCCCTAGCCCTAGCCCCACTCCTCATTCACACAAACCTACCTCTTACTGTGCCCCCATCTGGTTCTAGCTGGTAGAAAGGGGACCACAGGACTGAACCTTCCCTGAGGCTCCAGGAATGTCCAAAAGAGTTTGCTTAGGTCCCTAAGTGGGCTTGGTCTGATCTGGGAACACATCACCCTAGAAGGGGCACGGTCAGGGCGTGCCCCTGATCCGTTGATTTCCAACAGGAAAGACATTTCCATTTGCTGGTACTCCTTGGGAAGCAGGGAGGTTCACCTAATGAGAGCCATCAAAAGGTAGCTTCTCTTGTAGCCTTTGGAGTTCAACAACTGGGTATAGGCCTGCCATGCCCACTCACCAGCTCTCACTTTGGAAGAGGCCCTGAACTTGTCTGCCTCTATTTCTTCATCTGATAACAGAGATGACAATTATTACAGAGGGGTTTCTGTGAGGAATAAATCAGATAATATATGTAGAACTTCTCATGTAGTTTTAGGGGAGCTTTAGCCCGGCCTTGGACATTAGTCTGGGGGCACAACAGTCCCTTGGAGGAAGGTCAGAGGTATGGAATGATGGATCTCTGCTGGCACACAGGGAAGTCCAAAAAACTGTCATTTTTTTCCACTGTCTCCTTTCAGCCTAGCCACCTGGGCCTGCTTTTACTGTCACTAAGACGGAAGGACCTGAATAAGGTAGAGGAGCACCTTACTGTGGGGCCTGAGGCGGTCTCTCCCTGAATCTCCCAATTTCCAAACACTTAGAACATAACATCTACATAAAGAATCTTTGAGCTAGATTACGGACCTCCCCTCTTCCCACCAACACACACACTGATGTCCTGCAGGTCAACTGACCAATTTTCCAGGTTCTCTAGGATACTTGGTCATCCTGCCTGCAGGCACCACAAACTCAACATGTCCCAGAGGGGCCTCAGCACATCCCCTTTCCCTGCACCCTCCCCAGAGCACTCACCTTCTGCAGTTCATTCATTCTTTCACATCTTTTTTTTTTTTTTTTTCTGAGACAGAGTCTTGCTCTGTTGCCCAGGCTGGAATGCAGTGGCACAATCTCGGCTCACTGCAACCTCTGCCTCCCAGGTTCAAGTGATTTTCGTGCCTCAGCCTCCCAAGTAGCTGGGATAACAGGCACCTGCCACCATGCCCAGCTAATTTTTTGTATTTTTAGTAGAGATGGGGTTTTGCCATGTTTGCCAGGCTGGTCTTGAACTCCTGAGCTCAGGTGATCCACCTGCCTCAGTCTCTCAAAGGGCACGCCTCTCACAGGCGTGAGCCACTGCGCCCAGCCTACACGTTCTTAATAAGCTCTTACCACGTGCCAGACTCTTGCTGATGGTACACCCTGATGTCAAAGCCCAAGAACTGGGTGTCAGTTGAACTTCTCCTCTCCCTCAGCTCCCACATCCAGTCAGCATTATTACTACTAATGATCATTGTAGAAGTAGCAACAAAAGGTGCTGTTCTAATTCTTTTATGTATATTAAATGATTTCATTCTATCCTGTTGAGATACATAGATACTATTATCGCTTCCATTTTACCGATGAAGAAATGGAAACGCAGAGGGTAAGTAGTCTGCCCAGGGTCTTATAGGCAGTAAGTGAGTAAGTGAAGGAGCTGAGAAGTGAACCCAAACAATCCGACTCCAGAGTCTCACTGGAATGACTTCTAGATATTTCTAGTTTGTCCACTTCTCCTTTCACTACTGCCCCTGTCTGTCTTTCCCTTGGCCACTACATGCTGCCTTGGTTTAGGAGCCTCTTCACTGACTTCCCCACCTTCAGACTGCCCCCTATAACTGCTGCCAAGGTAACTTTTCAAAGACACAAACCCTATCACCACCTTGTTTTCCTGCTAAAAGCCCTCCCATGGCTCCCCGCTGTCTTAAGAATAAAGTCCAGGCTGGGCACGGTGGCTCATGCCTGTAATCCCAGCACTTTGGGAAGCTGAGGCAGGTGGATCACGAGGTCAGGAGATCGAGACCATCCTGGCTAACATGGTGAAACCCCGTCTCTACTAAAAATACAATCAAATTAGCCAGGCGTGGTGGCAGGCGCCTGTAGTCCCAGCTACTCCAGAGGCTGAGGCAGGGGAATGGCGTGAACCCGGGAGGCGGAGCTTGCAGTGAGCCGAGATTGAGCCACTGCACTCCAGTCTGGGCAACAGAGCGAGCCTGCGTCTCTAAATAAATAGAATAGAATAGAATAGAATAGAATAGAATAGAATAGAATAGAAGTCCAAATCCTTAGCAAGGTCCTGCCTAC